>NC_044009.1:42360352-42663382 GCF_900496995.4 Aquila chrysaetos chrysaetos
CTGTATAATGGCATCTCAGTCTGTTATGTTGTCTTCATTGTTCTGCTTTCCTTGCTGTTGCTCACTTTCACATGCCTGTTACTGTGCAATGATGTCCTCAAAGAGAAGGGATCAAGCTCTTTTCATGGATATTACTAAGGATCAAATACTAGGATAAAACCTGGTCAATAATCATCAATTTCAGGTATCTTCCCTAATTCTTCTAGATCCTTTTACAGTCCATAAAATATTGAAAATACTGAAACAGCAAGAGGAGTATTTCATCATCTCATTTTAATATGCTGTTTAGATAGGCTTCTCCTGGAAGAGCAGTAGGGTGACAGAAAAAAAAAATAAATCCTATAAGCACAAAATAAGCCTACATATCAGGTAGATACTGTTTCTATTTAGGGTACCTTAAGGTGCCAAATGGAGATATAACGTCTGGCTTTGAAGGGCTGTGAGACCACCTCAGTTAAAACTGCCAAGTTTTTTCAATGCAGTCTTTGCAAATTGTTTCCATTGATGGTTCTTTAGTTTGTAAACACAGTTGGTTGTTTATTAGACCCACTGTATGAGCCTTCCTGGGGCAACACTTCTTTCTCAGCTGACAACCTGTCTTGGTCTCAGGAAAGATACCGAAGATTGGCTTTGTGGGACTAAAACTTCATTCTTGTGCCAAAGGGATGTTCTTCCAGTTCCTGTGTGGAGTTTTGCAGATCAAAACTTCTTAAATCACATCTCACAAAGTGTAAAGGTGCATGTATTTCAGGTAGTTTAAACTGCAGCTTCTTCAAGGATGTGTGTCAGACTCCAGTGTAAATCCTGCAATGATATGCCCTCCTTATAACATGAAGTGTGCAATTTGCTTTCCTGGAAAGGTAGGACTATTTACTTATGTCATATTAAGCAAATGTTTAGCGGTTTATTTAATAGAGGAGACTGCACACATACACTAATTAAAATAAAATAGGGAGGAAAGGGGAAGTTTGCCAGGCTCCAGGTGGAACCTTTGGTGGGTGTAGTCTTTCTGCCTACAAAAAGATGAAATCCCTCATCTTCCCCCTTGCAACAAAAATAAATAAATCTTGCAACATTTAAAAAAAACCCAAACAACTAAGCAGAGGTTTGAAAAGTCTAGATCTTTGCCAAACATGCTTTTCAGCATTCTCATTTCTTAGAAGAAAATAGCTCTGGTCGCATTCAAAGTCATGTCCTTGCTTAGGTGGTACTCTTTAGTGGTGGTAGAAAAATTCAGTGATAGTTGAGCTGACCACACTGAGCTAAAAAGTTAGCTTGATCTTTGTGTGTATGTGGTATGTGCATGCATGTGTGCATCTATGTCTTTGCATACTTATTAATATTGAATGTGGTGTGTAATATTAGATGGCATTTAAGACGTTATTTCACTATATGTTTCACTGGCATTTCAGTGAATAATGGTTGGGATCACACCGAAGTTAATTAGCGTGATTGCGGTAATAAGAGTATTCTCTACTTGATGTATGACTGCACTCCTGATTGAGATGAACAGTTGATATAATAAAATATATCATAGGTGAATTTTTTTTAATCTAAAGTAAGCATTCAATATGAAATAGCACAAAGAATTCTTTTAGCTAATGTATTTCCAGCTATTAATTCTAATCTTGCTTATGTATTAGTTTGAAGGTCTAAGGTAGCTTTTAAACAATTTATCTGGGGTTTCAGCATTTGATATAATGTGTAAGTGTCACTCTTTTAAATTCAAATAATAAATTCATCTCAGTTTGAATGTGAACCCTGACGGAAAATCGTAAATAAAAAATAACGATACATGGAAAAATATCTGGTTCTTGGCAATGTTTAGTGAGGATGCTGTGTCATATCCACCTTGTCATTCCTGGGAACTGTTTATCTCTCATTCATGCTGAAAAATCCCTTATGCTTATATAATTCACTGAAATTGTGGAATTAACTGGAGGTGTAAAGTAATAATTAGTATCAGCATGGTATTATATATGGCCTCTTGGCCATCTGAAATGGAAACAAACTTCACATTCCCCAAATTTGTGGATGTTCCTGAACTGAGCTAAGCTTCAAATCATAGAATCATAGAATAGTTTGGGTTGGAGGGGACCTTTAAAAGTCACCTATTCCAACCCCCTCTGCAATGAGCGGGGACATCTTCAACTAGATCAGATTGCTCAGAGCCCTGTCCAACCTGACCTTGAGTGTTTCCAGTGATGGGGCATCTACCACCTCTCTGGACAACCTGTTCCAGTGCTTCACCACCCTCATCATAAAAAATATCTTCCTTATCTCTAGTCTGAATCTACCTTCTTTTAGTTTAAAACCATTACCCCTTGGCCTATCACAACAGGTCCTGCTAAAAAGTCTGTCCCCATCTTTCTTATAAGCCCCCTTTAAGTACTGAAAGGCCGCAATAAGGTCTCCCCGGAAAATGTCAGTGAGAAAAGTCACAATGGATCAGTGAATACAGATGCTCATCCAGAAAATGTTTGAAGAAAAATAATTTAAAACACTGTGAATGAACCATGGTCCCACAATGGGAGACAAGAGGCGTAAGGACCCTTCAACCCCATGTACCAGCTGCAAAGATAACTTTTCCAGGAGCTGGGAGAGAGGTTTTCTATGCAGTGCTGGTCTGCTGAAGCATAGGTGACATTCCAGGCACTCTGGTTCGTAGACAGTGTTTGCAAATAGATGCAGTTCTGACAACAGTAGTAATTTTGTTGAAATTGTCAAGTGGTTGGTACCTGGGCACACACTCACACATGCTTGCACTCACAAACTTATCTTAGACCCTCATTTGTTAAACAGATGTGATTCATTCATTTAAAGGTAGTCATGTTCTTACGTTTTCATCAAAAGATGAATATAACAGGCTGTAGTATTTGTAGAGCTCAAACTTCAGGAAGGACAGTGCAAGGAGAACTGGGGCAAAACTATGACAAGAAAAACTTAAGATGAACTGCCATATTTAAGGGAAGAACAGTCTGCAGAAGAAGTTGTTGGAAACTTCATTAACCTGGATATTTTTTAAAAAGGTCTGAAGAAGTTTCTGTTCTAGTGTACAGTAGGGAACAATCCTGTACTGACAGAGCAAGTGTCTGCATGACCTCAGAGAGGTGTTCTGCCTTTAACTTCTGTAGCTGTAATTTCTGGTGAGTCTGTTTTGAATTAGAGCAATAGAGCACAAGTAAGAATATAGGTCTTGATTTGATTATGTGAAATTCAAACTGAATAAAATCACGTCTTACATTAGATCATCATATGCACTTAGCCTTTGCCCTTCTTAAGGGAGGAGGAATTTTGACAAAGATGGATGCTTCCTTAAACCCCAGATTTATTTATCAAAGAAATGCTTCATTGTGGTCACTCATTTTAGGTTTAGAATATCAAGTTACTGAAGATATAATTCTCCACAAAAGCCTGACTGTGAGATCGCTTAACCTAAACAAAAAACTGGAGCTAATTTTAACAAAGTGGCTTGAGCAAAGAATCTGATAGCAGTAACTGAGCTTCATAATTAAGGATAACAATAGTTTATAAGGATTGAGAAGAAATGCAGAATCAGCTCCATAATTATCATTCTGCGAATGTGAATTGTGCTGTAGTTTCTGCAGGGAGGAATGCTACCCACTGACTATGGGCAGAACAAGGAAGGGTACAAGGCCTCCAGAGTTCTGTTTTTAGCCCTTCGCCGTTTTTTATCTCCTCCTGCGATCTTGAGTAAATGGCTAGGAGGCTGACCCAGTTCTCACTGAAGTCAGTAAGATCCTTTTTACTGTTTTCAGTGAGAGATGGATCAGGCTTTGAACTTTGTCTCGATATCCCATCTTCACAGCAGGAGTGATAATACTGAGATTTCATCTTTGGTGTTGAAGAGTCGAGTCACGACTCTTAAAGAACTTAAAGGAGGTATCACATCAGAGAAAGCCTAATAAGTCTCCTAAGCTTCAGCCTGCAGGCATAAGATGGAATTCACATCACTAGTTTTTAGTCAAGATGATCAGATCTAAGCTAGTCATCTAAGTTCTCTCTCTAGTCAGTACTTACTGGCCTCTAGAGATGCTATCTCTTCCATGCCTTTTACGTGGTAAAACCTAGGCGACAAAGCTCTCTGAATCAATATGAGGAACCTTTGCCTGGAACTGCCATTCGCAGCCCCAGAACTTGATTAATACAGAATAAGGCAGACCAGTGCTGCCTCATTCCTCTTCAGCATATCTAAACATATACTTGGGAAGTGCAGTGTCTAGGGTATGTAGTTTGTGTTTAATGCGATAATGTATCTGATCACCTGCCCTGTTCCCCTACCTCATGTTTCTCCTGATGTGTACAACCAAACGTCTTTCCCTGGCTGATTGGCATGGTTCACAACACATTGGAGATATTGGAGACAGTTACCGTGAAAACCTCCCAAATATAATAAACAGCTGTAAAATACTGTGCAAGGGGAGATTGTTCTGGAAAAAAATTGTCCATATTTAGGGCACAAACTCTGCCCTGGACCACCATTAGACACAGCTATTTTTGATGTAATCCGCCTAGAAACATGCAGCAATAAACTAGTTACAAGTGTAGTTGCTAGGAGTAGAGGGAAAACTACGTGGAATCATTTTCTGAAAATGCACTTGGGTTGAAACCAAAATGCTGCACTAAAATGATTAATGCCTTAAAAATGTGGGGAAGAATCAGTGAAAACACAAATACATATGATTGGTACGTTTCCTTTTTTTTTTTTTTTTTTTTTTTTTAAATTTAAGAAGGATGGTACGGTCCTTAAATGCATCCAGAGGAGGGCAACAAAGCTGGTGAAAGGGGTGGAAGGAATGTCCTGTTAGGAGTGGCTGAGGACACTGGGTTTGTCTAGTTTGGAAAAAAGGAGGCCGAGGGGTGAGCTCATTGTTCTCTACAGCTCCCTGAGGAAGGGATGCGGAGAGGGAGGTGCTGGTCTCTTCTCCCTCGGATCCAGTGATAGGACACGTGGGAATGGTTCAAAGCTGCACCAGAGGAGGTTTAGACTGGACATTAGGAAGCATTTCTTTCGTGAGAGGGTGGTCAAACACTGGAACAGGCTTCCTAGAGAGGTGGTCGATGCCCCAAGCCTGTCAGTGTTTAAGAGGCATTTGGACAATGCCCTCAATAACATGCTTTAACTTTCGGTCAGCCCTGAAGTGGTCAGGCAGCTGGACTAGATGACGATTGTAGGTCCCTTCCGACTGAACTATCCTATTGCATTCCATTCTAATTTGTTTCTAAGTAACTAAGATATTAGACTTCTTGAGGTTGCAATACATATCATAAATAAGAAAGGCAAAATATTTCTGTTCTGCTGCCTCTAACCTTGTATCAGTCCAAGAATTAACTGATGCATTATTCAGTATTTTTTCATTTAATTATTTCTTTATTTTTAATTAGGAAAAAAATGTCAAATACTTTCACACCAGAATTGGGGCCCTTTCGTTGGTTCATACTGAGCACTGCAATGCTATTTTCTGTGTAGCGTGAGGCCAAGCACAAACTGCATGCAGCCAATGCTCTCTGATGTTGAGAATCAGGGCAACTCCTGCTCTGGGTTAAAAAGACTTGGAGAGAACAGTTGACGAAGCACTTCTCTGGCACAAAGATTATGGGCAAAATAATGTTTGTTTCAACTTTAAGGAAATCTCTTAGGCAGTTTGCTGAAAGAGCTGTGTTTGGATAGTGGATTTCCAATGCAGCGATGCCTTCATATGCATTAATCTGGAGACACGATAGAATCTTGGCTGAGATCTGCTACCTGGGTCAGAGATGGAAATGGATCCTGACGTTTTGTCACTTGTTGGTCTGAAATGCAAAGAAAAGCATGATAAATGTAACAGACAAATTTCACATCAGCTTTTTCATAAACCATTTTTTTCAACTTGCTACAGAATATCAAACTGTTAACAATTAATGAACCAAAGTTATGGGGAATCCTGTTAGTAAATATTGCCATGGGATAAGAGAGCAATCACCTCTGATTCTGAATTGTGGTAGGGATTGTTGTATGGGTTTTGCTAGTCTATTTCTTTTCCATAATTGTGTTTCTTTTTTATTATTTGCAAGAAACAGAAGATATATGAAAGCCTCCTGGTTCCATCTAAAATGCACTCCAAAAGCATATATTACAGCCATTTCCACTCTGAAACCTGAAGGGTGCAGTTTCATTTTCTTGTGTTTGCAGATTTCATGATTGAAATAGGTGATTATGCAAAGATTAATATAGAAAGATTATTAAGAGATTTGAGATGGAAGTTGGTTTTGTGCTTGAAACAGGGCAGAAATATGTAATGCCAGTTAGCAGATCACTGAGAATTTCAAGGGTTTGCACATGACAATTCTCTCAGGGGCTAATACAATGTTCAGAAAAAATGCCACACAACCCTAACATTTCAGAGAGCATATAATTTTATAACTCATAGATTATTTTTCTGTGGAACTCATGCTATTATTGTTTGACAGGAACTAATTTCCACAGATGCAGAGGAGAGATTCTTCATGGGATCTCCCCTCTGGAGGGATTAGCCATTTTTGGTGTCACCTTCTTTGGGATGCCATAGAAAACCTTCCATGGGTATGCGATTTCAGAAAAGGGGACAGCCATGATTGTCCTTCTGGTAGCAAAAATTTCCTTCTACGGTTGCATTAGCTCTTACCTTCTTCCAAAGTTTTGAATCCTGATGCCAGTTTGGAGATGTAGCTAGATTCTGTGCTCCTGGTAGATCCTGCCAGATCTCAGAAGGGCTGGGAATCTGGCTGGGGGTAGCAGGACAAGGAGACATTATATGCATTTCTTCATCATGAGACTTAATTCTGTCTTGGATTCTCACCCTGCCTGATCCAGGTTTATGTCATGCCAAAGAAGTACAAAGCGCTTCAAACAAATGAAATAAAGGTCTGTACTCTGAAGATCTTACTAACAAGAGAACAAGCTTAGGATGAAAATGTACGAAGCAGGCAAGCAGTGCAGCATTATAGTGCCAACCAGGATGAAGCTCTCAGGTTCAACATAGCTTTAGTTCAGCTCTTGTAGAGAAATAGATGTACCTGAAAATATTTGGTATGTGTAACAACAACTGATATGATTTAAGTGCACTTTAAGCAAATGAACAGAACTAAAGTAGAGCAGGCCCTCACCAAACAACTAACCTCTAGCTTATTTGGCCTGTGCTGTGTTTATATCTCATCGGACAGTAGATGACAATCCTTTCATGAATACGTCAAACTCTAGAGTTCAAGGCAAGTGAGGTTAACTCCCAAATGTGGTTGCTTATCTGAAATGTATCTAAACTTATGAAATCTGCAAAAGTGAGCTGGAAATCTCTCAGCACCAGGCCTTCCTTCTAGAACGGCAGGGATAAAGCCATTAGTATTTTCCCTATCATAAACTGCACCTGTTTTTAAACACCAGACACTTAGCTGTGAACTCAGTGGACAAAGATAGAAAAAGAGGTGAACAAAAATTTCACCATACTTAAAATGCGTCAGGCTTCTTGTGCATGACATGTTTATGCAAATGTGTCCAAAATTAGGTATGAATGCTTCAGGGAAGCATCACTGTATGCCAACAGTGCCTGGCACAGCCCAGGGGAAACACTGTGTGTGCCTCCTTCCACATCCAGCCAGCTTCCTTGCAGAAAATCCCCTTTGCCTTTGGAGAACCTTGTGCAATACAAAGGGACTGCTGCAGGACCGTTGCATCCTTTACTCTCTGTGCAGTGTGGCCAGAGCCTCTGTTGAGGCCAATCTGCACTCTTTTTCTCCAAAGTCTAGTGCTCAGCCTATACCCTTTTCACCATGCAGTATATTTATATCTGATCAATGTATTAGTGAACTCACCTCATCTAGATGTAATTAGGTACAGCACATGTTGGAGTCAGTAAACTTGTAATGGTTTTCAGCAGAGATGAACATAAGTGTGTTAGGGACAAATGCAGCAAAGCCGTATTCATACTGTATTTCAACAAAGATGTTTGTGTCCCAAACCTGTGCCATAAGCAGAGGGTGAATGCATTTAAAAGTATACTAAGTGTTATAAATAAAAGCAAGGAACAGCCTTCTCCCCAGGGAGCTGGACTGGTGTTTGAGCTGTTGTAGTGGTAATGTGTGAAAAACCCTACAGTAGAGTAGACTTTGAAAAATAGTGCTAGCTTTGGCATTTGCTCCAAATACTATTGGAAGAGGATCATTCAGAAAGGGTGCTGTTAAGTGAAACTGGACGCTAATTCAGATCATATTAAATGGAACGTTTTTTACAAATTCTCAGCTAAAGAGGTTTCCAAAAAATTATTAAAACATAACGTTTTGCTGCTGTTAACAACCTAACCATCATAGCAGTGGCCTGAAAGTGAGGGAATAAAAATTTACTATTGGTAACAAAACTGTCTAGAATATGTTCTTCACAGTCCAAAAGGAGAAATGCAAATACTGTATATTTATAGTCATCCCTCAGAAACTGGGAAAATGAACAGTGAATGAGCTGTTTTCTTTCTGCTTTTTATAACTGGAAATATTTTCCCCCATTAAACACTTGGAGGCCAGTGTTCCATCTCTGTATTGAATATTTTCTCAAGCAACAACTATTGACTGCAGCAGGATATTATCTAAGTAAGAACAACATGACTTGATTCATGGCTTTTATGTTTGACAGTGTTCCATTAATGCTCAGAAGTACATGTGTGTCCACAGTGTTCAAAGGTATTTTGTGTATACGCATCAAGTTAACGCATTTTTAAACCGAGGAGGATTCTCAGTAGGATTTTGAAAAGGAAAGTGCTACAATTCTGCTTCTATTGATGGGGAGGTTAAAATTCCCAGTGGGAGCAGTCTTAGGCCAACACCAAGCATTTCTGAAGATCTCACCCGATACTGGAAACACCCTGAAGCTGATATCTTTGTCTCTCCTTATTTTTGTTAAGTGTTAAATGCCACAGAGCTGTTGGCCTCAACTTGAGTGAAGAAAGCTTTTCTATGACAGCAAGGGCTGGCTATGTTTAGTTAGCTAAACATAGCTGACTAAACCATAGCTCCATGGCTATGGAGAAGATGACCGCACTTCCTTTCCATTTCTGCTGTTATTTATGAGACTCTCTGGTATATTAGTTCAGTGGTGTTTTCCAGAAAAGTGGAAGAGGGAGAGAAAGGATGGGCAGGTATTTGGAAAGCTGAGGTAAGTTTGATGGAATTCACCTCTGTTCCTCCACAGTCTGGCATGTCTTGGGTACATCACTTAGCTTCTGCACTCTTCAGTTCCCTCTCTGTAAAGTAGGGGTAATACATCTCATATCACATAGGCCATGGCTATGGGGTAGATCTATTCAGGATGGTGAAGTGTTCAAATTCCGATGTAATGGAGGGCAGGTATATGCCTTGGACAAACTGGAAATTATACCCCTCTAAAGCAGTCTGAGCATTATATATTGGCAGCTGCAAGCTAACCAAATAGCCTTACTCTGTTTAGAAACATGATGCAGAACAGTAGATGAGAGGAAAAAACATAGAAGGAACTTGAAGACACGGTCTTCTCAAGATATCTCACAAAAGCCAGTGAAAGGCAAATGTTTCCTGAGGCTGAGACATCTCTGGCTAACATGATTACATGCTGTAATGTGATAGCCGTTGGGAGGCCTTTGCAACGAGCTTGTAGCTGAGTGTCACGTGAGGCACCGTAGGCTTCTGAGGTGGTTAGTCCCACTTGCTTCATTACATTATCTTTGAGAAATTCCAGGGGACTTGGAAATAAACAAGTGCACAGTCCTGTTGCTGTGCCTGGCAGGATTGGGCTGTGGTGGCCTGTTTCAAATGAGAAATTATTTCATGTATACTTAGGGATTAGCCTATGTGGCTTTAGACATTGTCCTTTCATAGATGGCAGTGCCAGTAGAAATTATTACTATTGTTTTAAAACTCTGGTAATCACTTGCTTTCATGCCGTTGAAAGTATAAACAGCCTGTTTCAGGGGTTTACTTGCCACAGTTGTATTACTCATACTCCGTTTCTTGCTTTGTTTGCTGGTAGAATACGTACACCAATGCAGACAAGCTTTTGGAGGCTGCAGAGCAGTTGGCTCAGACTGGGGAATGTGACCCTGAAGAGATCTATAAAGCAGCTCGGCATCTGGAAGTACGGATTCAGGACTTTGTCCGGAGGGTGGAACAGAGGAAACTTCTCTTGGACATGTCAGTCTCCTTCCATACCCACACCAAAGAGGTAAGATGTGCATGAGGGAGTTTTTCTGTGTATTCCAGAGTGCTGCAAGAGGCTGACTCTGAAAACTCAGATGACATTGAAAAGGCATCTTCACCACACAGGGCTGATAATCCAGCTCATTTGATGCATGTGACTAACTGTTGTAAAGAAGAAATAAATTGTGAATGAAACATATGAATGATATAGTACACTAAAATATAGGGACAGTATATCCAACATATCAAGCGGTGCTTAATTCACAACTAGAATGTATTGTTATAAAGCAAGAATTCTCTTGTAAGAATATGAGTTGATATTAACACATTAGGTATAAACATGCTAGCCGTGTGATACGTATCCTCAGAGGGATTCCATCTGAATGTAATGTTAATTAATGTAGCCATTATTATTAAGTGTTACTGGATATCTTACGTTGTTTAATGAGGCAGACTTCACTTTCAAAATTACAGTTAAAGAGCAAATAGCCACATACTGATACAGTGAATCAGTGAGGACCTGAATAAATGCTGTTTAGCGTAATTGAAAAATATCCAGAGATAAGGCTGTCTCGCCAGAGATACAGTGGACAGGACATCAAATGGGAGGCCACTGGGGATGTAATTAAAGCATACTTCACATTTTTCTGCAAACCAAAGGCCATTCAGTGACGAGTGACTTTTAAAGGTAGGGTTTCTGCTGAGAGAGATGGATTAGTCAGAATGGTTGTTTTCATGCTCTATAGCATCTGTTTGCAAAAGCACACTTGATCAGAAAGATGCTCTTTGAAGCTGAAAGCTTTGCCTGTCTTTGTTGATTTACATGTTACAAACAAGTTGCGTATAGCAGGCTTCAGCATGTTGGGGAGCCTCCTTCAATAGAAGGTGTATGCACATGTTCATATATATATATATATATGGAAGATGGAGTTACAGTGTGTCCATTATAGCTGTTGATACATGAAGGTTTTCCTTTTACATCCTGCTTCTGCAATATACTGAAATCTAGTTACTTTAAGCTTGTGAATAGTACTATTGTTTCCAGAGTAGCTCAAACGCTTGCAACTCTGCTGGTTTGCCGCAGGGGAAACTTAATTGGTTATTTCCTCAGTCAAAATTATTTCATAACAGTTTCCTGCTGTGATTAACCTCCCTTCACCTATGCAGGTGGTGACTAGTAACACAAAGATAGGCATGAATCCAGGGAGTTATCAGTATAATTTGTTTTCTATCATCTAAATTTCTACTGATGAGTACTGGTACTGTGTAGCCTAATTTGGGTTTGGGAACTAGAGCTTCTCTGTATGAAGTGTTTTGGATTGCAGTGCACTATACTTACTTCTACCCTTCTTCAACAAGAAGGGAATTTGTCTGCTCCACTCACGCAGTTTTAATGAGCCCTGTTTTGGTGTACAGAAATACAGATGTATAAAAATGCACATTTTTTTGAAACTATTAAAAAAACCAGTCTTTTGTGACAGCATCAATGCTGTTTACTAGATATTGAGAGTAAACCCTAAATCTGTGCCTCACTGATGTTTACCCATGGGACAGATTGGTGCTGTGATGCCTTTTTCGAAAGCTCGGTAAGTACTTGCTGTTGGTTTTGGGGAGATCCACAGTGGACAGACTCTGGGTGCCTCTCTCTCTCTCGGGACAGTCAAGGCAGCTGTAGCATAAAATTGGAACATCAGCAAAGTCAGGGTGGACCCAAGAATCCACATTCATCAGAATGAATGACAGCCGTTGGGTTGGGTGTAAAGAGGCTGCTAAAGTTATTGCAGTCTCCAGCAGTTCCCCAGCGTCGAAGGATGCACAGTAGCTCTGCAAGAGAAAGGAAGTTTTCACTTACCCCTGTGTTAATTCACTCCTGTGGGGGGCCAAACACTGATTTTCTGCAGATTCACTGAATTTCATTGTGTGTCACTGCCTCCTTCAATGACACCTTTCTGCACTGGTGGGAGTCACACAGCCCAATACCTCAGGTTTTGCCAAAAATAATAAGTGAGGAAATTGCTGTGGTTTTAGTATTTGTCTGCCAGCTGTGGGGATCCCCACAGACACAGTGAAGTAACCAAAGACTGCCGGGGGGAACTGGTGCAAAGGGCA
Organism: Aquila chrysaetos chrysaetos; assembly: GCF_900496995.4. NCBI lineage: Eukaryota > Metazoa > Chordata > Aves > Accipitriformes > Accipitridae > Aquila > Aquila chrysaetos. The sequence goes on from NC_044009.1 coordinate 42,372,656, forward strand.
AAGCATTACAACAAGAGAGCCTTAGCACATGTTTGGATCTGTATTTGCCTTTTTATGTTATAAATAGATTGGCTCAAGTAGAAATGACTCATTGCTTGGCCTTGCTTGGCCCTTCACGTATATTGTAAAATGGCAAGTTAACCAATGTAACTGTCATTCTTCAATATGATTTAAAACAGATAGCTGGATTCCTCAAAAATTAAGAAATACAGATGTCCTTCCTTTGCCATCATGCCTATGATAGCATTATGTCCTTTCTCTGTTTCCAACCAACTGATCTCAGTTGGTTCCTCCCTGGGCTCTGAGTGGGAAATGCACTCAGCCCTGGTGAGACCTCCCAGCCTACAGTGCTGGGCTGAACCAAATGCAGGTTCTTACTCTAGCCACTTGCCCACTTGTCTAGGTCAGATCTGCACCATCCACGCTCATTTGATGAAACTGCTTTAAAATAAATTCACTGTATTTGCTGGGATTTCAGTCCCAAACAACAAAGATAACATTAGATTCCAATTTTAAAGTTAGGATTTATCAGCAAAATGCCCTTTGAGTCAGTAGCACTTTTAGTTGAGTTAAAGAGTTTGGAATAACAGATTTAAATTATAACAGATGTCAGGGCAAAAAATCCTTTTGCTGCAGCAGTAAAATACAGGGAGATCTGAGATCCATTGCTGCTGTTTTACCAGGAGGCATTCCAGTTACAGTGCTGACACGTGCCTCCCTGATCAACCTTGCTCTTCCTACCTGCCAAGCTGTGCCTGATGCTGGAGTGTACTTTGCCCATCCAAACCCATCATCTAGGAGTGTCTTGGGGCAAGAAGAAAGCGATTTGGCTGGCATGTTAACATGTTTAACACGTGAGGTATTTTGCATTATTCTAGAAGGCTTTATTAGTTACTTAACAATAACCATCATTATTCATTTAATCCATTCTTAAAACCATTTCTTAAACTTTTAACCACTGTTTCTCTTATGTCCTTGGAAATGAATAAACGGTTCTGTTTGTGTTTTCTTGGCAATAATGCAGGACAGTATAGCCTAGATGTATTTTTCATCTAAGTTTTCCAAATTCTCATTATTTCTTGATATATTAATCTACTGAGACAGAACTGGTGAAAGGGAGAATTAAGTAGAAAGAATAGGTCTTACTGACATTGCTTTTATGGAAATATTCTAAATATCTTCCTGCAACAAACATGTTGCTTTTGACTGTCTTCCTAGCATAGATGAATTGCATTTCTGATGTGGTAATTCCCAGGTGTGGATGAGTACATTGATTGTGAACTTCTCACTGCTTCACCTGTACTCTGCCTACCTCTTCATCCCCAAGTGTGACTGCTCAGATTCCCAGCACCTGAGAAACTTCTAACAGCTCCCATTTTTAAAAAGTGATCTTGTCAAAGAAATGTTTCCTTTTGTAATCTGCCTTGCTAGAATTTCTTCAGGACAATATATAGTGTTGAATTAGGGAGTCATATAAATCCAGATATCCCATGAGCAATGAAAGTTAAGAGTGGCCTTTCTATACTACAGTAGACTCGAATCACTGCTCATTTCCTGTGAAAGCATTGTAAGAGGATTCCTTCTGCTAAACACTGACTTACACAGTTGAAGGAATAAGAAAAAGACTGTCAATTAAGCATAACAATAATTTTGATTTTTTTTTTTTAAAGTGGCCTTACTTAAAAATACATGCAATAGGCTGAAATGATGACTTTCTGATATGGTAAAAGCATTTTAGAGGCTTAAATTTAGAGCAGTCCCCTAAGTGATTGTTAGTGTCCTAACTCAGGAGTGATGTAGTGGTCCTAAGGCTATGCCTATAAAAGAGATGTTGTGTGTCCCAGTGTCCTACAGTATTCATTATGCTCTCTTAGTTTATAGTCAATATTTTCATACCCTTTTAGGCTAAGGCATTCCTGATGGTGTGAGCAGAAACCTGGTAACTTGGGAATCAAATCCAATTATCTGTATGGCAGGGTAAAGTTATAAATTATTATCAGTGGGATAAATGCACTCAACAGACTTGTACCTGAATCATTTCTCTCAGGATTAAGTGCGATTGAATTCAGGTTCTTACTTCAGATCTGAATAAATTATTGGCAAGATTGTCAGATCTTGCAGTTTTATCACAAATCTCATGATAGTTGATGTCTTTCTGTGAGCTCTCAGCTGCTCGGATCAAAGGATGAGACAAGATTCTTGGCTGTCATTTCATTTAGTTTAAAAGGGAATAGTTTTTGAGCCTCCTGGAGAAGAGGTTGCAGATGTGATAAAATCACACCCTGAAGACTCAAGAACCTCAAGGCAAATAATAAAAACATCTTGTAATTCATTGTCTGAATCTTAATATTTTACATTGGTCTCACAGTTTTATACTTACGGTTCTGCAGTGTACTTTACAGTTCCAAGTATAAAAATGTAGACCCAAAAGAACACTGTCACCATTTCCATATCATTAAAAACTTGTAAAATCCTCTTGCGTAATTAAATGATGACAGCATCTTGTAAATGTCTTTACTTTCCATACAGATTTTCTTCTCTGTTTAGCAATCATATTTTTGTTTTGCCTGGCTTAAAGTGGCAGGAAATACGCTGCCAGCAGTTTGTTATACAGCTTCAGTGCTGGGGTTTTAAACAACAGTATAGAAAAGCCTGGGAATTACTTTTGTCAAACAAGTGTTGAGGTGAGGCTACACATAGATAGCTCTGTGTGATATCCACATGCAAGTACATTCCTGGCTTCATCAGCAGGATTTTAAGCTTTTAGGATTAATGTAGGTGTTTAAGAGCAAGTATACATACCTCAGTGTATTCTCTATATAACTGAAGTAAAAGTTTGTTGTGTTACTTGTTGTATTATTGGCTGATAATGCAGTTGCAAATTTAAGAACAAGGGGGAACTTGATCCATTTATAGTATATGGGTCTTACCTGAACAAAGCAGTTCTGCAATTGCTTCATAGCTCTTTGGGGCATGAAAAACATGTTTTACCACTCTAGGTTTCTCATTTCTAAGTGGCTTTCAGATTACCACTTTTGTGTTGCATTGAGTCCAGCAAGACAGCAGCAAAAAGCAGGAGAGGCAGTAGTGTGGTTTCAGGTCATGTACCCTGTGCTTTGTTGGCCCTTGGTAGGTCAGAAGAGCAATAGGACGAGGTACTCGGTGCTTGCAGTTCCATGTGGAGCCTGCCAGGTATACCTGGCCCACAGAATGGGGGGATGAGTATGCTCAGGAAATATTTAATGTTGAGAAAAATGAACTGCCAAACTCTTAACAGGTTCTTACTGAACATGTGCAAACTGGAACTTGGCAGAGGTCTTCTGAGTGACCAAATTTGGGCAAATTTTCACAGGGATGACATAATGTATATTCTTTACATCAAGGCTAAACTCTGCAAAATTTCAAACCCTTCCTTAAAAGCGTGGAGGGTCTGGAGCATCTCATGTGAGCAGAAATAAGACTTCTTTTCTAACACAGGCAAAGTAACTCCTTTTTCCCCTTCCTCTCATTCTGGACCTTTTACCTAGAAATTCATCAAGTTCAGCATTTGGCAGATTCCTCATATGGAATGTTTCACTCTGAACAGCTTGTCTGATAAGGCCATGAGAAACTGAGAGCAAAGTCCTGGACCATTAAGTGTCAGGCAACTTCCTATATAGACCTAAATTATTTGTGGTCAGCAGGTCACCTTGGTCACCCCATAGATACCAGTGGGGTTACTCAAGTGAGTAATGGGAGTGGGTTTACCCTGTCAGTTAGGAACAGTAACAGTGTTTTATTGCAGGCACTGCTAACTGAATTTTACTTGATAACCAAGACCTGTGAAATTAAATTCTCTCTGCTTCGGTTGAATATCGTGATTAGAAGATTATTTCAGTGTAGGTCACTAATTTTGACAGAGCATGGCACTTAAGTTGTGGCAGAGTTGCTGGAAAGCAGGGAGCAGAAAGCTCATGGGGCTAAGGTCGGCTGCTGTTGACTCTCATCAGAAGAGTTGACAGAATCTATCAAAGTTAATCATGGAGCAAACATGACAGTGGTTCTGGGACATACTGTATAATCCTGTCATTCATTGTAAATTGACCCAGGATTCAAAGTTAATGTTACTGAACTTAATAATTTGTTGTTTGACTTTAAGTGTTAATATTGACATTTCAGAGCAATCGCCCATTAGATAATAGAGAGTTGTGATGAAGGGGATAATCAGTTTAGCAATTCCACTTGCTGGCAACTTGTAGAACTCCTGAAAAGGTCTTGTTCCCGGAACACGTCTACCACAAAGTATCTGTCTTACACACTTACACACCACCCCTGTCCTGGCCAGTACTTTTGTTCCTTTTCTCATATTATGGCCAGGTTTAAAAAGCAATGAAAGCAGAAACCACTAAAATGACCCAGACTGGCTCTCTGCTGATAAAATATTCAGTGACTGGCCATTTCACATCCTAGCACTTTTCAGGGTTAGAATGAAGCACCACATGCCTTTTTCAAAAGCTAGAAATTTTGTTCCTTCAGTGGGATAAAATTAACAGCTGAGATACATACAAAGCAGCATACAAAATCAGTCTTTGAAAATATCTGCCCCTCCTCTCACTGCAGGGCTGTGAAACATCAAACCTTAAATTTATGCCTCTTACAAGTATGCCTCTTACACTGGTTTTGCTGGGAGCTGAATCAGTGTAGTTGGGGGCGGGGGAGTATTACAAGTAGAGAAATCACAAGACAAGGGGATGAAAAAAGCAAATGCTTTTATAACAGATTAAGTAAATGCTGGGGTTTTGTTTTTTGTTTTGTTTTGTTTTTTTAAAAAAAAAGTGCTCAGTTCCTAAACATGATGATATTCCCATCAGAGGTGGATTTGCAGGCAGAGAGCAGGGGACATGAACTGCCAGAGCTGCACTTGCAGGTAACGTGTGTGCAGTCCTTCACCTGGATGGCAGGTACCTTGGAGAAGAGAGATACGTTGCCAGTTTACTGTTTCTTTCTGATAATTGGGGCTGTAGAGAGGGCTCTGCTGGTATAACAAGTGTTATTTTTGTGTGAGCTATGTAAAAGTTCACTCTGCGTTATCAGCAATCAATTACCATGAAGCAGCAAAATAAGAGCAAATCCCTCTCCAACTCCAGAGCATAGGCTGTGTCTTTGACCAAAATGCAAACATTCACCAGTCATTCATGTTGGTGGTTTCTTTGCAGAGTTAAATCTTGTCTGTAAAGCTACCAAATATCTGGGACTGAAGAACCAGGACAGCTGGGGTGGTGTGGGATGCCCCTCTTTCCTGTCCATTTGTTGTCTAGAAGCAAGGTTTTTTCATGAAGGATTAAGAAGCTGGGAATGAAGAGAGCTGTAGTATCCTGGCAGCACATCCTGCTCTTGAGCAGGGGAGTTTGAAGCACAGCCAGACCGCTAGTGAATAAAATTCTGCCATCTGTGATGGCAAAAAATTGTGAGACAGAATTAAGGTAATAAGAATTAAATGCTTGTAAATGCAGCCACATAAACCAAATGACAGGAAGTTGAACCTGCAGCAGAGCAAGGGCAGGTGCATGGAAGAGAAGTTCTTTCCATCATTCAGCCATGTGCTAGCCAAAGGATTCCTATAGACTGCATTTAACTTCACACTTTACTATCTGCATTTTTCAGGCCATTCACCAGCCTTTTGACTGACTGCTTGGCTTTGCTCAAATGCCATCATTGGCTTTTGAGGGCCCTTGCATGTGTTTTATGTGTTATGGAGACAAGTCTCCAGCCCGTATGCCTTGCTCCCCACATAACAGTGGTTCATGCTGCAGCTAGAAGGTTGTTTTATGAGCACCATTAAATAGGACGTGCCAACTCTTATAAGGCACCCTTTTATTAGTCATATTACAGCCCATTTTCCCAATTTCCTGAAGCTGAGGAAGATGAGCTTCTCCCAGTTCTACTGTGTGGGCTTGCAACTTTTACTGCCATGTACAAAGGCAACAGAGTGGGCAGCCAGTGCCTGTGATAATTTGCATACTGAGTAAATCTTCATCAAAGCCATACAGGGACACTCCTGTAATTCACTTATCACTCAAAAGACACATTCTGTTATGCTTTAAGTACATGTACGCAACAGAGTCTACACCACTAGTTTAAAATGGTTAGTGTCACTGTAGTGGTTCAAGCTGATGGATCCAATAAGACTGTTTGGTTAGAGAAAGGTACCACAGTTTTTTAAATCCTTAGCAAGTTTCAGAATGATTCAGAATTGTCACAAGTGATTTATTTCTGAGATTCCTACGGTGTAGTGCACAAAGTTGCACAAAAGGCTTAAAGCAGCAGATCAGCATAAGACTGCAAGTGATATGGCCAGTCACTAAAAAAGCACAGAGGGAAGAGGTAGTGCAACTCCCATTTGAGAAGTAATGAAAGGTTTAGAACCAGTGAACAACTTAGAGGAAAACGTAATGGCTCCTGCATTTAAGTAAATTGCTGAATTTGTAGTATGTATTTTACAGCTATGGAAAGCTCCTCCTGCACCAAATTGTACTGTATTACATTGGTGTAAATTTGAGTAAATCTGCTGATGTAGGAAGAACTTCTCCAAGCCTGTTATCAGTATGATCTAGTGCAGAATTTGATTTGCTTACTACAATTACTGAAGTTAACTACATCTAGATTCATAATTACAAATAACTTACATTAAATTTATACTAGAAGAGGAACATGTTTTTGCAATTCATAATGGTAGCAGAAGAAGCACAGAACATGTACATCTGATTCTTCAGTTATAAGCCAACTTTCTCTTCTAGAGGGAATAGTCCCTGAATTACATTTACATGACCTTGAGCTGGGAATCTACACACTCCCTGGAAGTTCTCCTCTTCCCTTGAGAGGAGATTATTTTGTGCTATATCAATCTGGTCCATACAGGACTTGGAAAAAGCATCAGATGTTTAGGCATTGCAAATCCTTTTGCCATAGGCAAGGTTACTAATTAAAAAGTGTCAGCATACAGAAGCACCAGATGCAGTCCAACCAAGGATGAATGTCAAGGAATTGGCAAGGAAGAGGGAAAAAGCAAGGAAGAGGTTAGGAAAAGATCAGATTTTTTTTCACAGAATGTTCCCTTTTTTCCCCACTCGTCGTCTCTTCCCAACCAGTTTGGTGGTATCTGACAACATTACTTCTTGCAGCAAGGTTTTTCATCAGCTGTATCTTACCATGGAAGTCACATATTGTGGCATTTCATATGTAGTGTCTGGTCATATCCCACATTTTATTAGGTACGGTGTCATTGTGTGACACTTCACTGGTGGCATGCGGTCACATTACAGCTCATCATTACATACATTGTTTTCTATGTTTCTGTTGACGTTTCTACGAGACCTTGAATATGACTTTGTAAAATGTTGTTGAAATATTTTTCCAATTTATAACAACCATCAGTTCTTTCAACTGAAATGGCACTGGATGCATTCTAAGTGTGAACAAATATCAGCTGATGATTGTGCTGAAAAGTTTTATTATCTCTACCATGTTAGTGCGGCGAAATCAAGGTAGAAAAGGCAATTTCCTAAAGGGTGTGCAGTGAAGCCAGATTCACAACAGCACTTGAACAGGTGTTTAAACATAAGCACAGGCTGAGGTCCTGCTATAAATTAACCTGAACTTGGGGTCTATGTGACTTCCTAATGCATATTATGAAAAAGATAGATGTTACTGCTCAGAATAGGTTTGTATAAGCGTGGCATAGTAGCAGAGGAAAATAGGGTTGATGGACACCTCTTGCTGGAGCAATTCTGTTTGTGTTTGGGTTTTTTTCTCAACCTGCCCTTGGTTCTCTGCACACTTATGTCACAACTCATGGAGTGGAAACAGTGCAAATCAGGTGGGAAAAGAGGGTCCCCATATTTCACTAAATTCTTCTGCATTCTGCTGTAGCCTTCCTTGCTGTGATGGATGTTCACTTTACTGAGTTGGCATGAGCATCCTTTTGGGGCCTGTACTGCAAGACGTGACACTTCTCTGACATAGCAAAGGGGTAGAACATATACCCTGGAAAGTTGCTTGTTTCCATTAACATCCTTGTTTTGAACAACTAGCAAAAATGTTGTATGATGGTAATTGTCATGGATTGAACTGACTGGTTCTTTGCTTTTCACTGCTGCCATTACTCAGTGTTTTTAAACTGGTTTTGAGTGGATTAAAACTCATCTCTAGCATTTGCAAAAAGCAGAGTATAGACACTGGGTGTTTAATAGTTATTCCAAACACGCAGGCAAGATTTTCTTAGCGATCTCTTTAGATTTTAGATTTTGTTTAAAGTGGTCCCTTGCTCTAAGTTAGAAGCATTAATTTCTAGGTAACAGGCACAGATGTCCTTCAAACCTCCAGTAAGTGGTGTCATTAAGTACACTAAGTAAAATGAAGGGTATTGCATCAGATGAAATAGCTGGGAATAAAGAGATATATTGTCTCTTGGATGGAGGGAAACTGCCTGTGTTCTATATCCAAGGAAGACACAGAAGTTGTTATAATGCATGAGAGGTGCCAGATGCCCACCCAAAAGAAGGGGAGGGAGGTCATTCTTCTTTTCCACTGGTCTACTAATCAGAAGAGAATTGTTTTTCTTGTCTAAAACCATGGTTACTTTGATAAATAAAGCCTCAATTCTGGAGCCTCTATAGACCTTCAGCATGGATGTTTTAGGGTATTTGCCTTAGACTTCTGTGTAGCTGACAACTATGACATTTTTAGACACAGTTTGCATGAGTCAGATTTGTGGCTGGATCTCTCTCATGGACTTAATTCAGGTTTTACCACTAATGCATTAGTATTTCCATATCCAATTAATCATACCAAAGGACAGATCATCTTGAAGGAAGCACAAAAATTATTTTTTGTGTTATTTCTTCATTTTTTTCCAGGATTCTGTATCTTTGGTTTAGTACATGTTAAATAATACAATGCAGAGTTTATCTCCTTTTCTGGACATATGCAGCACTGGCAAGCTTAGTGAAAGTCACCACAGCTGGATGCGAAAATATTGTGTTAGTATTTGTAATGTCTGCATGCATCTACATACGGCTCCTGTACAGGATCAAGTGATACATTAGCAGTAGTTTGGAGTATGTATGTGAATGGGACAGGTGCTCACAAATTTTGCTCGTGCTAAGAATAAAAGAAGAAAGTCACTTTCCGCAAATACGAGAGAAAAGTTGTCCTGGGTAATATGTCAAATTTCAAAGAAAAATTGAAAGAGTTCACTCAGTCTAAGCTAGCTAACTGTTCAGAGTAGGTTGCAGCATGAATTAGGAAATGCACAAGTTATCTGGTGATATGGGGTTTTAATAGTCAGGATTTTTTTAAATCAGTTGAATGGTTGCATTGGAATTAAACATCAAGCCCTATAGGGACTGATTTTCCTGAGCTGTGATTCTGACTCTGATGTTGCAGTGACTTGGAGTTCATCTTTTCGTTGCTGTGGCATTCACAAGTGGGGCTTGGTAGTAATTTATTTCAGGTGCTGTTAGTTGTAGCACATAACCTAAGTGGTTTTTGAATCAGGTTCCTGTTGTAAATTGTTCCTGAAAGATCGTCCTAATCTTATTAATATTGACTGATTCTTTGTATTAGGATTTCCCAGGGATTGGTGGAGTCTAAAGGATTAAAGGCCTCTGAGTCAAGGATGACCTAGATTCTGATAGATTTTATTATGCAAATCCTTACAATCAGAGGTCATTAATGGAAACATCTGAAGCTAATATGAGATAATATATTTGAGTGCTCTCTGAAATTAATGAGTGTTTCGGTTCCAGGTACAGTACAGTTTAAATATTTCAAAACTGCTTTGATTTAGAAGTGTTCTCAAAAGTGACTTAGGATCTTAAATGTCCAAATCCTTTTGGCTGCTGCTGAAAGTTGGGTTCTGGAGACACTTGAAAACAGGGTTTTCCTCTGAAGTCACAGTGGGGGATCGGAAACTTTCTCCTCTGCCCTTTCTAACATGATAATTTCAAGAAAACAGCAGATTCCTAACAATGAAGCAAGTTCTCAATTTCACTTTCATTTTTGTAAAGGAAATTCCCCAAGCTTTTCTTGTTACCTTAAGTGAAAAAATGAAATATGACAACAGCAAGAAATTAAAAAACTACTGGCTTTCCCAACTTGAAACCGAAGGATGATTTATATGCATGGCCACTTTTCTATATTTACAAAGTGCTCTATTACTTGAAGATCTGATAAGCAGAGAAAGTAATATTCCTGAACAACTTGGTCCTCGCCTGTTACAGTCCAGCTGTCCCTACTGTTTGAGTGGGTGCAGGAATCAGATCAAAACCAGGAAGAGTCTGAATGTAATTAGTATATAAAGGCATTAATGCATTTTCCTTTATGGTGGCTTCCCAAAGTTCAGCCTGTGGACCTCAGGCCACAAATGAAAAAGCTCTCTATTTGGTTCTTTAAATATGTTTTCATTCTTTCATTTATTTCACAAGCCTGACCACTTAATTATGTTTGTTTCTGTCATTAATAGTTGCCTTTTTATATCATGTCTTTCTCCTGAGAACGTGAAAATATGTAAATAATCTGAGCAAAGACATTCCATTTCAGGCCAGTAATAGGGTAGGCCATTATGATTATGCTATTTATGAATAAACAGAGGCGTTTACCCAAAATATTCAAAGCTGACTGAAAATCTAACTGAAAAGCCTTCAAATTAAGCATATGTTTTAAAACTTGTTTTTGAAAGTGTGTCAAGCAAAGAGTCGGTAGCGGAGGTGGGGACATAGCACAGGGAGCTGGGCTTTCCCTTTTCTGATATCATGAGCAGTGCTGGGATAGGTTCTGATTTTGATTTTGGTTTAGATCAGCATGATATCCTTGAAGTCAGTAGTGTGCGTATAATGTAACATTTGATGACTGGCCTTAGGTTTGGTCCCTAATCGTGAGAAGCCTTGCCAGCCTGCACTTAAGATGTCCCTCTCCTCCTCTCGTTTTACATGGACATGCAGAATTTACAATCTCAGAAGAAATCCTGTAGGATGGGGATCCAGTGTGCCTCATTTTGAACAGGAACATTTTCACCAGCTCTTTTGCCACCCCCACACAACGTCTGTTGTCTGCTTCATGTGTACCTCTAGGTCCCTTTGAGACAAACTTCTTTGCAGCTCCCTGGAACGGCAGGCAGAAGTGCAGCCCTGCTGCCACGGGCACCACGGCCTTAGATGTTTCCCAGCGCGCCGGTGCAATGTGTCATTTCCCGCTGCTGTACTTCTCTGCTACCTTGCAGAATATACCAGCAGAATGTGGGTTAATGGGGCAGGCATGGCACAGAAAATAGTCTCTCTGGTGGAGTCATTAGGATTTGCTGGCAGACTGCCAGCTCAGTTGGTGCAATTTTACACTCACTTTTCACAGCAAGCTTAAAGGGGAAACCTCTGTCTGCTTTAAGCCTTTACAGCCAACGAGAGGCTGCTGGGGCTTGCCTGCCACTGTCCAGATCTCTGATGAACAGCTGGCTGGAAATTCTCATCTAAGCACTCACTCAAATGATTTGTTGTTGTTGTTTTGAAATTGGTAGTCAAGACTATTTAAAATTAATGGCTCTGCATGGGATTGGTGATATTGCTGTCTCCTACGTTTGGATTTTCCCAAAGTTAAAAAGCAGAGTTTGAGGTGCATTTTGAGGAGGGGGGTAAGTGGTGGAAACCCACAAAAAACCCAAACCAAAAAAAATCCAAACCAAACCCTCCACAAAGCCTTCTGCCTGGGAAGGCATAGCTGAGCAGGCACAGCTAGACTTCAGCCAGTACCATACATACACACCAAAGATTTTAGGTCTGTTCTGCAACAGGCTTCAGGTGTGTGTGAAATTAATAGCAGCTGATAGCACACATCTCCTGAAAGGGTTAGGTTATCACAGCTGTAGGGCATTGTAATTTGTTATTTGTGTAAAGAGTTAATCAGAATAATATAATTACTTATTGTCATATAATAAACTGAAATGCACATTAGTTTTTGAAAAAAAAAAAATACCTGACATTACATTTATCTTACTGTGTTGCTTAAAATGGAATTGCATCAACCAGAATCAATAACCAATATATCTTTTTGTTTTTAGCAACTTTCGGTCAGTTTTCATGTGAAACATACAGCCCTAGTTAATACTTACTGATCTGGAATTAGAGAGCAAAAGGGTTAAATCTCAATCCCTCTCTGATTTATATTTCCCTCCCCTCCTTCCCAGCTGTGGACATGGATGGAAGATCTGCAGAAGGAGCTCTTAGAGGATGTCTGTGCTGACTCTGTGGATGCAGTTCAGGAGCTTATCAAGCAGTTTCAGCAGCAACAAACAGCCACCTTGGATGCTACCCTTAATGTTATTAAAGAAGGGGAAGATCTAATCCAACAGCTCAGGTAAGCATCCACCTGGAGGACAGGTGTTGAGAAATCTGATGAATGCTGTGGTTTAGGTGTGCATAAATAGGGAACTCTAAGTTAGGATTAATTGGGAGAGTTTATTAATCCTTTGCTTATTTATGATTCTTCAAAGTCTTTGAGTGTTTTATTGAAATTGCAAGGAGTGATTTGTGTGGACTGAGTAGTCTGTGGATCAGCATGGGTTCCTGTTTGACAGGGAGATTATTTATAGGCACAGTGAAGTGAATTGAAGCAAATGTGTTTCAGGTGAATATTTTTAGTTGGTATTTATAGAAGATTGTTAAATGGTTGTGAGCTGAGACCTCATGATTTATATGGTTACTCCTGATGTAGGAGAAGTGTATGCCTCTTAATAAAATATACATGTGTCTAACAATCTTCACTCTCATTTTGCATGCAGCACCCTTCTATTTATCTTTGTCTATGTGGGGTTTATTCATACTGTCAAAGAGGGTCTTATACTGCCAGTTCGACTTGCATTTTGAATTAAAACAGCTCATTTTACCTGATCTAAAATACATGAAGAGACTGGCTCCAAGAAGTTGGGGTTTTTTTGCTTTCTCAGTCTGTAAGCGTAGTAGAACGAATGTTTGCAGAGTAAGCTTACACAAAACTTGTAGTTGTGAGATCTCTCTCATTTGTTCTCATATACAATGGTTTTCTGTGGCTTTAACTTTGCTGCCAGCACTGGAGTTTTCCTGCCTTTTAGTGATATTACTGAGCTCAAAACCAAGTCCAATACATCACTTATTCTTTAGATCTTTGTATTGTTACAGATTGCCCTTATCTACATGTACATAGTGTGTACGTTCTGTATACATATATAACATGCAGGTCTGCCAGGTCTTACGCATTTCACCAGAGACTGTCCCAGAGAGTTATGTCATTCTCCTCACCCCAAGCTTTCCTAATCTGATGCCTTCAGTTCTCACATGAGAAGTGCAGGAAACCATAAGCCACACTAGGAAGAGCCTAAAGTGCTCTAGAACAAAGTAGATAAGGAAGGGCCCTGGTGGAGCTTTGCCCTTAAGAGCCCTCCTGGAGTCCCTGAGTCTTCTACAGCTGTGTGCTGAGCTTTCCTCTATACTTTTTCCTATCACCCTGAATGCAGAGTCTTCTCCACTGGGTCAGAGAGGAAAAAAAAAAAAACAAACCCGAAAACAAAACCCCAGATATTTGAAAGGACTTCTCTAGGTTTTGTCATTCAGCCCTAGGCAGCCTCTATAAATTCCTAGTCTCGTTGTATGTGGCTTGCCTGCATCACAGGGGGAGAGCGAGGGACCTGAGCTGTGGTATTGCTTGCCAAGATCAGAGTTGGAAAGGAAGGATCAGGAGCAGACATAGCTAGGCTCCATCCATCCATTCATCTTTGCTGATGAGATAAATAGGAAGGAAACAGGCTGTGTTTGGTAAGTGAGCTGCCAGAAAGAGGGGGTTTTAGATAAGAATGTATGTACAGCCAGCCATAACAGGTCAGTCAAAGGTCTGCATGGCAATTTCCCTTTATGCAAAGAAACTTTTTGCAAAGTTTAGTGCATTTCTATGAGATCACAAAAATGGCAGTGAAATTCTGGACTAAACATTTTTTTGTTGTTCATCCCACCTATTGGCATAACATCATTTCAGCATGAACACCCATGGACAAGAGCCTGAAAGGGACCCTGTATAAGACCATCAGGTGGAGTGTGGGGTTGTTTTTTGGGGTTGCAGAAAGTGTCTGTATTGAAGGAGTCCTGGTGCTGCCTGTGGGATTGGCCTAAAAGCTTTTTGCCTGCACTTGAGTCGGTAGGAAAGCGGCATGTGGGGTTAGAGTGGCCAGGGCAATTTTTGGAGCTGAGAAGTCAGTGGAGCATCAGTATGAATAGCAGTTATTGGAGAAAGGCTGGTGTAGTGGCTGGAAGGTCATGCAGGGGAAGAGGTGAACTGAGAGGTGGCGTGTGGGACTTCAGCTTTTTTTTAATGTAAACTTAGTCAATTCTTAGTTTCAGTCTTTGAAAGGTAGGGGTGGCCTCAGGTTTGAGACTTTGTTTGGAACTGCTGTCATGCCTAAACATTTGTGAGATGCCAAGACGGGTTTTGTGGCAGCTGTATTTAACAAAGAAATGTTGTTTTGGGGTCTGGCTTGTATTCTGGGCAGTGAGCAAGGTGGAACAGGGTGAACATGTTTGTGCAAAGTGATTCCCTGCTTCTGATAAAGTTAAGACCAAACACAGACAGAACAGTTGTCTGAAGGATGGAAGCCCTGAATGCACACAAAGATTTGCAGAGCTGACCTGTCAAGACGATCTCTGATTCAAGTGTTGGTTTTGAGCACTCTGACTAACTGCAAAGCCTGTAATGCAATCTTTCAAAAAGTGAAGCAGAACTGTGTAAGAAAAACATAAAACCACTTCTGTGTGTGCCCATTTTAGAATTTGTGCCCATTTGTGCCAGCTTTTGTGGCTGCTGGGAGAAGTAAAGAACACACAGATAAAGGAAAGGAGGAAAAATTAGAATTGCTGCAATCTTTCCATAACACAGCATTGCATTTCTCAGTGTGGATCGCCTTGTACCTACCGTGAAGAATAGCTGAAGATTGCAAATGCTACAACAATGAAGAGAATGGAATACACTGCTCTTATCAAGCATGTCATAGCACAGGTTAAAACCAATAAAATTAATGGGGCTTTGAAAAATTTTATGTTTCTTGTCCTTATCTCTGAGAGAACAGATATTGGTTTAGAGAAGATCGTTTTGTGTAACAGCACTCTATGTCTCCTCCTGATAGCTTCGCAAAAGCTCAGCTGCCTGAACTAGTTAAATACAATGCCTGGGACTGCTCTTCGCAGAAGGTCTTCAGGGCCTTCAGTGACTCTGCATCAGGAGATCATACCTATCAGGAATGAAACAGGCCTGTCTAGCAACACTGTACATGTCATTGGTAGCATTGGAAACACTGTTTTCACTCTTCCTTATCAGTGTTTTACTGAGGTGATCATTGTTCTCCACAGTGAACATGAAGCAAATCTTCTGAACTGCATTTCTACGAGTACTGCTGGGGGCAATATTTCTGCACATCTGTGGAAGGCAAAACAATGACTTGCTCCAGCGAGATGTGAAAGAACAGGAATGTTAGGGGCAAAAAAAGGACAGTGAAAAGTTATGTATCTTGCCTTCTTTACAGTAGTTCAGCATATGAGCTTTTGGTAATGGGTATGTTTCACTAAGCTTTCTCTCAGTTAAAGCACTGAAAGTGGTTTCAGGAGCACAGCGTTCATTCTGAACAAACTCAACAGCAATGCATTAAGCCCAATTTTATGTTCCCCAAAGTTTATTTTGTACTTTTTCCCAATAATTTCCCTGCATTTTATAACTCTAACTGGTAACCTTTCAAGGACTAGTAAGGGTCTTTTATCAATTCTTTCCCAGAATTTCTCATCACCAGACAGAGCAAGAAATCTTGTGGTGGGAGCATCCAATCTCAGAAATTTCTTTCTCGGATCAGACTATATAGGGATTGTCAAGGGAACTGTGAAAAAATACCAGATTATTACACTTAGATTTTTGTATTGCATCAGCCACTGAAATGCAAGTATGGCTTGATTTGAAGAGTGAAATGTTTAATGAGAAAGAATTTCTAAAACCAAGTGTGTCTTTAGATCCCGTGAGAGATTATTCAACACCAGTCTTGAATAATTCATTGCGTCATTTAGATAATATATGAATAGTAATAATCCTGCATTTGAATAAAGACATATTTCATGCCCTTTTATAGAAGACAGGTGCTGACTGAAGGAAACAGAACTTGATTGAATGTGGCCTCAGATTCAGCTGTAGTTTCAAAAGCTCACCTTGTTATCTTCATTCATCCTTCCTCTGTACAGCTCTAATGTGGAGGTGGAGAGAGACCTTGTGGTCACCAACAAGGTGAAAACACAAGACTGACAGAGTGGGGCAGAAACCATATCACCTGGAGAGAGTAATATTGGTGTAATTTTCCCTTATAAGCAAGGGAAGTTGGTAGTGCTTGCTTCAGAATAATGCTGAGCATCTGAAGTTCCATGTATCAAACAAAGTATTTGAGGAAAAAGAGGTGAAACACATCCAAAGAGCAAACTACTATCCAGTTAATACTATTTTGTATTTTTAATTTTATTCTTAGGCTTCAGATGTTCAGGCAAATGCTTGTTCTGTTCCTTCAAGACACATAATAAAACCAGAATAACGTGTGTTTTGCTGCCTTAGAACCTCAAAGGTGTGTTTTAAACTTACCTTTTTGTCAGTGTGTAGTTTCAATTTAAGGCACCTTACTGTTTGTCAGTGTGTAGTTTCAATTTAAGGCATCTGCAAAAGGTTATACTTTTTTTTTTTTCTCAATTATGCTCACTGACAGTGTTCAATTAACATTTAAGTTGACTGTACGTTGTTTTGATCTGACCCTACGTGATGGTAATTTGCAAAGAGCAAAGCGCAAGCATTTCAGTCAAGTTCTGTAGAAAACTATGAATGCTTTGCTAGATGTTTATGGAGGGAAAATTCAACCCAGAAAATGGAAATAAAACCCTAAAAATAGGGAACACGCTAGCACTCTTCCACAGTGGGGAGACTCCGCAGGCACCGCAGGCCCAGGTTAGCTGGTCAGAAGAATGGCTCCCAGCTGCATTTGGTCCCTGTGGGACAATGCGGTGACCTGGCAGCATTACCTGACATTTTGCTTGTCTTCCAATGTTGTCAGCTGGTTTGCTGCACACGTGGGAGTTTGTTGTTGCACCAATAGTCCAGTATATGCTGTTGGGTTTGTAATTGTGTGTCCCCCCACCTTCTCCAAGGCAGAACTGGAGATTGATGGGAAATACTGACGGTAAGACCTCATGGCTTGCCTGCTTCATCCTGTTATCCTACCAGTCCGCAGGTCTTTCCAACAGTGCATTTGATAGGGTTTTCAGTTGGCTTGGTTTAAGTATACCAAATAATGCAGCTGTTATCACATGCCTTTGAGCGGAATGGATGGAGACGACCATTGCATTTAAATCTTGTTTTAGCTGAAGTACCAAAGCCAGGATTAAATTATGGCTTCAGATTTTCCTTTCTGGTTCTTGTTAAAGTTGGGGGACCTTTTGTGGCACATTGGAGTCTAAATTTCAGCTGTCTGTAAATGTCTTAAATGTCTGTGAAGGCTCTTTATCCATAAAACACTCACTGAAAAAATTTACTGAAGATGTAACAGGCTGTAGTTGAGCCCATTAATATATGTGAGAGCACAAATAGAAAAGAAACTGTCAGGATTGTCCTATGTCCATGCTAAGACTTCTTTCAGGTACAGCAAACTTCCCCTTGATCCTAGCCTACCAGTTAAAAGGGCTAGCTCCCTTCTGCTGCCTGTATATGGAAGGTGTAGATGGAGCAGTATTCGACCTGTCACAAGCATGTCTCATTTCACTTACCCTAGTGAAAAAACAAGTCACAGTCTCTGTTTTACAGTGTTTGAAAGGTGTTTTCCTTCAGTGGAGTTTTTTGCACTGTATTCTGCATCTATTGCTGTACTACATAATCCAGAGGAAATCAAGACATCCTTACCCCTTGGTCTCAAATGCTGGTAATTCTGATTCAATTAGTCTGTAAGTAATAAAGAAAATGCACAATATTAACTTGTAAAGGTCCAGGTGGCTACATAGCATCTCTGAGCTTGGTGTGAGTGTAGGCTGGAGCAGGTCACTCTGTAGGATTAAAGGGGATTGCCAGTCAGTCTCCTCAAGAGAGCCATTGAGATTGATGCGTCATTCTCCTCCCCTTCTCTTCCCAAGTGTGTAAGGTCACAGTGTCATGACACAAGAAAGGATGATCCCCTTGTTCAAACTTTGTGCCAAGCTCAGGAGCTGCAGGATTTCAGCAAGTAGAAGAGATGAGTGTTGCATACACCTTACCTCAGCCCTTTGTGCTTCGGTTTGCTTCTCAGCAGCACGCAGAATCACAAATGTGTAGTTCTTGCTCTTTTGCCTGCCTTAAAGCTCAGCTTTAACCATGCTCTCTGCCTTGCTACAGGGACTCTGCTGTTTCCAACAATAAGACTCCACACAATAGCTCCATCAGCCACATTGAATCTGTCCTTCAGCAGCTTGACGAGGCCCAGGTACAGATGGAAGAGCTCTTCCATGAAAGGAAGATTAAGCTAGACATTTTCCTTCAGCTCCGGATTTTTGAACAGTACACCATTGAGGTAAGAGCTGGCTGCATGACCTGAGAAAGGTAGAGCTGTGGGAGAGGGAGTATAGGTAAACATATTCTGTTAGGATACACCTGGAGCTGTTTGATTGTGCTCAGCTCTCCAGTGAGGAAGAGAGAGAGTTACAACCAGGTTTTAAATTCAGCATGTTGAAGCTAAAAATATGCTTTAGGATATACTGCTAGAATGCACTGAAATAGATTTGTGTCTGCTTAACTGACTATGCTGAGAGTCTGCCTGCTTTGCAGAGAAGCTTTATAAGATGCCCCTGTTATAACTCTTTATTGACACTAGTCACTCAGGGATTTAGTTTTGTATCGCTTATTAGTGAGGTTTGTCTCTTCAGATACACACACAGATGCATACAAACAGATACATGCTTAGCTTTAAACCACTGAGTGAAAAAACCTGTTATGCATGGAAGGAAAGGATATTTAAAAGATGGGCTTTCTAAGCATCACAGTGGGTTTATTTAAAAAGGAAAGGAAAAAAAAAGGGGGAAAGTTAAAGGCTATTTTTATGTCCTTGTGCAAAAAAGGTCTTTCAGTTCTGTTTTGTAGTTCTGTTTTGAAATCAGATAGATGCACTGGATGGAAACCTCATCAAAACATTAATAATTAAGGTATTCTTGGACAGAGAAACTTTAAAGAGACTCCAGCCAATCTCATTAATTACTTGCTGTAATTCTGATAGGACACGATGCGAAAAGAACAACATGTAAATTAACTTGTGCACAAAATTCATGAAAGCCATGTGTCAGCGCTTATGTCCCTTCTGGGGTATGTTCCTCCCGCTGTATCCCACTGGTGCTTGTTCAGTTCATGGAGCACCTTTAAGTGTTTTATGATGGTATCCCTGAAGGTATTGTTTGTAAATCCGTAGTAATCTCAAGGTGGGTACTGGTATTTAATGGGAGCCTTAGAATGCTGTGTTATACTTTGTAAGTATTTATTTTGAGACATGGCATAATGATTTATAGTGGAATAAAAGGCTGGAAACAGAGGGGTTTAGGTGTCTTGATCTATAATTGGATGCCAGAGATAGAAATCAGTGAGGAGTATATGAGCTTTCCTGTTGTGACTGTATAGTTAGGTATTGAACTGAAGTCAGTTCTACAGCGCTTGTTATTTATGTAAATTAGAATAGTTTCATTTTACTTGCCAGATATACACAGCCTCCTTGATATTGAGAGACAGTATTTTTTGTAAGTATGTGTGTATAAGTATAAATGTATGTATTTCATGTCAGATAACATACTTTGCCTTAAGAATGTTACATAGTATCTCCTATATTTAAATAGAAGATATTTTGATACAATGGTGTGGCAAATGTTGAATAATTGAGACTTTTATTCTAAAGATATAAATGGAGTGTGAATGCATATACTTGTACATACCTATAAATGACACCTGTGTTTTCCAAAAATGAAGCAAAAAGCCTGAAAAACAGTATGTGCTTCTGGAACACCCAAATGTGTCTGTAGGCAGTATGTGGTAAACCCATGTGAGTCATTCATTAAGATCCCGGCCTGTTTCACTGCAAATTCTAGGTCTGAATCTAGAATTATGATGATTTAAGTAAAGACCTAAAAAAAAAAAAAAAATTTTAAAAAATCATGGTTTCCAAATTCTTTTTCTTTGTACATAGTCTTTCCATCAAAGATCTCAAAGGCTGTTACCACCATGGATTGCTTTACTGATGAGGCAACTGAGGCATCAGGAGATGATGTGACTTATCCTAGTCCCCTCCATATGTGGTACCAGAGATGGGAATACAATGTGGACCCCTGTTTTGCTTCTGCATGAATCCTACTTCTATGTATTCACATTTGGAGTGGCTGTGATACGTTAAGATATTTAAAATTGGAAATGTGCTTCATAGTCTTCTAAAATCAGATTAGCTAGAAAGGATTTTAAAGAAAATCACCACTTAGTTGTCACTGTAGATTTGCTATTTTTTATCGTAAGAACATCTGAATTCCCTCTGCAAGATTAATATTACAAGGATATCTGAGAACATGGTTCATAGGGAGTCTATGGGCAGATGATTTTATTTAGAAAAGCTCCCTCTTTCTGAAAAATATTTTTAATTTTAGAATAATTAAGACATTTAATTTATAACTGAACACACAATAAAAACATATCCAGGTCAGTATCTTAAATTTTATAAGTACATTTAGTGCTTACACGAGAAAAACAGTTTGATGGATAATAAAAAGGCAATTTGAAATATTAAACGACATATGTATGCTATGCATTTCAAACAACAGCTGAATTGGCTCAAATTGACACAATAATGATCCTTAGAAAGTAGATTGCAGTCAGTTGCCTCAGCCTTATAATAAGGATTCCACGTCAGTAGGAAACTGTCATCAAAATTAACAAAATTATCTCATGCCATTGTTGAGAAGCAAAAAGATTTTTTCATTGCCATAATTAAGAAGCATGTCGTATTTCTGATGGTTGACTATTCCAAGCTTTTAAGGGAAAAAGATGATGAAATTTAAAACAGGAAATTAAGTATTTTTTCTACTAAAGACAAGTACCTTGAGCTATGACTGGAAATGTATTTAGGTTTTAATTTTCCATGATAGCCTAGATCCTGCATAGATTAAGAAAAGTGAAATAATGTGTACCAGTATGATTGTCAAATGAATTTCTCCTTTTCTAGTCTCGATAAGCCCCCTTCCATCTGCCCAAAGAACAGTACCATATTGAACACATCCCGAACAAAACCCTTCACACTGCTGCAGCCATGTTGATCCCTCTCCTTCCTGCACTCACACAAACAGTCTGTCAAAAGTGGGCCCTCCACCTCCCAAACTTGAACACTTTTGTCCTCTTTGCTGCTTCTGTCTTGTCAAGCATTGAGTTTCCCATTTTTCCCCCTCAGGTCTGTGTTCTCACCCTTGGTTCTCAGGTTTTTGTGCTCCAGGGAATCCCTTATGATGAGGACCCTTCCATGGGAACTCTGGTGAGAGGAAAAACTTGCATTTCTCTAGTGGAAGCCAGAGGGATGCAGCTGTGGGAGCCCACCTGCTTCCAACAGCTTTAGGGAAGGCTGCGCATTACATCTCAGTCTCAGGGAATAGCTACATCTCATGTTGTCTCTTTCCATTCAGTTTTGATACGAAACTTTTTTGTGTCTGTTGATTTTTCCCTACTGCCCTCTCTCTCCTTTCTAATTAATAATGCAAACTGAAAGTGTTGGGAATTTTTCAAACTCACAAATGGCAATTGAGTGATTGGCCTTTAGTTTTATTTAGAAAGTGCCTGACTGTCATTTGTTCTTTGGAAACTTTCCTATTTTTACTGTTCTCCTCGGATATTGAAATCCATGACACAGATCACCCTTTCCTCTGGCACTCTTTCCTAAACTTGCACTGTACCCATCTGCTTTGTAGCCCTCCTGGTTTTTGAGCTTTTCTATAATCTTCTCTTCTTGACAGGTTTGGAGTCCAGACAAACTTCAGAATTAATGATTACTGCACGAGCAACACTTACTTCCATCTATCTAGGCATCATTGGACCTTTTCTTGTACTTCAGTGAAATCTGCCAACTATTGTTGCATTTGTCTTCAGGAAAAGTAATTTATGTAAAGAGAAGCCACCTGCCTATTTCTTTGGCAGGGCAGACCAGCTGCATTCATTTAGGACTTCTAAGGACTTCTAAGCCGCACTGGCAGCTTTTGTGTTT
Organism: Aquila chrysaetos chrysaetos; assembly: GCF_900496995.4. NCBI lineage: Eukaryota > Metazoa > Chordata > Aves > Accipitriformes > Accipitridae > Aquila > Aquila chrysaetos. Next base: position 42,394,962 of record NC_044009.1, read on the forward strand.
TGCTTGAGTCAAGGCAGGTTTGGCAGATACGAATTTGGATACGAACCCACAGGCACATAGCATGTGCTGCCTGTTCTTTCTTGCCTTAATCTCATTATATTGACTGATACTTACACTCTGGGTTCTTGGGGTAAATTATGAAATCCAAACTATGACAACACCTGGAAACAGACAAAACAGAAACATGAGAGCGCCTAGCTATCCCTATGGGAGACTATTCTGCCTTAGGTTTTAAAACCATAAAATGACAACCCATTCTTTATTTAGGAAACGTGTCTAACTTTGATGCCTGATATGTTTTATTACTTCACCAAGTCATTGCGCATTTCAAGACAAGATGGGATCATTAGGATTATATGGTTGGTCTTTCTATATGATACAGACTTCAAGTGAGTTCGTGCAGCCAACCAAGTAACTCGGGAGATTAATGCAATATGTATGTGGTAGCTGATCCACTACAAGGAAATAGGGTGTAAGACTCAAGGGACAATAGCTGGCAGACATTAGCGGCAGTGCTGGCACCACACTGAGCGCATTATACATATGAAGCACAGTCTTATTGCAGAGTTACATCCTCAGTAAAATCTGTCAAGTATACTTTGTCCCTCGCTTCAGAAATAGTCATTTAAAGGCTTATTAACCATTATTTGAACAAATGCTAATATACAGTAAAATGCTGAGTAAATGCATAAGAAATGAATGGTAAAATGTAGAGTTGCAATCCCTAACAAAATTACTGCCATCCAGAGTTTTTCTGCATATTTTTTCATTTGTAGAGAGATGATCAAATAGGCCTCTATAAAACTCTGTGACTGAGAACAGGAATGATCTCAGCCAATACCTGTCTGGCAACAGTTGTTGGTTACCTCCAAAGAAACTTCCCTCTCCCTTTCCCAGAGCTGCCCAGCTCCTTCCGTCATGTATGTTGTTTTGTTTCCTGCAATGCATATGGATCTGTGCAATGCTAGACAGAGTCTATGCACTGTAGTCTTAGAGCAATGTGGTTCCTAGGCCAAGACATAGTCTTGGAAGGGATTATGGGAGTTGCCACTGTACAATATAAATTTGATCTTGTATGCTGTTTGTTATCTTTCAAAAAGCCCCATGATCATTAATATCTTCACCTGCTGGATATCTAATTTTCCACCATTCGATCTCTTTGGCTCCATTTCACCTGCTAATTAAATTTTTCAGCCTTGATTTCACTTGCTGGCTCTTCTGGCTGTTCACATCCGTCCCTGAGCATGAGTTTAGAAGGGAACAGGAGCCAGCTTTCACAGTAGTTTACTTCACTGATTCACAACTCACTTTAGTTTCCTATTCCAGGTTTATAAAATTAGCAGAATCTTTCAAATGAATTAGCTGCCTGTGTTGAAGGTACAAGATGTTTTACAGCCCCTCACTGACTTAGAGCTGACACTCAGATGTGAGCAAAGAAATATGAGTTACAGAGATCTTGAGATAGATTTGAAAGGGAATGGTAAGAAAAAACTCAGCCTCTTCTGTTCATAAGCTGGAATCCTATAAAGTCTCATGCTTAGTGAGCTTTTGTTTTTCTTTTCCATATATACCTAGTTTCCAAACTGCACATAGCTTAAAATTAAGGAAAGGCAAGTACTAAGCTGTCCTGGGCACCCTGTCTTTTGGAGCTGAATTCCATTTTTTATCTTGATATTTTAGGGATTCGGGAGCCAAAAGCACTGGAGCAGAATCATCACTGTGACAGCCTTTTCACACTTCAGTGGCCCAGGTCCCCACTAAGCCAGTGTGGCATCTCTGTCGTCAAAAAAACGGGTGACAGTATTGTCGTACTGCACAGTGTCAGCCCAAACTGAGGCCTGAGAAGGAGGAACAGCAAACTTTCTGCTTACATGATCTGTAGAAGTGACAGTTTCATTCACCCTTTCCTACCTACATCTCTTCTACCATATACCTTCAGTATTAGTCTGCCCGTAAATCCACTTACACTGTCACATCCAGTCCTCTGCTCTTCCAGCCTGCTCTGAACGCTGAAGCAGAGCCAAGTGCTGTTGCCCCTGGCATCCCTGGTGCCCAATCTCTAGTATGCCTTAGAGATCTGGTCTCCCCTACTCCATTATAACCCCTTTCTTTCTGCACTCACAGACACTCCTTCAGCATCCAGGAGTCAGAATTATCTTTTCTTGATTCCTTCCTGGATCATATCTGACCTCTCATCTCATCCATCCTCACTCTCTGTTCATCCCAGCTGTATGGCTGCCACCTTTTCTTCTCTTAAAATGAAGTAGATATTCCCTTTTCTTGATTCTGAGCTCTGTACAGATCTGCCCTGTGCCTGTGTGACTGTTCTTCCTGTCCTGCCACATCCCCATGCTCTACCCACTCTTCTCGCCTTTGCTCCTCCTCCTACTTGCACCATCATTTCTCTTGGAACCTGCCTCCTACATTTGCTTGTTCTTCCCAAGCATCTTTACTCTTTTTCAGATCCTTCTTGCGAGCCCACTCTGTGTTAATAGCTTCTGCTCCCAGGATAGAACTTTATTTCCCTCCTCCTCATATGCCCTTCCTCAGCCCATATTTCAAAATATCAGCTCCTGTGTGATTCATTTGCCATATAACATTTATGTTCTTTTGCTTGATTCCTCATTTCCCCTCTCCACCTCCTTCAATTGGCAAACAAAATTTTCTGGTTGGCATTAAACACGATGACTTTAGGTGTCAAACACTGAATTAAGGCCAAGCAAGCAGCATTCTAGGCTCAGCAGCACCATTTTGTAGAAAAACTCGGCAGCAGCATCAAGAAAAAGATACTTAGGGTTTAGATATGAATTTATTGCAGATGTACAATTGCCTGCACATCAGCTGCTGCAGCTTGGATAGGCTCTTTGGCCTAATTCACAAGCAGGCTGCAATGTAGGCATGAGATGGCTGGACTGCTACTGTTGTTATTATTACTGCTATTACTTTTCACCTGCGTACCTCTTCTCTATACCTCTCCTCTTTCTCCAGGATTGAAGATGAGCATGTCTCTTTCCCTTCGGTCATGTTATCTGCTGGTGTTGCAACATGGTAAATCCAGGAAGCAGCAAATGCAGCAGTATTGCAGCAGTGGGAATTTCGGTATATTAGGTTGCTGCTTTAGGAGGTTTCCTGCCTAAAGAGTATGTGGTCTAGACTGTGGTCGCTGTGTCTGCATGAAAAACAGACCTGGCTGACATAGTCTGTGTATCTATTATAGCCTTGTGATAGTAGCATGGAGCTCAGCACAAACCCAGTGTTTCCTCATGTGCTGAAGTTAACTCTTGCTCTGCCTCCACTGTTCTGATGAGGGTATCTTAGTTATTTAATACTAGACTGGGTTCACTACCAGCATTAGTTCCCCTCCCATTATCATGGCAGCAGGAGCATCTATTTCAGGTGAAGAATGAAGAACTGTGCTTTCTAGGCTCATTGTCAATCAATAGCTTTGTTGTGTCTTTCTCTCTCATTAGTAGTCTGGGGTCACTTGACCTTTCTTTAGTAATAGGGAGCTGTTTCTTGGCCACCACCAACCTTATATGACCTGCAAGGATTGAGCATGGCTCCTTCCAAGGAGTCAGGCAGAGTGTGGCTGACAATGAGGCATGTGTGCAGCTTTCCTTGGAACAGTGTGGGCACCTGCGGATAAGTCTGCTGCTTTTGCTAATGCAGACCTGTGCACTGCCACTGTTGCTGCTCTCGTGACCCTTCTGCTTTGGTATGATTTCTCTCTCATGCCGCAGCAGAACAGAGCCAGAGCTCAGGGCTTCTCTTGCGGCAGGGCTTCTCTTTTCTCAGGGCATGTGAGGGATGCTAAGGTCTATTTAGAATCACAAACACTGGGAAGTAAAGTGAATAAACATAAGAAGTGCTGTCAGTTCTTCCCACCAAAAATCTAGCAGATGAAGAGAGTAAACTCTCATCAGCCATTCTTCTGGGTCAAAAGGGAATTAAACAAATTCATGGCCAAGTGAGCCTCATTTATGAGACAATTCCTGACACAGGCCCAGTGGAATTGGCTCTTACCACAGCTTAGGAGACAGGACACTTTTGTCTGATGCAGTCCAAGTTTCACCATAGATGTCAATGCCTGACCAATCTGTGAAAGCATCCGAAGCCCTTTTTTAGTCTTGAAAAATATACATCTGTAGTTAACAGAGCTGCCTAATTACAGCTTGTTCCTGAAAAAAAAAAAAAAAAAATCAATTTCCCTGTACCCAAGTCAAACCGGTTAGGGACTCAAATTCAGACTCTGGGACCATTTCCAAATGGTCCAGTTTGAAGTACAGAAACTGCTGGGATTTTGAGGCATTGGCTGTACAGACAGAAAAGGAAATGTCTTAATGAGATGTGCAAAGCAGCATGATCTCTGGGATAGGGCACCAGATTGGGATTCAGGAAGGCTGGGTTGTTATCACAGCTCTCCTATTGCTTCTTTGCTTTGTGCTTTAGATTCCCTTCTAGCCATCTGTTTGTCTCAGTTACTCAGAGCAATGTACCCAACCTTCCTGTACACACTTCGCCTGAGAAATTTGGTGATGTTCCACCTCTCGCTGTGCCTGACTCCTTCCCCTCTTCCCCTAAGCCAGCACATGGGATGATTGTCATCCTTCATCAGCCCCCACTCAGAGGCAACTTCCCACCTTCCTTCCTTCTCCTCTCCATTGGTGGCTGTGCTCCTGGCCCTGACAGAGCTGGCACTGGGCTAACAAGCCCCACTGGACCTGTCCGACTGTCTAGAGCCACTCAGACGCAGTCTTAACCCCTGTTCCCGGTCCTAGCAATATGGCATAGAGCACCATGGGCTCGCCTTGCATCCTGTGTTGTTTATCAGCTCGTGTCCTGACGGCCTATGCCATCCTTTCCTCTTTAATTGGAACCACTGATTTGAACTGGGGAGTGTGGATAATGGAGCATAAACCCTTCGGTGCCTTGCAATGGCTAATAGCACGGGTAGATATTTAGGTGCAGCTCCTCCTGTGCGGGGGGCCTGGTGAAAGCTGGTGGCCGACACGAGCACAAGGAGCACTGGTTGCCTGGGAGGCAGTCCTCTTGAGTGTTTGTAGATGCCTCTCTGCTACAGACCTGTCTTGGACGCTCAGGCTGTTGCATTGCAAAGTTGGAGCGACTCAGGTTCGTGGATTTCCTTTGTCAGAATTAAGGTGAAACGACACCAGGGGAGTTCAAACAACAATCAACATTTATTCAACCTAGCTAACCTTGCCCAAGTACAAGTGAACTTATCAATATGAACCTTGCAACATGTCATTAAACCACTGTTTGAAAAGAGAAGGGAGGTGTAGAAAAAGAAATGGAAAAAGGAACATGGAACTGTATCAGAAGGAGAGCCCTCCCATTGAGTCACGAGGTTCAGAGCAGACCCCCTTGCTTTCTGGACTCCTTCTCGAAGAGGAGCCCAGGGGCGGCTAGATCCACTCCTAGTCTCAGACTTGGTCAACGGCTTATGTTTAAAAGGATGAGGAGTGGGGACTGTGGAAAAGAGAGAAGGAAAAGAGGGAGAGAGAGAAAGAGAGAAAGAAAGAAAGAAAGAGAGAAGAAAAGGGTTTTACCAGTCCTGGGTCCAGCGTTGGTCCAGCCAGCATAGAGATCCAGTTCCGGAGGGCGTGCACTGAGAACTCGTTCTCCCTTCTTTCATAGTGTGTTAGTTGATGGTCTCGACATGCGCAGTTCCCATTCCCGGGGTTCTCTGGAATTGGTCAGTGAGCTTTGGCGGGGTGTGGTTCATTGCAGAGTTGCCTCTCTTTCCCTGCTGGCATGACCGCTTAAGATAGAAGCACAGTCCCATCTTCCATGGGGCCTCCTCCTCCAGGCGCATATGCTGTGCTCCTTCTCCTGGTCACTTAAGATAAGGAATTGCGGCTTTGGAGAAGCACGGTCCCACCCTCCATGGGACCCTCTCCTCTGGCCACATTGTCCTGTTCACAAAACTCCAGCGTTTTTACAGAGGCCGTTTTCTCCACCAAAGTTCTTTAATGAATGTTTGAGACATTGACTGTAATTTGTCAGACCGTCACACAGGCCTAAGGGGCAAAAAGCAGTATCGTCAGGATCAGCCATTTCCCCATGCTCGAGTGGAAATTATTGTAGATTTAATGATAAAAGCAATGCTGATCAGTGTCCTTTCCACGGCCAAGTGGAAAAGTTAGTAAGAGAAACAGCACCACAGCAGAGAGGTTTACCCAGGTAGTTTTGCAGAAGTGCTGGATCTCAGCATACTTATGGGAACATTTGTTGATTCCTTCAAATATCCTTCGCCAACTCCCCTGACCATTCAACCCTCTGAAAGATTTGCATTTTCCTGTCCTGGAGTTGGTGTCCATAGACATAAACGGGATGGAGAGATTTTGTTTTGATCAGAATCCCCCAATCATAGTATTATGGCTGTCAGAGCAAACTAATGTAACACATTCTTTGATTGTTTTAATCTTTTCTATTACTGTCACTTATAAATGCTTTTAGACATCTTCCTGAATGCACATGCATGAGAGTGTTCACAGGAAATTGGGAAGTACTTTGTGAATCTTTGCAAAATTTCAAATTATTATGTTTTAGCAGCCTGACAATCAATGCAATGGATTCAAACAGACAGTTTTATAATAGCTCATAAAAAATAAAATTCTTCTGATTCCCTTATATCACATGCCTTTCCATTAGAAATAGCAGAAAGAGCTTTGTATTGAACTGTAAGTGTTATTGTCATGATTGTAGGAACCTGTGTTAACTCTAAATTCATTCTGTTGTTTGTAGTTTGAAACAAGGTCAAGACCACCTCAGTTCTGATTACTGTTAGCTGAGGATCTGCCTCTGAATGTAAATGTATCTGGTAAAACTCTTCTCCAGCATCCACTTTGACCATTTCTTCGTAACTGTTAAATCTGCCAATAAGTCTCCACAGTCCAGGGACTCCAGCTATGATATGATATGTCAATGAATCAGAGGGTGCTGGAATCAGGAATGGGGCCAAAGAGACTATAGAGATAGCTATTATTTAAAGGTAATTGAGTGGAATGAGCAATGGAATAAGCTGAAGAAAAATAGAAGCCCCTCAGGATATCCACTCTCTGCCTTTCAACCTGCAGCTGAGGTCCCAGGTTCTTGGCTGAGTAAATCTGCTTTTCTGCTTCTCTCAAAAAAGGGCCTAAAAACTGCTTTCTTTCCCTTCTAATGCAAAACTGTGTACTGCCATCCATTCTAATGTGAGAAGGGCTGAGAGCCGGTCCATTTGGGTTGCCTTCCTGTGCCTGCATTGGATATAATGTATGTTTTCTGGAAAGGAAAACTGAATGGAAAATTTTGAATCTTGACTACTTAGGAAGTTAAGCATCTCACTGCACACAGGCACTGAAGAGCACTTCTAGTGAGAAACAGGAACTTTTCACTACATCATAACGTGCACAAATGGGAATTTAGATACCTGGTTTTAGCTCTCCTAAATCTAGCTATGAGGAATCGACCTATGAATCAGAATTAAGGCATTTTTTTAAAAATTTTTCAATACTTTAAAAAATTGTTTACTGCACAATACTAGCCTGTATGCATTATTTAATTCCCATTTCCCTTGTCCCCCCTCCCTCAATTCATTGTCACTAGCACATTCCCTCTTTTTTGTCTGCAGTAGCAGAATCTAGGTTGACATGAGACTGTGCTCTTTGGGTGGAGGCTAGATCTTGCTTTAATTGAACAGGCAAAAACGGAGAAGGACTTTCAGATCGGATGGCTACTTGGGCTAAAATGTAAACTAAAGAAGATACAATAAATGGACTACTAAAATCATCAGACTGTGTGTTGTAATCAGGAAGCAGAGAAAGCAACAGAAGATTTTACATGTTCCCATGAGTTATTGGCAGGTTATATAGGTCTTCAGTTAGAGCCAGGTATGATTCGTGATTCTACTGGTGATTCACGTAGCCCTTAAGTATGATGTTTCTGTGCTGTGCTTTCCCCATCTGTAAAAGTGAATCATTTATATTCATTCCCCCATTTAAAAGCTTTCAGATCCACAGGAGAAAAAAGTTATACAGGGCCTGTTCCCTGTATAACAAGGAGGACAACAAAAAGACCCTTATAAAAGACTGTAAGTCCCTGAAAGCACAGCATAAGAGTTACTGTACAACTGCAATCAATGCTGTGGGGGTTAACTCACAAATTCATAATGAAATATTTAGTCTTGTGATGCATTTTCTGTGAACAATGGGTAGATACTGTTCACAATACATTATATCAATAATAATAATTCTGAAAAATATATTAGTTCTCCCTGTTATAGGGCTTACTGGAAGCAGCTTATAAGTTCAGTTCTATGAAGATAGAATAAATAATATTTCCATCTGTAATATGTAACATACAATGTGTTGCAAAATGTTTTTAGAAAAATTCAGGCCATTTTGGGATTATGTGGTCACAGGTGTTACAAATTGTTTTGCAATTCTGTAGGCATTACTTCTTCATTTAAATTTGAATTTATTCAGAAACATTACCTCTACCATCCATGTGAATATAGTGGGTCTTCTCTTACAGTGCCCTTTGGAATGTGTAAGGGAAAAAGGTGTCAGATTTCTTGTTGGACCAATAATCTTTTCATGGATCCTCACCTAAGCAAAATGTTAAGCGTGACCATTAAGTGGGCAGGATCCAGAGTGTACTGAGGCTGTGGTTTGGAGGTTTCTGGATCAGAGTTAAAATGTGAAGTGATTTTGTGATCCAAACACAAATTGAGAGTAAGATTTTTCATGGATCTTGAGTGAATACAGTGTCTGTCTTCTGCCCATGAAGGTTACAGCAGAGTTAGATGCCTGGAATGAAGATCTGCTGAGACAAATGAATGATTTCAACACCGAAGACCTCACTCTGGCTGAGCAGCGCTTGCAGCGTCACACTGAGCGGAAGTTGGCCATGAACAACATGACCTTTGAAGTCATCCAGCAAGGGCAAGATTTACACCAATACATCATGGAGGTCCAGGCTTCAGGTGAGCAGTGCAATTTGATCTCTGTTTTACATGAGAAAAAAAACAAAAACCAAGAAAAACTCAAAACCCCCAAAATGTATATCAAGCAAAAATGCCCCAATACATACCAAATACATCAGCTTTTAACATAAGTAAGTATGGGCAATACCTGTCTCTCCACTCCCAGAACTGTTCCACAAGTTTGGGGAATTCTTTGATTCAGGATTATACGTCAAAAATTGCTGTTTCTGTGAGACTGAAGCTCATTGAGGAAATAAAGCTGACTTTCAAGTTTCATTCAGAAAGTTTCACAACTGCAAGATGGAGTTCATGATCAGTTCCAAAGTGGATGGAGAGGGGAGGGCAAAACAAGTTACACTGGTAGGTCCTTGTCCTTGTACCAGCTCAGAAACAAGCACTGCAGTGAGTCATCAGTTACAGATACTTGAGCTGGCTGGTCAGACGTCAGGTCTGGATGAAGTCTAGTTGTTCGAGACTCCTAAGCTTGTTAACCTTTCTGCAACTAGACTTTATTGAGAGGCAAACTGACCAGATGTGCTGGCTTCATTCTCCGCAGACTTGAGTACCTTTTCCCTGTGCCACATTTCAGGGTGCAGACATGCCTGAGGGAGAGAGAGAGAGGAGTGAGGTGAGAAAGAAGCTAGTTATCCAAGAGCCCTCTGGGAAAGAATCCAAATATGAGAGCCTTGAAACCAGTCATGAAACGGAACTCTTGTTTCCAGCCAGCTCTAATTGGAATTATTTTGTATAAAAAGGGAATGTGATAAACCATACTGGAATTTTCCTTTTCAGTGTGCACTTGAAAGTTAAAGGTAGGAACTTGGATGTAAAAAACCCCACCTTTGGCATGTGCTTTTAAATGACAGACTTGATTCATCTTGATAGGGAGTCTGTCTGATACTTTTACTGTGCTTCTCAGCAGTAGGATCCTATTTCTAAGACATCCTATGAATCAAGATTTTTGTATCCTTGCATTTTGCATTTGGAAAAGGAATATCATAACTTAGCTTAATCACTGCATAAAGTCCAAAAATGAATGTTACTTGTGAAGCGTTTTAACCTTCTTAAATGTCTGGAAAGAGTGCAAAGCAAGAGCAATTCCTGTTCTTTCCCTCCCAATTTGCACTTTCAAAATAAAAAGGATTTTTATGGTTCTATTCTTTGGCAAACATTTTACCTCTAGGCACCCACCTTTAAAAAAATCTGGCAGTATTCAGCCTGATTTGGCAAGCTGCACTCAACACAGGCTTAAGGACTGCTACAAGAGTATGTTGTGAACTAGACAATCCGGTGCATTGTATGAACCATGTGTGTGAGCTTCTATGAGATCTGCCCACACTACGCCTGGTCCTATTCTTCAACTTGTCCTAATACATCAGTAAATATGCTTGCTTTTTTTTTTTTTTTTTCCCCCCCCATCCTGGAAGAATCTTAATATGAGTAGGAATCTATGGGAGGTAAAGAATATGATCCAGAACAGAGCACAGTTAGGAGTCTCAGTGACTGATTCTTAGGGGAAAAAAAAAAAATTCTGTGTTTGTCAAGAAGTTAGAAACAACTTCTTTTGGGTTGCAGACAAAAGATTAGCAACTAAATGAAGTAACTTTTAAAATGTTTTTATAATATTATCTAAGATCACTTTCTATGAAGCATACCCACTAAAAAATCCATTGCTCCCCAAGGCAAGGAAGCAGAAGCCTCGTGGGGATGTAGAGTAACTGTAGTTAATCAAAGGTAATGGTCATGTCTGCCATGCACGGAATGCTAAATGCTGGGAGAATGGCAAAATAAGGGAGAGAGATTGCTCTTGGGAGCCTACTGTTTTTTATTTCAATAAAGGACAGTTATACTTCATAAAAAATTCATTTAATTTTACTCCTTTCTGAATCCTATATCATAGTCATTCAGTGCATAAGTTAAGGGATGATTGTTCTTACTGCCAAAGCTGCAAACTTGCAGGGGTTCTGGGAAATCAGCTGCTATTGCTGCTTCCTATTGTACAGTGTCACCACTGCTTCAATCAAAACTCAGCTGTAGCCACAGAAGATAAAGCCAGAAAAAATGTGATTTTTTAGGGACATTCTACCTAACCAGACACTCTTAATTGACCAAGTTTCTTCCCTTCCCTGTAATTCTCTTTGAGCTTTATTCTTTTTATCGTGTCACACAGGATACTGATTCAATTTTGATCACTCTGGCATTTGGCTTGGAGGTCTTTAAGCTAGCAAGTTTGTCAGATAAAATTACATCCATGTTTTTCCAAGCATGATGCCTTTTTCATCTGGAAATCTTGTGCAGGTAGAAAAAGAAGGTTTTAGACATTTGCCCATGATTTTTGTACGTCCGATGCATATTTGGAGCAGTGATTCTGATTCCACTGCCTGTGGAGTGTCTGGAAATCCCTGTGAACATTGTCATGTTGGTACAATAAATCCAGTGGTCCTGTGATGCACCAAATCAGACTCTGTGCAGATATTCAGGTTATCTGTGCATGTGAGGCATCTATGCAAGTCCAGTATTTCCAAAGCTCCATACAGCTCAAAGTTATGTTGCTGTGATTCCTTCCACTACTCCAGCACATGTGGGTGAGCCTGCTTTGGATTAGCCTGTTTTCACCATCAAAATAATTATCCTTCAAAGAAATGTTTGGGATTTTTAGGGGCTATGTAAGATCTGGAAGTCAGGTGGTTTTCTGAAATTTTGCAGTACTTTCAAATTGTTTTCATGTCTCACTAAAATCTGTATCCTTCAGGAAACATATTTGCATTTAGAGAATATTATAACAATATTCTCAAGAAGACTGGACTTTTTAATGAGCCAGCACTTTTTATTTCAATGAACCTGTCTTTCTATTTTTCCAGTTTGATTGTAGCTCTACTGCTTATAGCAAAGCTAAATATGTGGGCAAATATTCTCAAAAATGGATATTGATTTTTGGGTGTCTAACTTGATATGTTGAAAGGGCCTGGTGGTTCCAAAAGTGGCATCTTGGACACTTCTGAGAAATCCATTTCCTATGGAAAGTTTAGGATCATAATTCAGCTGTGATTTAACACTTCGACCCGAGCTGCAGTGATGATGCGTTCATGTAATTCAGTAGCATACACACCTTAGTCATTCTGCTTCTAGGTACTAAAAGTAGCTACACTCTAATAGCTGATTAATTGATTGCACAAATTTATTTGATTATTAAAGTCTATTCACATTGTCAGTATCATTGTCATAATGATCTCCACAGTTAGGAGTCGCTCATGGTTTACAGAGCTACCTTTTTATATCTTAGAAGCAATTTGTCTAAGTCAAGCCTGAAATACACTGCAAAGCTGATGTTGGGGAGATTTATACAGTCCCTACCTGTTATATGGAAAATTCAAAGCCCTTTTGTTTCCTGGTCGTCAAGCTAACATCATTGCTTAAAAAGGAAATGCAAATCTATTTCATTTTGTTTGTGATGTCCTTTATAGGTAGTTATAACTATAGTTTATATTGCAAGGAAGAGGATAATAAACTTTCCTGTCACAGGCTTTTAATAGTTCAGCCTAAGAACAGATTCAAAGCAGTTTCAAACCGGCTTTGTACAGGTCAAAAAGCAGTACTCCTTCCTTCACTGCATAGTATCTCACATTGCATATAGCTTAGGTGTAACTAATGTATGTTTTGTAGGATGCCAGTTAGTGTGGCTCGGTACTCTTTTCTGTAATATTTTCTTAAAACGTTTTCAATTCATTATCCTTCACTTGTCTCAAGCAGTGCAGCAGATATCAAGTGAAGGAAATGGCAACTAAGTTCAGTTTATCAGAAAATCAGCTGTGCTTTTCTATCTATCAAAACACAATATAAAGATAATGTGTATGAAATTATTCTCAAAACAAGGCTTTCTATTTTGCAAACCAGACTTTGAGAAGAATAAGTGCTCTCACCGCATGCGCTGGCACTGTAGAATAAATCTGCGTGACATATGACAAGCAAGAAAGGGCAGATCATTCATCATAGGGAGTGCAGGCTGCCCTTGGATAGCATCCCAGGCAGTTCACTGGTTGCTGCTGATGAGTTAGCACAATCAAAACCATACCAGCTGAGTGTGCATGAAGGAAAACTGCGCATTTAATATCGAATAGGTGTGGTGAAGTCAAGCATACAAAAAGCCATCATGTCCTGAGGATACAGAACCATATGCAGGCTAATTGTAGCAACAATGCCTGATGTCTGGCAATTGAAAAGAACTTTACTCCCAAGAATAGAAACATATATTAAATTTCCAGTTCTAAATGGGAAGCCAGGGGCCATTCCACTTTATTTGGTAATGAAGAAACTGTTTTGTTTTGGCTGGGAGAGGGAATAAGCCAATCACTTGCATTCCCACATGCTTTTTCTGATAAAACCAGAAACCAGGAAAAAGGGGATAGCGTCAATCATAAGGTCATATATGTTTTGTGTACTGTCCTCTGTAGATACCACTGTGAGAGAGAAAGAAAGTCACAAGTCTCTGAGGAGGATAAAGGGGGAAGAAAAGGTATCTTTCTAAATGGGTTTTAAAAATAATGTTCCAGCCTTTTGTACAGCAGCTTCTAATTAACACATTTCTTTTTTAATGTCCTATTATTCCATGAAATCAAATGGCTTTGGAGAAAAGTGTAGTGTTTTCTCAGCATTACTGCTATCTGATTATTTTTATATTAGGTTCCTGATCCTCCCTGCATTGAGGCCAATGGCAAAATTCCAGCAGACCTCAATAAGGGAAGAGTCGGGTCTTTGTTAGTTTATAATCACAGGCATTACAGTAACATGAGATGACATCATATTTCCTCCAGGCCAAACTTTCATAATTACACTGCTAATGTACCCAGCAATGCTATCACACCAGAGTAATAAAGAAGGAGGATGTGAAGCTCTGTGTTGTATTTCATGTAACTGCTATACACAAGGCTTGTAGGGTCATAAGAAAATTCAGGAGGTAGGAAGAGACTCAGGAGGTCTCTATTTCAACCTCCTGATCAAGTCAGGGTCAGCTATGAAATCAGACCAGGTCACTCAGGGGTTTATCAATTTCATGCAGGATGCAAGAGATGGGGAATGTGGTACTAAGCTACCTTTTCTCTCTGGTATGTAAGGATTGGATGAAAGTCAGTCTGTGGAATAATTCTGAATGAACTGTAGGTTGGTTTCAACTAAATTGTTGTTAACTATCCCCTAAAGTGCCCAGATGGAAAAAAAGTTTGCACTGTGGAGTTCCATGAACTTTTGTAGCACTACCATAGATCTGGCAACTAGAGTTCACTTCCTGTATTTCACTTTTCTATTTTCTTCCTCATCTTTTTTTCTGCTCTAAGTTCTTTTCAACATGCATTTCTAAAATATAAGTTAATGAATTACTGTAAGAAAGGGAGGGTTTTTCTGTCTTTTTTTAATTTGATATTCATGCAAGTTTTTGAGCAAGGCTGTGGTTAAATCATGTCCTACTAGCCAGATGCTGATGGGTGAGATGAGCAATGATCACCAGAGAAACACTACTTTGTAGAAAAATGTAGTGATGCAGAACAGGAAACTGTGAAAGCCAAGTGTTACATGTGAGAGAGTTTAGTGAGAATTACTCAGAGTTGCAAATCAATGTGTTAGTTGGCAAAAAATTTTGAAGCTTACATTTGTGCAACAACTGAATTTTCAAATAAGTGCAATGATCTCTCTCTCTGCATGTTGCAGGCATTGAGCTGATCTGTGAAAAAGACATTGATCTTGCGACACAGGTTCAAGAACTGCTGGAATTCCTTCATGAGAAACAGCATGAGCTGGAGCTTAACGCTGACCAAACTCACAAGAGGTTAGAGCAGTGCCTACAGCTCCGGCACCTACAGGCTGAAGTCAAGCAGGTGAGAGTTTTTAACCACACCTGAGGGTCATAAATGAGTTTTCAGCCAGTACATACATGCAAACTGCTAAACCAGCCTCTGCCAAGTCACATACCTTTAGGTGGACAATCTTAATCCCCTTTTCCTTAACAGTACTTGATTTGCTGACAGATTGCAGCATGACCCTTTACAAATAACAAAGGGCTCTATTCCCTCTAGTGTGCATTTATTTGGCTTCATGAATAGTTATGGGAAGTCTGTGCAGAACTGACCCCGTAACTTCTCAACTGGAGGAGCTGCCTCAAATTCCATGTGTTCTGGGAATATAATGATGTGGTTTGAGATCCAGACTTAAGCTGTTGTGGAGAATTGGCCCAAAGCAAAGGATAACTGAGCTGGGAGGTCAAGTATGACATTACAGTAGTTTCACCTTTTCATTTATTGCTATACATCTGCTAACCTGCAGGAATCTTCAACATCTGGGTGAGAGAAAAAGTCTGTCTGTGGTCTCTAGATCCTAGGACTTGTTTAGCCGTCTTAGTATTGTTACATGTCATTCCTCCAGATTTCATCCTAGCATAGGCAGTCATGTTCTGCTTTCCTAGGTTTCCCCTGATATTTAATTGGGATGCCTCACATTTCTTTGTTTTCCTTTGCTACACAGGATAATGCTACACTTTCTGCTTCCTAATCCATAGGTGGCTTCACACTTCAGTGTATGTCTGGATTTCAATGGAATGGTCTTGGTTTCATTAGGAAAACCAGGAACATTTTTCCAGACACCTGGAATATTCAGGTTTCCATTTTACCACTACAAATGGGGGGGCGGGTGAAGCGGGGGGTGGTGGTGGTGTGGGGTTTTTTTCCAAATACTACAAGGTGTTCATGAAAAAGATTTGCTGCTTTGTTTACTAAAAAAAACCCCAAACAAACAACAATATCTGAGTGCTCAGTACACATGATCATGGTTATTCTTTCTCCAGATGTGAATATCTGAGTGATGCTTTATCTGAATTGTTTTATCATTGCGGGCAAAAATTCCTCAGACAACTCTCAAGCTAGAAGCTGGCAGCACCAACACCAGTGCATGCTTTTTCTTTCGAAGTCCGCTTTGATGTGAATATTTTTCAACCCTAAATGAAAGTAGCACAGAACTCTCCTAAATTTTTATTTTGAAAATGTAGTCATTTTGCATTTGTGATAATTGAAGTCCAACTCCTCATGAAGCTCCAGAGCTCTACAGAGTGCTTTGGCTTTCTTCTGAAAAAAACACCAGACTCTGTGATATTCATAATCACCATCCTAACATGATTATGAAGTGTATCCTTTTTTGCATAGGTTCCCAAAGTTTTTTTTACACACAACTTAGCAAAGCTTGGAGTTGTGTGTGGTAGATTTATGATGAAGTAGAGCATTTTAACTTATGAGAGAAAATAGAGAGGAGTAATATGTGTAGCAGAAATGCTAAAAATGCGGGTTATTGCTATCTGACCAAGTCTCACTGCCTGCTTGACCATGATGAAGTGCCAGTCGGCCAGGCCTGCAGCTGCTCCTGGAGCCATACAGTGGCAGTGCAGCACTCTCTGCAGGTACCTGATGTTATTTGCCTCATTATCAAGTGACTGCTGGGCGTTAACTATTTTACAAACCAAAATCTAACCAAAGGAAATGGGTTTAGGACTGAACTAGCTAATACTTACTGTGAGAGGAGAACAGCTGCCTTGAATTAGCATTTCCTTAACGGAGCTTGGGACCATCAGAGCCTTCATTACTATGTGACCTTTCTGCAAACCAGTAGTGAAGAATCATTTTATTTGTTCAGCTGAATACTAAGGACTCCTTTGCTTATTAACCTATAAATTACCACAGCTACAGTTTCCCTTAGAAAGAGGCAAGTTAAAATATATCTGTGCCCTATTTGGTATCCTGTAGGTGAGTCATATTCCCAACCATGTAGTGAAATTGGGAAAAATATTGATTTTGGCTTGTAGTTCATCTCCAGTCTGGTCCAGATTTCCTTCACTTTCATTTTGGTGCATCTGAGATGATGGATGATCTCATTACCAAATTGCTCTCACTCTTGTGAATCAGTTAAGATGTAGTTGCCGCAAGACACCTATCGTAGCTGTGGTTAAGTTCCGCTGACATAGTAAAATTGGTCAAGGCTGCTACGTGGACATGTATTTGCATTTTGATATAATGGCTCATGGAAATACAGTGTCTTTTAACTGTTCCTATCTATTTAATTCTCATTTACCAGGGATTTCTTCATATCATACTTACCAAGTGTTCAAATGCCGAGACAATGAGCCAAAGTTTGGGGCCATTAAAGCAGAACAATTCCAAATGAGATGTTCTGTGAACTGCTTTAGAGTGGAAATAGTATAGATCAGTGATTCACAAACTCTTTGTTATTAAGAAAGATCCCACTCAAGACTGGTTTCCCCTCATTTGGATCCCACTCATTTCTGACAGAAACTACAGAGCTTGGATTGCTTACATAAAAGTAATAGCAGAAAGGAGTTGCGGAGATCAGTTTAAAAAACAAACTCTCTGATGCTGTGCTTGCAGCTGTTTGGCTTCCCTATCCCCTTATTTTATCTTTGTATGTTTTATTTCTTTTTTTGATAAGTGTTGAACTTGACCGAATTTACTCCCGGATATCGTCACAGTGTCCCACTACACTTACTTTTCAGGTTGTTTTGAAGTGTATTTATTCATTTTCAAGTGCCTGTTATCCATCCACTTGTGCTGTTTGGCATTAGATTTGTTTCCAGATGAATATGCCCAAAGAATGATGGGAAGTTGTCATTTGAGAGACACTGAATATATTTGGTTTTTTCCCAATCTAATGCCACAGAACTCCTGGAAACCTGACGCAGTTTTGAACATGGCTAAAATTACCAAAAGGTGTCCTTGCTGGTGGTTGTGTCTGTGGGAGTAAGAGCCTCTCAAAGAAGCTGCAAAGGGTCCAGAGATGTAAAAGATTCACTTACATTATGTTGCCTTTTAAACTTAAAAAACTTTTCCAATGTTACTTGATGGGTATCATTAGCAAGGTCTTAAGTCTTGTAGGAAACATCAAGGAAGGCATTCTGACTAAACTTAACCAGCAGACAGAAACACTACGTGACACAGAGCTCTCGTTTCTGAAGGAAGGCTGCACAAGGGGTGCCTCACTCTTTATTTTTCCTGTAGCATCTGATTCTGTGCTCAGTGAAGATGGTAGAGTTTCAGGGAATGGATTTTAGAAGAATTTGGTACTATTGCTTAATTACAGAGGAGCCATATATGGAAGTGTAGCCTGTTTTAAGCAAATTGGAATCAAAGGTGGGAGTTGTTTCAGAACTGTGGTGGTTGCTGTGTTAGACAACCTGTGCCTTGCAGTGAAATTGTTCTCCAGTGGCAAGTGGCTTTTATCTAAGATGCTGTCAGTGTGTTTTTGCTTCTCCATTATAAAAAAAAAGGTTAGGCTTTTTAAGTGAGTCTTTGGAGATCTATTTAATTCCAGAATTATTTAATCACTGCTTCTACAAAGTTGATAAAATCTGTAATTTGTAGGAAGTGTCTGTTTAAAGCCATCTTTTGCTGTTGGCCTGTCTGCACATTGCCAGATAATGGTGAATCTTTTAATACAGGAAGCGATCAGAGAAGTGTCTTGGTGCTGTATTAGCAGCTTCTATACATATTCTAATAGGAGTTGGTTTGTGAGCAGGTCTTGTAAACCAGATACAAATATGTAAATGATCTCTTCCAACCATTTCACAGTCTACTTCCAGGCTAGTGACACAGTGAAAGACTCTGCAGGTGGCTGGTTTTTGCACTTAGACTTAAGAGGCTTTGGGTATGCAACTGAAATTTTTTCTTGCTGTATGTAAACGACACACACACACAAAAGAAGAGGAAAAAAAACAAAGAGCAAATCATTACTATGGAAAAAGCTGATGCAGTCCCAGATGAGGCTCTGACATTTAAGTGTTAGACTTTTGGAAATAGAATGGGGTCATTATTTAAGTTCTTCCAAGGAAAATTTGCTAGTGCTTGAGTGCTCATTGGGCCTGCAAGGGGGAGTGTAGGAGCCACACAGTGAGCACCTGAATCCGCACTCTGGGGGAAGGAGGGAGGCGCAGAACTTGCAGGGCAGCAGCCTTGGTCAAGAAGAGTGCTGTAAGCATTGCTGACGAGATGTAGTCCATCAGAGCCTGACCTGAACTCCTTCACCCTGAATATTTTTGAGTCAGCAGGACAGTTGTACAGAGGAATGCACATATACCATTAATGCTAGAGGAAACCTGGCTCAGTTCAGTTGTATGGTCCCCCTTCCCCCTTACTCAACCTTGTTGCCTATTAGCTTTTCACTGGTCAAGTTGCTTTGTTTTAAGACTGAGGTTTCCAGTGATTTTTTTCTATTTAGAGACTCAGTTATTTGTATGATATCTGTGTCAAAACCTCCATGGCATGTGTTGAAAATTTCAGCTCAAATGAAAGCTGTTCCCAAGAGGATGCTATCATGCCCTGATTGTATCGTTTAAAAAAAAAAAAAAAAAAAAAAAAAAAAAAAAGGCTGCTGCATTTTTAGCATACATACTCAGTATATTCTACACTAAATGGCCCAAGCCACGATATATCACAGTATATAACATGTGAAAACATGTCTTGCTTTATGATATCCTCACTTCAAGTCTTTCTCAGATACAGTGATCTTTTGGATAACTTCAGCTTTTGGTACCATGTAGTCGGTAATAAGGTAGCTTTCTTGTCTGATGGATGATAGAAAATGTAGCCAAAAAGATTGCCATATGATAACCCGATTTCTTTTCCTTTAAATCTTTGTTGCATTTCCCACAGGAACAATAACACCTGCTGATGAAAGAGACAAAGCTGACAAATTAAATCTTCCGCACTGTTGTACTGAGCAGAATGTAATTTTCTACAAATTAGGGTCAGCTACACGTGTAGATGGCTCCCCTTTCTTTCTCCTAGGGAAAACTCATTTTCCTACTCTACAGGGAACTGAATGGCTATAACTAGGGTGACACATGATGTAAGGATAAAAACCAAAACAACAGAAAATCCCTCTTTCAGGCAGTTTAATGGATCATTTGGTGAAAATGATGGCACAAAAGGGAAATTACTGTGTAGAATATTGCAGCAAAGTCAATTTTGGAGCTTTGTAAATCACAAGCTAAATTTAAGGGAGTGATTGGGCGGTCAGGATTTCCTGTGCATCTGTGAATTGAATTCAGCAACTTTCTGGCTTTATTGGAATAATTTTACACCTACACAGGTAGAAAATAGGCTTTGAGACAACACAGCCAAGAACTTACACATGTGTTATGGGTGCTAATTTTCCAAACACACATCTTAAAATAGCAGATGATGTTGCTGCTTAAATGAATAAATACAGGCTTGATAGATTAATTATGTATATTTAGGATTTGATTCTGCAGTCTTTACAGCATGGGTTGCATGTCTACAAATAATCTGAATATCCCTGAAGTAAAGCCTCTTGACTAAATATAAAATGCAAGACCTGGGATTTCTCCCTAGCTCTGCATGCAGGTGGAGACTCCAACTGCATCTTAACTCCATGGCAGATGAAACCAACTGTGTCTTCTCCCTTCTCACCCCTAAGCTCTGACATTTGTGTGAAAGAAACACAGGCAAGTGGAGCAGAAAGGAGTTGCAAGGTCCATGATTCCACTTGGAACTTTGAAAAAGAGAGAGATCTTTATGTTTACTTTCAAATGTCCCTCATTATGCTCTGTGGTTTTGCCCTGGGGTATTTGCATAGGGGAACATTCATTTTTGTGATCAAGCCTTGGAAATGAAAGCTCTTTGCTCTCCAAATATCCGTGTAAATACTTTGGGACTTTAATTCTTCAAGCAATAACTTCTTCAATAAGATCTTTGCCCTCTAAAAAATGTCATTAAGGCCTTATCCTAGTATTTCTTTCTGCTCACTGATTCAGCCTGAGACCACACTGGGCAAAGTACCTTTTTGTTAGTCAGGCTGAAGCATTTTCTGATGGGTGACTACGTAAACCTTTGCACTAAAGCAACCTTTCCATAAGCACATCCTTTCTTTACAGGTGCTTGGCTGGATCAGGAATGGTGAATCAATGCTGAATGCAAGCCTTGTCAATGCAAGCTCCCTCTCTGAAGCTGAGCAGCTCCAGCGAGAGCATGAGCAGTTTCAGCTGGCCATAGAGGTAACACGACTAAGTTAACTTTGTTTCTCCTTCCCAGGTGAACATCATACAAAAGGTTATCTCTTGGGCATCAATCATTGCTTGCTTGAAGGAAGGAAAGGAATAAAAACTTCAGAAAATCAACTTATCATTAAATTTGTAATATAGACAGAAGTTAATAGTGAAATAAATTATTTATCATCTGCAGCTAATTCTTCTGCTGTCAGATATCAGCCTTTCCATTCATGAAAACGACTCTCAGACATGTCCTGATAATTTCTTTGGTAAAAAAAAAGGAAGACTAAAATTCACAGAGAGATCTGAAAATGGGAAATTTAGTGAAATTTGTGAAGTTAGTTTCTTCTGACATTCACGATTTACAGATCATTTCACAGCATTCATTTTTTAATATCTTTGTTACTCGATAATGCTCTCACATGAAGTCTTTGTTTCATTCAACTCTCCTTTTGTGGACAGCAGAAGAGACATTCATTCAAACCCACATTCTCAAATAACTTTGAAGAAGAGGAAAGAGGGGCTATTATTAAGAATTGCCTGCTAAACTGAGCTTTTGCCCCTGCTTGCCCTGGAGTAACACATCTTTGACCTGGCCCTTGAAAACTAATTGTGAGCCAACTCATTTGCCTCACTCACCGGGCCAGGACATGGCAGGAGGAATAGCACCTTCTCTGAGCTGCTTTCCTTTGAACGAGAAGGTAGTGGAGGGCTATGGACTCTCCTCAGTAGGGCACTACAAGACTCATAGTTAGGCTCAGTACTTTATATATCTTTGTCATTATGAACAAACCCTGCACTCACAGGGTTTGCTCACTCCGGTTGCTAGAAAGGGAGTCCATTGCTTTTTCCTGGTCCTGGTTAACAAGGTGTATATGCTTCCCAGATTATGTTAATTGTTAGCTTTTTACAGAGCAAAGAACAAGTTGGAAATCCCTTTCTGTGGTTTATATATACCTGAAAATAATCAAAAGTAAACCAAACTTTAAACTATGAAAATAATATTTCCATAATGGAGATGTGAAGAGATGCCTGGTTTAGGGAGGGAAAAGTGTCTTTATGTCTTCTGGTAAATGTTAAATAAGTCAATATACATTATAGTGTTGCTAGTAAGTATAGAGTTTAAATCTCAGCTAATGACTGTTTTGATCCAGCTCCACTCACAGTAAGGAAGGAGCAGCTGTTGCAGCTCCTAAGGGAAAAGGAAGAAGTTTTCTATCAATAGTGTATGAGCTGGCTGGTACCAAGCTGTGCTGACCACATCTTGGCAGCCATCACCAGACAGCAGTGGGGAACAAGACACCCACTGGCTGTGGTATCGCAGCTTGCTGCCATTGGGGAAGTGCTTGTATTTGGTGGTAAATGCAAATCACAGAGGGAGAAGAGGGTTACGCCACAGTAAGGGGCAAAATAAGTTTTCAAAGGGAGAAAACACTAGATTAAATATTTAAAGCGTGTAAAGCTCAATATGGGGAAGAGATCAGCAAAGCACACAGGGCAGGCTGTTCTCTAAAGGCATTCTAGATGTGGAATTGATTTTCAGTTGAAATCCTTTAAAGTCTATTTAAAACAAGTATTACAATTCTAACATCAGTAAAGCAGCTGGATATTAAATTTAACCAGTTGTTCTTGAACATCTTTCTGAATGTTTCTGCAAAGTATTAATCCTTTTTTTGCTAATAGCTTTCTCTACATTGCATTATTCATCAGTGTATTACCAGATGATTTCAAGCTTCTTTCCAGGTTCACGGATTAGATCATAAAAGTATCACATGAGAATTTGTCAGCAGCAGTTACAAATGGGATGCAGAACAGAGGAGTCTTTGGGAGATTTTAGGGCTTCTGTTCAGAAAATTAAAATCAAATATTGGACTAAACCATGCCTGAACATAGTTACTCAGGAGGCTGTGAAGGGCCAGGGGCTATTTTCCTCCCAGCAACCCACAAAGGAAGGTGTAACCACCACTCAGTTACTCTGAGAGGAGCTGAGGTAGGCTGTGGAATGGGGCAGATCATTCAGTCCTGCTGTAAAGTGGCTACTGAGTAAACTGAGGAACAGTGGAGAAAATGGCTTGACTGCCCCCAGCTCCGCCCTTAAAGGTAGCATAGTGTAGCTCCAATATGAGTGAACTGACTTTCAGAAATGTATCTTGTAGGGACTGATATTTGCATATAGTTCATGCCTTTTAGTAAGGCATCTTCATATCTTTTGGTGTTGATGTTTTGTATCCTGTGGACAGGACAATTACACACATGAGTAAAGCTGGTGATGCCAGCAAACTCCCTGGCAAGAGTCAAATTAGGGTGATTAGGCCCATAGTTTGCCAACTCTTTGGTTTTGCTTTTATATCTGCAAATTGTGTGGGGTGCAGTCAGCACTGAGTACAGGCTGGGTGGGAGCTCAGCACAGCAGCTGCCTGCACTGGGGTTGTCAAAATAGATCCACCGGGACCCCCGCCCCGGGTTGTTGCCCAAGGGGCAGTAGCTGATCAGTGGAGCTAACCCATCTTAGTCAGTGCTTGCTTGTCCCAAGCTTTAATAACATGCTGCAAATGTGTGTGAATAATTGAAACTAAAATGCTTTGCAGAAAGTAACTGTTAACTGAAGATAACTCTCTGAAAATGTTTTGCTCTCTCACATCTCCATGCTCACACCTCGCTTCACCTTTCTACCATACATCTGGCACATCTATACAACCTCTCTTTCTTCCCCTCATACACAGTCCCTCTTTCATGCCACTTCCTTACAGAAGACACACCAGAGTGCCCTGCAGGTCCAGCAGAAAGCCGAAGTGTTGCTACAAGCTGGGCATTATGATGCTGATGCTATCAGAGAATGTGCCGAAAAGGTGGCCCTGCACTGGCAGCAGCTGATGCTGAAGATGGAGGACAGGCTGAAACTTGTCAACGCCTCGGTGGCCTTCTATAAAACCTCTGAGCAGGTGAGCTGAACAGTGTCATATCTGTGCCATAGCATATCGCTACAGCCTGGGGGTTAGCTCCCCAGTGTATAGCGCAAAGGTCTTGCCTCTCACCAAGATCAGCACAGAGTGTTGAACTGTTCCAAATACCTGCTCTGCTAATACCACTAAGGAGCAGTGCTCGTTCTTCTCTTTTTCCCTTGAGTAATCCCAAAAGAAGGAAGAGTGTGGCTTCAGTCAGCCCTGCTTGCCCTTAAAAGCTGCCCTTTGTCTTTTTACGTGTGTTTGCATGCCTTCGTCCACACATTAGGTCCATATAAACCTTCCTGTTACCTGAACAGGGCCAGTGTTGAGCCCTCGGGTGACTCCCAGATGGTAAACACCAATGGGAGTGCACTCTGCGATGTAGCAGTGCTGGTAGGTGTGGGTTTTCTACTCTGACCCTGAGTGCAGAGGGTCTTCTGCCAGCAAGGGATCTCACAGCATTGGCAAAATTAACTGAAAGGACATTTGCTCCATTGGCTTAGCAATGCTAAGCCACACATGGAAACCAAAGTTTGAACTAGTCAAAATTGTTTCTTTGACAGGTATTGTAATGAAAAAAAAAAAAAAACCAAAACAAACAAAAAAAGGCAGCAGTTTGCAATAACTTTCATCTTAAAGTTTTCAGTGAAGCAATGTAATTCTTGAAGTTTTTGGGGTTTTTTTTAATTGTACCCTTTCCAACGGGAAGGATTTTTGAAATCCCACCATTTTTCTTTCCAGTTCTCATGATATCTGAGTGAATTTTGAGGAATATAAATTCTTTTTTTCTGTGAGAACTGTTTCCAATTACTTGTTACTTTGTGAGCAGTACTACCCAGTGTTTTCACTAGTAGTTAAACACCACCATGCTGAAAAAATGCCAAGATATGAAGGGATTTCTTTTAAATCCGTCTGCAACACAGATAATTACAGCAGTAACCATTATATGTTGACACAACTTTACCTCGTTCCAGGTGTCCATGAATTGCAAAACACATTCCAATTGGCTGCTGGTACAATGGGATTATTCATCCCTTGCACAAACAGGTGCCATTTATACTGTAGTCAGCGAGAATTAGTGTCACAGTGTGGATACTCGAATAGCCTTGCCTGATGTAATTTACTGCAGCCAGGCAGTTCATGTTAGCATGGACGTTGCAGGAACCTGCGGTTTTATACAAAAGGCAGCAGTGATTTCCATTAAATTTTCTATTGTTATTATCACACAGTTAGTTCCTCAATTAGAGAACCAGACATGGGAAGTTTTTTAGCATGACTAAATATATCATTAGGGAAAGAGATTATTTTTTCCTTAACATCAAGGCTGTAGATGATCCTTGGGCCACTTCTTGGTGTCATTTGTTTAATGCATTTTTAAGATTGTTTAAGATGAATTCATTTCTTATAATGAATGTCTTTCACTGTGAAGAGTTTCAAACAGATTTACAGTCCCCGATGCATTTAAGATTGAAGTGAATTACTGCTGGTGGAGGATTGTGAGAAATGAAAACCATTAAGGGATTCATTAGTGCTTTAGACAGTCAAATGTGCTGGCCAAAATATGCATAGCCAGTAATTTATCAATTCAGTCTCTCCTCCTGTTTCCAAGTCGTAGTCAAGCATACCGCAGTGCCCACCAGTTCATTCATTAGTTGTGTCTATTCAGCAAAATGTTTAGGGCAAAGATCACTCAGTCTTTGAATGCTCATAAACTCACTGCTGCAAGTAGTCTGTTGTCTTCTCCTGGGCTGCACAACTATCTATGGTCCTTAACAGTCTGCACCCTGACTGGATGACAGTGAATTGAGTAATTTACTGGATCCTGAATTCTCCAAGAAAAAAGCAGCTAAAAGGGTGGAGACACTGTCACAACCAGCCAAACTTTTTCATGTCGGTCTTCCCCAAGCATATCATGTTCTTGATATAACTGGTGGAGCCCTGGCTTTCAAATAGCCCAGTTTCTCTGTGACTTCATTGACAGCCCACTTTATATTCATTTCTCTCATTGTCTTAACAGAGAGATGATATTTGCATGTGCAGGGACCATCCTTTCTGGAAAGATGTGGATCCCAGGCCGTCCATCTAGTTTCATTTTTTGAGTCACCAAAGCCCAATAGCATGCCAAAGTTTTCAAGAAGTAAAATGGAAATGTTTTTCTGTGCCTAAATAACACATGGGGCACTTGCTCTCCAATAAGTGTTTGAGGGTGAACACTGGTTTGCGTCCAAGAAGAAGATGATATCAGATTCTCAAATGCATGAGGTCCTTGAACAGCTTGGCAGCAGGATAAGTTGATGACTTCACCTCAGCTCACCAGTTTTAAAACAGAGTTTGATGTGTTCATGAATGGAGTTATATGAAAATGGTCTGCAATACCGGGGAGGATCGGTGGGCGATGCTGGAGTCTCTTCCAGACTATGCTCTTAATCATGTGAGGTCCTCTGAATTATAACTGTGTTCATCCAAATGTTGCAGGAGTGAGCGAGAAAAGGGTGAATGTGGTTAGCTGGACACATAGCAATAACTGACTGGATCTTGAGTAATCTTAGCAGTGGAGTGTGTAGGAAGAGCCCTCTGAGAGAGAGCAGGAAAGTTCTAAATGTTCTGGAAAACTTTTGCAGTTTTTTCAGTGTCTGCACAGGCCACTGAGTGTATTCTCGGGATCTGCAACGCAAAAGACTCAGCCTTGTCTGAGGCCACTGCACACACAATTTTCAGATTGCGATGGTTTATTTACCTCATTCCCATTATTCTACCAAGATAGAAGATATGTGTGTAAGCCCTGTACAGTGGAACACCTGCATCCACCTAGGTTGTGACACTGATTTAATGTCTATTGGTTTCCATCAGTCTTTACAAAAGCTGTATAGGGAGCAACTAACATGCAGCTGAAGAGAATTAGTTCCAGCTTCAGACTTTGTTTCAGGAAAGTATTTAAGCATGTGTTTTTCTTTAAGTATGTGCTAAGTCCCTTGACTTCAGTGGGATTTAAACACATCTAAAGCACCCTTCCAGAACATGGATTGTTTCCTGAATGATCCACTGGGGCCAGACTGACCCCTGCCTTGATTTGACCTTTTGAGCTTCCCCCCCATTATCCATTGGAAGAGAAGAAGGATTTATCACCCTTAAACCAGATGAATTGCATCCCAAACAGTAGAGGTCCCTGTGCGTAAGAAGAACTGCTAGATCATTCTGTCCAGGACCTGTTTCATACCCAGTTATCCTCCATGCCATGGCCCACAGTCCAAAACATTTAGACTTGAAATGTCATTGGTCATAGACTTTTACTGAATACGTTCCTCCTGATTATGATTGTAGATAACGGAATTGTGCTATGGGCATGTTTCAGGTGTGCAGCGTATTAGAGAGTTTGGAGCAAGAATACAGACGGGATGAAGACTGGTGTGGAGGTCGAGATAAACTTGGACCAGCAGCTGAGATAGACCATGTCATCCCTCTGATCAGCAAACATCTGGAACAGAAGGAGGCTTTTCTCAAGGTCTCATTTTAGTTCTCTAATAAATCAGGAAAAATCCCCATTAAATAGCCAATTTAAAGCAGTGTTGGTGAGTTTGAGAGGAGGCTCTGAGGTGTAATTCCAGTTCAGCTACTGGCTGGCTGTATAAACTCTGGGCCAGTTTCACACTGGTAATAAGCGTTATCATCAATGCATGTCTTGGAGAGATGTCATCAAGACTAATTAGGTGGCATTTGCATTGCACTTGTAGGATGTTAGTTGTTGTGCTGGTTCAAAGTTCAGATTCTCAAAATTGCATGTGGTGAGCATTATAAATGACAGGTATTATACGGCATTTTGGTGTTGGGTTGTACAAACCATTCAGCATTTCAAATTCTGTCCTCCAAGCCAATAACTGAAGAACTACTAACAACTGAAGCAATTGTGTCTCTGCAGGGCAGCACCAAGGTGGAGACAGAGATTTCCTCCTGCCTTCCAGGTGCTGCTTTGTAAGAACTGTGGAGCTGACAAGTCAACTGACAGCCAGCCTCCCACCTTCCACTAAAACTGATATATAACATGAAACTACATTTGCAGGCAAGGCTTGAGAAGTTATGCCTCTAGATTGTACGTTTTTTTGAAACGATGAGTGCTTTCCTGGAGAGATGGGTTAGCTTTGGTTAGATTGAAAATGTGTGATGTGCTAGCTCTTTACAACCAGTTGTTTTATTATTGTCGTTACTTTGCCTTAATATATAAAATCAGCCACTATATTCAAAATGAGTCATGTTTTAATACATTTATGAGGCTGTTAGTTTATTAGCTGAGTTTATTGACTCTTAGCTGAAGGTCTCATGTTCCCAGATGAAAGAGAACTTCTCCCTGCAAAATAAGCAGAGAACTCCTTGGGTCCCCTTTCTTTGCTCATCTTTACTGATTCTTTTTGGTGGGGGCTGTTTTTCTTAGGCCTGTACATTGGCACGAAGGAACGCCGAGGTATTCCTCAAGTACATCCACAGGAACAACGTCAGCATGCCTGGAGTAGCAAGCCATACAAGGGGGCCTGAGCAGCAAGTGAAAGGTTGGTGCACTGGCTCAATGACAGCACTAAAGTTTTGTTTGCTTCCCACTCTGCTGTGTGGTCATCCTAAAGTTTGTGAACATGCTGAGAAGGCACCTTAAGTTTTGCCATCTGCTGTCGCTAAAATGATACATGTGCCTGACACCATTAGCGATGGTAGTGAGGTCTCTCAGAAAGTGACCCCTCCTCTGCTAGGCATGAGTTCTTATACAGAACTCTGCTTTTGCAAGTGGTAGTGGGGGGAAAAAGGAAAGGGGTTTGAAACATGGGCTGTCTCTGGCTTCTCTTGTCCCTGGGAGTGACACTGCGCCATCGTCCTCATGTAGGTTGTCAGCTGAGATGATCAGACACTATTTTGCCTTAATATCTAAAAATGCATAAACAAACAAACATAGATCAAATACAAGGTCTAGATGCATCCTGTTGCTGCTGAGCACTGGAAAACAATGAACCCCAAACTTGTTTGTCCCTAGGATGGATCTGCTATTTTTTTGTCCCTGGAGTCCTGTTTGATGTCCTACCACATCAAACAATCACCAGCAAAAGTATCTGCCTGTAGTTACTTTCCTTTGGTCAAAAGAGCACCGTTTACCATCAGATGATACATCTGAGATGTTTGAAATGTTTTCACTCTTCTGCTTAATTAAACAGTTGTTAATCTGTGCCTAGCAATGCTGCAAGGTACTGATAAGAATGAGTAAAGTGATTCTAAAGTAATAAATTATTTTTGTTATTATTATTGGCTTTCTTACAAGCTGCAGAAAGATACAGGTTAAAAGCAGTGCAGTCATTATATATGTGGGAGGGATGGGAACTTTGGTTGTACACAGAAGATGAAAATGGTGCTACTGAAGAGATTATTTTCCTTCCTTGCTTTCAATACCAGTTCTTCAATGTTAACATGACTTTGTTCAACTTTTTCCCACTACTGTGTCAAATGCTTGTTCTTGTTGTGGACTTTTGTTCCCTACAGTTGAAAATCATGGGAAAATTAAACTGTGACTCAGCAAGTGCTTAAATAGGCACCTGATATAAGCTTGTGAGTGTTCCTCACTGAGCTTGTTTGAAATGACTCACTTATATAAAAAACAGCTTGTGTATTAGTTTTTTTCTAAGCCAAATGTGTAATTCTTATGCTTGGTGACTCTATCCACAGAAAATCTTTGAAGTGGACACTTTAGTTCAGAATAAAAGCACATTTAGTAGGATACTTACTGTGCTTCCAAAGCAAAGTCATTATTACTGCAGAACAAAATTAGTTTTATTTGGCATAAACTGTTTATTCAGAGACCTGATCTAAAGCACCCATAAGAAGCTTCAAGTTCCTTTTGTCATTCAAAGTTTCTATTGTCCTCAGCAGGGACTGGGCTAGGTTTTGCGATTAACTTAAGTATTACAATTTTTTTGACCATAATCAGCGTCACACTTGGAAATGGGGAGGGATACATCCAAATCTGTTTGGTGCCACCAGTGTTGATACATAAGGAGTGAACATCGGTACACTCAGAAAGGGCTTAGGGTGAGAGAGGTTATTAACAGGTGCTGTAAATGATTCTAAGTCACTGTAAGTGGTTGAGAAGCCAGACTCAATGTTTTAATATAAAAGAGCATAACTGCTGCCCAGGCTGCGTGTGCCTAAGCCCCCTCTAGTGGCTGCTTCACTTTGTGGCTAGGGCAGGAGGGCTGCCATGCCTTACCTGCCCAGGTAGCTACCTGAGCTCCATACCCAGACACAGCTGGGATGAGCCACGTTGCTGCCAGCTACACATGACTTAGCTCAGTTTAAATAGAAAAACTCAGGTTTAACTAAGGTTTATGTTAGTGATAAAGTGTAAAACTCTTGCACTGTCTCTCTGCATGTAATCTTTTCAGTTAAACCCATGGTACTTTTAAAGAGTTAAATCGCGTCCTTTTATCAAGTTGATACAGTCTGGCTGAGCACTCGGGTTTTGAAGTAGAACATGTATGTCCGAGACGCCAAGGAGTAGCAGGTCTCCTGCCAGTCTCTTCCTGAATCTGGGTGTCTGTCACATGCCCATCACACAGAAAACAGTTTAGAGGACCAAACCAGTTTAGAGGCCTCAACCCAAAATCATAGCCCAGCAGTAACTTCACGGGAAGCACAGAGGGTCGCCAGGCAGTACAGGTGTACAAAAACCTTACCAGGTATGTCAAACTGGGGGCTCAGGTCTGAATTAAATTCAGTCATGACCAGAGCTCTGCATAGGACAGTAGGCATCGGTGGCAAGTCCTGGGTAAGCAACAGACAAGGCAGAAAAAACGCAACTTCTTCTGTGTCAACCAGTACCAGACTCCTGAAATAAGCAACAGAAGAGAACGAAAGGACTAGAAATCATGTATCCCAGTGTATTTACTGGGGTAAATCTCAAACTCTGTTCTAGCATCTTCTCCTTTACCAGATAACCCTGCAACTTTTTTTGTGGTGTTTTTTCTGGTTTTGTTTTTGTTTTTTTAAAGCAGCCCCTTTGAATCAATGCTTGTTTTTAAGAAGTACAGTCTCAGGGGCTCTGCTCTTGGGAATGCAGTCCAGGCAGAGTGAGTAAATTCAGCTTTTTGTGGCTTATTTCTGTATGCACTCACAGAATCACTAATCATGCAGGCATTTTCCTTTGCCCTACAGCCATTCTGAGTGAGCTGCTGCAGAGGGAGAACCGGGTCCTTCACTTCTGGACCCTGAAGAAGCGGAGATTAGATCAGTGCCAGCAATACGTTGTCTTTGAGCGCAGTGCCAAGCAGGTAGTGTAAAAACCCTACTTTGTCTTTCTGTCCTGTCAGCGTGTAAGTATTTCTTGTATCCATGTAATGCTTCTGTGTGGGGTTTCTGTTGCAATCTCAAGTTGTATTTAAAAACTGTAACTTTTGAAAACTTGGCAAATGTAGATTTTTTAAAACAATTTAAGAAAATTCCAAAACCCGACAACAAAACTCAGTATTTTTGCCAGGCCACATTAATTTCTGGATTTGTTCATTTGTTTGAAAATAAATATAAGAGCAAACTTGTTTTACTGAGCTATTACTGAACAAGAAAACTGCTTTCCCTGTGTGCAGATTTATCTGTATATAGTTAGAATTCCCTACACTCCTTTTTCTTGTAGAAAACATACACCACCTTTTGTATCCTCTCCCACCTCCTTTGATTACTGTATTCTTTTTATGTGTTCCTAGAAAGTGTTTTAGTACACACAGTATTAAGTCCCGATGGATTTGATATCCTCTATTTGGCAGATTTTTTTTTTTTTTTTTGGTCAGAGGATTAGTTCTTGAAATACAAAGACTGTTTGTTTTGTTTTTCCTTTGGTTGTTTTTGACATTCACAGGCCTTAGACTGGATCCAAGAAACAGGCGAATATTACCTCTCTACTCACAACTCCACAGGAGAATCAGCAGAAGAAACTCAGGAACTCCTGAAGGAATATGGGGAATTCAGAGTACCTGCCAAGGTAAACAGTGGCTTTAACCTAATTATGGCGTCTGCCTTAGTCTATGTTTATGATCCTGTTTCAGTGCCTTAAATATCTGTAGTAATATTCTCTTGATTTTTGTATTTTCCTCCTGACATTCCTAGCCCAGAAGCTAAATGTCTTTTGAGAACTGTGATCTTTCATTTTTAGCAAGACATAGGCACAAAAAGGAGGTTTTCTCCCCCTTGGTCTGTACTGGTTATGGAGCATTTTTGTTCTGATCAGAAGGAAGAGAAAGTCCATTTGCATACCAACTTCACAGCAACCTAATAAGACATACCCTAATTTCATCTTTAAACAATCACACAAGAATGGTATAGAGTAACTAATTGATCTGAACATATCCAAGGTCATCCTGGATTCCCTGTCTCTTTCTTCTGTCATTACAACCACAATTTGTTTCATTAATTCCATCTGGGTTGATCATAGATGATCATTTATCTCATTAGAAATAATCTGCTGATCCCAACAAAATGCTTTAAATAAATGGATCTGTAAACTTCAGGGTGAACATTTTTTAATACAAAGCTGCATTACCAAGAATCTATTAATTTATATGGAGCAATTCTGAGAAACCTGGTGGGGTTTACAGAGGAATGGTGATTGGACTTGCTTCAGACAAATTAATTCAAACCATAGGTAATTCACAGACAGTGAATCCACAGGGGTATTAACAGTCACTGATAAGGATCTAAATTGCAGAGTTGGACTGCGGCAAGACCATGGCTTTGGTATTATGTAGCTTCATTTCACTCTGTCCTGAAATTGATCTTCTGTAATCCTTAAATTCCTCATTAGGCTGTCCATGCTTGCATGGGTTTGATTCACAGGCTTTGTGGTGTTCTTGTCCCCTTCCTTTTTGCTTAGCTTGCATGTCTGCAAAAATGGGAGATAACTAGCAGTGGATGGAAATTAATTTACTCAGACAGGACCTGTACAACATTCCTTTAACAGTACTTCTGTAACCACCCATAATCAGTCCGCCTGAAATCATGTACCAGTTTATAATGTAATATTCATCACAGTAGCCCTGACTCATCCTGAAGTTTCCAAACTATTTCTACTCTTGACTTAGCCTAGGATTGAGTTTTATACCTTGTTTCTTATTGACCATTACTGACTGTTCCTTACACTGATGCATCTAGTCTTGCTCCCTAGGGCTGTAGTAAATCACTTTCTTACTGCTGACCTAGAATATTTTCATTGCCACGTGCAATCTGGTAAATGCATGTCACTCCCAGACTAAAGTTATTCTCAAATTAAGCTGTAACTGAAAGCCTTCCTGATCCCAATAATTTTCTGCCCAAACCAATTGTTTGGAAAACGAAAACACCAGTAGCTTTTGGGAACGAAACACCCTTTAAATATAACAGGAAGTCAGATTTTTACTTCTCCATACCTAGCCTTGCTTAAGGACTCAATTAATTTGTTATGATGACCTCTGATTCAGCTGTTAATTTATTTTGCTGGTGAAGTTTCTTGAATTTAGTTTTGTGTTTGAAATCTCAATGTTTTCTGGTTTGACATGCATTTGTCCATTTCTGGCCAGACTGCTGATAATGTCAAATACCTGGCAGCATGTCTTGCTTCAGGCAGAGTGGAAAGTTCTCCCCATCTCTGAAAAGCAGCTTGCCAGTACCTCTGGGGATACGACTGATTCTCCTTTTGCTTTTGAGGATTAACATGTGTGTTACACATGTCTGTATGGTTGATATCTCAGTTTTTATAAGCATTTTGTACTTGAGTTGGCTCATAGGGCCCAGGCACCTTCAGTTCCTGGGATAGATTTGGAATCTAAGCTAAAATTTATAACTAGCTCCTTCGTGCCAGATTTGCACAAAGCTCCTCAACGTGGAAAATGATAGTGACTAAGGAGCAGTCAGAGACTAAGTGGCATAGAAAAGACCTCTGGAAAGTTTGGGGGCTCAGTGTATGCTTTGGAGTTCAGACATCTTCTAGTTTGTATTGCTCTAACTAGAACTAAAATACTGACGGAGGATTTTGTAGTAGATCAGGAATTTGGATTTAAATTCTGTTTGCTTCTGAAACAGGGTAGTAGTCACTCAAACTCACTTCCCAGACTGATAAGTGGTGTATTAATGACCTGTCTACACAGGTCTGCTGAACCACCTAGGTACAGATTCAGAGTAACTTGATGTATTTTATGAGGTGTGACTTCTAAATCCTGTCCTCTACTCCAAGTCTCACAAAAAATAAGTTTTTGGTTATGGGAAGGAAGCATGTCTAATTTCCAACATGTTTTCCTTATGTGTTTGTGTGTGTGTGTGTGGTTTCAAAAACTTGACTTTTTCTATCTCCTGCAGCTTCATAAGTGTCCTTATAAAAATGCCATTCCTTTCATGTTTTACTGGGCAAAGTTTAAAGCATCTGATTCTGTATAAGATGAAGTACAGGCACTCTTTAATGATGTATAAAAAATTGCAAGCTGCTTCTGACTGCTATGTGAATTAAAAGCAAAGGAAATAATAATAATGCAACATAACCGAGGACCATATTTTGGGCAGCAAACAAAGGAGAAAGTGAAGCTCCTCATCCAGCTGGCTGACAGCTTTGTAGAAAAAGGACATATACACGCCACTGAAATTAGGAAGTGGGTCACCACTGTTGACAAACGCTACCGTGACTTCTCTCTCAGGATGGGGAAATACCGCTACTCCCTGGAAAAAGCCCTTGGAATCAATACAGAGGTACTGTAAGTCCATGTCCTGCTGGGGTTTTATACCAAAGCTGAAAGTCATAGAGGGAAGTGAAGGCTATAAATTGAAGTATGAATGCTGAAGGTTATCGTGTGTCCATTAGAAACACTTAAAACCCGGTCAACCTACCTAGCGAAGCTCAGAACTGTTTCTGAAGAGAAAAAATTCTTTTTGTGGCAGATCAGTGAAATGAGGAGGAGACAGATGAAGATCAGAAAGGCTTTCTAAACAAATGTTTGCACCATTCTCCAGGAGACCATACAGCTACTGGGAAGGAGGGGGAAACATATTATTTGAATAAAAGTCTGTGTTAATTTTAGCATAAACCATAAATCCTGCTCTCACACCATTATTTTGAGTCAATCTCAGGCTTTGACTGTAAATTTTTATTCTCTCATCCTTTAACTAACCAAAAAAATTGATCCCCAATCACTTCATCTCTGAGCTCTTTTAGGTGAAAGAGAGCAACACAAAAGAAACAAAAATTAGAACCTACTGCTATTCTCTTGCCACAATATTAAGGGGGAGTGCCAGAAGCAGAAACACTTAAAGACCTTTCAGTCAACCATCCCTTGAAATTAAGTATCAAAGAAAAAGACATAAATTCCCTCAGTTACACCCTCAAGGTACCTTAAATGTACTATTCCTTGTAGGGTCTCTAGTTTACACAAGGTTACTAACCACAGTCTGGAAAGGTATTTCCATGGCAGAAGGCCATTAGAATTTGGGATTGTCTCTGCATAGTGCTCTACTTTATCATACTATTTATGAAGTCCCATACTAGGCAATTAATTTAGATGTGAAGGAGTAAGGTAAAATTTAGACACTTGTCATCAATACATGTTCCTAGATAGGAGTAACAGTGAAGATGATAATAAATCTCATAGTTGGTGGTTTTTAAGATTTCACTCTCACATTCTTACCTTCTCCCTTCTCACTGTAGTTTTTCTAAATCTCTTTGAATTTCCTTCTTTCTGATATTGGTATCTTTATCTTACTTTTGTCCCTTCTTATCCATTTGATCTCATGAACATCCTGCATTTCGCACAACAGTAGGATTACAATGAATTTAAAATCTGTACTGTCATTTTTTCTAGGATAACAAGGACCTAGAACTAGATATTATTCCAGCAAGTCTTTCAGACCGGGAGGTAAAACTGCGAGATGCAAATCATGAAGTCAATGAAGAAAAAAGAAAGTCAGCCAGAAAGAAAGAGTATGTCCCCAAACGCTCACAGTCTGCCATGGCACAGTATCTAAGAGTGATTCTATGATATTTGCATGACCAAACTGACTGACAGTCCTATAACTCCTTCCAACCGTGGAGCTATTGAGATAAGTCTACAGGTGTAGGGCAGAAGTTGTGACTTGTAGGCTAGAGAATTTCAGAACATAGAGGTTGAATTTCTTTTGGTTTTAATCAGAAGTTACTTTTGGAAAGGAAAAGGAGTGAGTCAAGCACTTCGATTGGACCCTGATGTCATGGAGATACTCATTGTCATGATTTCTCTCTGGCTGTACGTGAAGAGTAAAATGAACAGGAAAAAATGAAAAGCATCTTTATATGTCTAGGTATTATCTAAAGTCCAATGACATCCAGAGGAGTTAACTGGGTTTCAGTGACACAAGAGTTCACTTGAAGTTTAGGTTCAAATTTCAGTGGGTGTAGAACTGAGACAACTGGAAATATTTCATACTAGAGGAAATATTTGGAGACTGCTTGTTGCACTTAAATCTAGAAAAAGTCTAATTTCACAGTATTTTATCTTAATTTTTGTGTGATAATATTCTGGAAAGCATTTGTATGTACAGTCCTTCTCAGCCCTCTGAAATTGTCACTACAGTGCATAACATTGATAAGAAACTGTTTCTGCTTTAGGAACAGTGGTTACACTTGGTCTGCCTGCGGCACATTTTAAAAACATTGGGCATTTCAACTTTGAGATGCCTAGCCTCAGGCACTACAGATGTGGTTGTTGGGCTTCCTATCAGTCTGGATTTTCTCTGGTTAGATACCAAGCTGTTGAAGCCTCTTCAAAGTAGTGGTGTCTCCCAAATCCATCTATATTGCCACTGAAGGTTAAGTTTCAGGGTGACTTACCACTGACTATTAGTGAAGATGCAAGTGCTGTTGGTGAATCTCAAGTCCTTACTCCTGGGAAGAAAAATATTCTGAGAATCAGTTGACTGTTAAAGATGGGTATGTAGATAGTAAATCACAACTCAGGGTTGCAGAAGTACAACTTTATGGAATTTTATGCAGAAAAATATTTAGAAAATAACCCTGCAAGGGACTAGAGTGTGAAGTGGTATTTCATTCATGGAGCTGAAAGGTGCAAAGTAAGGCAGCTGAAGGTTTAGAGTGGAAGTACACTGATTCATTAGGACAACAGAAGGATGTTTTGTTTTCTGTTCATTGTACAAATGCTTATAATGTCCAAAACACCTGAAATGCTTTCTTTTTTTCCAGATTCATTATGGCTGAGCTGCTTCAGACTGAAAAAGCTTATGTCAGGGATTTACATGAATGTTTAGAGGTAAGTTACGGCGCAGGAAGTCTCCAGTATTTTCAGGAAGGACATGGCATCCTTTGAGGCGGTGATGTTCACTGTACTGCAAAGGCTGACCTTAACAAGAGTTTGTGTAAGGGTACCACCATTAGTGGCTAGCTGCAGAGCTGTGTCCTGCTGGTGGTGGGAGCTGGGTGGGCAGAGGGAGCTTGTCTCCCTGGCAGAACTGTGCCCTGTGATCCCCACACTTGGCTGTAAATGTCTGCACCTCCAGGGACACCTGAGTGGGCCTTTATTTGCAAAGCTGCGCACACCCCTGCAGAGTGAGTGCAATGTTCTGGGACTCAGTAGAGAGTAATATGTTTGCACACTGACCTGAAATTTGTTGGTTTCTAGTCTTTTTTGAATCATGGAGCATTTTCTGAAGAATCAAATCTATTCCTTTGAATCATCTCATGCTAGAGAAAGAGCTGGATTTGCACTGTCAAGTATCTTGCTTAGCTCTACAGCAGGGTGTTCCTGAAGGGCACTGTGATATTCAGGGCAAAAAGCAGAGTGTATTTCAGTGAAATCTGTCAGCTTTCACATTTCTGCAGTTTGAAAGAGATTTTTATGTATCTAATGCTACTGAAGTGGCACATCCAGCTTATCTTTCAACTGTTTCTGCCTGCAGTTTTTGGACACCATCAGTTGGACAGCAAAGACAGGTGGTGTTGGCATGTTTCTGCTTTTTCCTCAGACAACTTTTAAGTGTCAGCACTTTGAATTTCTCTGGAGAGCTTTCTGTGACACTGGAACATTTAACTTTTTTTTAGCTTGTTTGTTTAGTCTCAAAGTATGTAGTTCCCTTGTCAGCCTGTGCCTTTGGCAATAAAATGGGGAGATCTAGTCTTTTTCACTGCATTTATTCACAAAGCTAACAATTGCTGGTGTCTTCCAGACTTACCTTTGGGAAATGACAAGTGGAGTGGAAGAAATACCCGCTGGGATCCTTAATAAAGAACACATCATCTTTGGCAATATTCAGGAGATATATGACTTTCATAACAAGTAGGTTTTCCTAACAGTTCTGTTAATGGTTACTAAGGAAACCAAAGGCATGTGTATACCTATACATCTACGTGGTGTCAGCGGTGAACGCCTACAGTACAATGCACACAGGAGTGTAAAGTAACTGATCCAGATTTGCAAAGTAATGTTTGATTTCTTATTTTGTTTCTTTTACAAAAAATGAATTGCATCTTAGTTTAAACTTCACCTTCAGCTGATTAACAATGTTAAAGTCATACTATACCAAGTCTTTGTAGTTCTATACATGCTTTCCATCTCACAGCACTACATCTAGTCTGGAAAGTTGTCTGTCAAATATAGGATCTCTTGGAAAACACGAGGGGGGAAAAAAAGAGTGGTTGACATGAGCTGGGTGAATAAGTAGCTTTCCTGCCACTTCTTCGAGACTCTCTGTTTTTAATCTGTACCTAACTGTAGTCCCTTTTATCATGATAAGGCTGTGTATCAGGTCAGCTTAGAGGGCGTTGTTTCCCTGCTATAATGTGAATGCAATAGCAGTTATAAACTTAACATTTAGGGGTGCTGAATCCCACAAGTTCAGCCTGAATTTCAAAGTCTGTCGTTAAGTTACACATCAAAACCAAAGCAGTTTGAAAAACAAATCAGAAAAACCTTCCCTGTTGAAGTTCTGGGAGACTTTCAGTGCTTCAGCCAGATAAATGCGCCATCACATACACATAAATATGGTCATCATGTACACATAAATATGGTCCAGCAGAGGCTGCCATATGCATGCTTTTGTGCAATCAGCTTCAAAGCATATCAGGATAGTAGATTCAAACTATGTATTACATTAAAAAGGCCTTTAAGTAATAGATGAATTGAGTTCCAGCCCTCAAGAATTGCCTTGTCATACAGGTAAATACTCCTCTCCCATTTAAAACTATGCTAGGATCACCCAATTGCCTTCCCACTTTCCCTCTCTTTGTGGTGCTATATTTTCTTTTTAGTGACCCTGACTGATGCCATCTGATTACTCTCCTTTTTGACTTTCCCTTGTTCCCAGCTACCACCCCTTTAACTGTTAGTCATGCCCCTCAGCTCCCTGCTGCTGTCATTTCTCCTTTCTCTGACCCATCCTTCTCCAGCCCGCTGCTTCTGCATAATCCTTTTCCCATTAAAACTTCTAGCAATGCTAAAATAAATTTCCTCCCTGCTCGCCTCCACCAGCATCCTCCACAATCTTCTCCTTTGGCTGGTGCTGTTAAGGCATCCCCCAGCCTGATTCAGGGCTGGGGAAACAGCACATCCAGTTGCTTCTCCTTCTGCAACTTCCATTTCACATTCCTCTTTCCACCCAGACATTGTACAGGCCTCTATCTGCAAACAGAAATGTCACTCATGGTACAAGGTGTCAGGAGAGAGTTGATTGTAAAATCTGTATTTGGGGAGTTTACTACTTACCTATGAAGTGTCAAGCTTATTTAAATTGTCCTTTGCCCAGTGTGCCAAGTTTGATGATGGAAAGCTGGCAGCTTTGGGCTTCTCTTTTTGCTCTTCCTCTGAACCACTGCACAAGATCTTTTTGAAGATTCATGATCTGGTTTTTGAATATCACTTTCAGTCCTGAATACACTGACCCCCTACTAGGGATTGCTACCTTTTCCTTTCTAGTGGAGTTGGGCAGCACTGCTCAAAAACCACAGAATACCTTGGCAAGGACATACTTGTTTCCACTGGCAGGACACTTGATTAGCCTCGTAATCAAGATACAAGTACTGATCATTAGCACTGATTAACTCATTGGTCATTCTGCTTCTCCTGGGTATTTGACTGTAACTACTTATATCGGTGTCTTCTTTTTTCAGCATTTTTCTAAAAGAACTAGAGAAATACGAACAACTGCCTGAGGATGTGGGCCACTGCTTCGTCACCTGGGTAATGAGGCTTCTTCTTTTCATTATTTATTCAAATTAATTCCTCCAGCACAGACAGAAACAATCTGGGAATTGGTGCAAGGGTTACGTCCTTAGTGATAAGTGAGATTAGGAGCTAATCTGGAACTAAGACTGCTTTGTCCATCACCTCTCCCAAGGTGAAAGGTTCCCTCCCTTGACTCTTCTCCTGAGCAGTGGTGTGAAGGCTTTCCAGAGCCTCTCTCCTTGTCCTGCACTGACCAGCACAGCTTTTACATCTGCTGGTTCCTGTTTAACAGGACTTCCTCGAATCAAACCTGTATTTAGAGGTGACATTCATTTCTTTGTGAAGGGCCCTGGGAGGACAGACATTTAAAATCTTAATATACCTTCCTTAGAGAATCTTAGTTATGCCATGAGACCTCGACAAAGGTGTGAACAACATATTTTATCAACATTTTTCTTCAGAAGTTAGTGTCAAATTTCTGAGCCACTGTGCTCTCTCATTCCATTACCCAGTGCCAGGATAATTTCCAACAGGACTTTGAAATGTTGATGCTAAGAGTCTTCATGGGCGTAGGAGGCTCCAGGAATTGGCTACAGTAATTTATCTGTATGAAAACTGTTCTCTTTTCAAAATATTTACCAGGCAAGTCAGCCATCTTCATGTTTTCTCTGAAGGTTTTATTTATATTTCAAAGCTGGGAATTAGTATTTTAAAATTCATTATGAAAAATGTTCACTTATCAAAAAAAAAAGAGCATGTTTGGATGATTTCAAATGTTTTTTTAATTTAAAAACTTGACACAAATATTGATGAAATGGATTTAGAAATATTGTTTACAAAGGAGAGGTTACCTATTTATGAAAGATGGACATATGTATGTATCATTCTGTGCAAAATCTTCATGGTATTTTTAAGATACTATCACATCATCTCTGGAATAGTACATGTCCAGAGCTGTGTGTATGGTCACAGACATACATACAAAGTTGTCTGCCCAATTGCAGGGTCCTGTTATTTAGATACCTGGTATAAAAAAGGCAATAGTAATAAAAGGAGGCCATCTTCCTCTTCTGTTTGCCTGCCTCTCCCTGAGACCAGAGTTCAGTAATATGAAACTGCTCTAAGGCATAAGTGCACAGATGCTTTTAATTTCCTCTTAAAAATAAATAAATTAGAAAATGAAATGCAAAACACTCCTAGCACAACATAAAGTTTGAGCCATTAAAGTATGAACGAAGGTAGGAAAGGCAAGTTTGGGCCAGGCATCACAAATCTGAGCCAGTCTAAAGTAAAAAATGTTGGCTCAAGCCAGTTTAAGCTAGGTGAGTCTCTTGCCCAGAGTTTCTACATTGGCTTTATCTGCAAGTAGGTGAGAGAGCCAACACTTCATGACTGGGTTTTGAGACCTGCAGACTTTTGGATACAATCTATGTAACATCATTACAGCTCTTAGAAATTATTTTATAGCTGGATTAAAGTTTTAGGCCTTCACTCTGTGACACTTGTTAAAGAAAGCCTCCCATAGCTGTTACATGGTGCACCTCATTCCGCTCAGAACTGCTCAGGTAAGGCATGAGTTTTCTATAAGTCTTCTGTTCTTAATTTGCAATTTTTCTGTTGCTTTGAGAAGTGGGGGTTTATCACCCGTATTTATCCTTGTGAGCCTTAATGAAAGACTGTGCAAGCAGAAAAATAGCTTAACTTGCTTTTCCCTTGATGTTTGTTTTCACAGGCAGATAAATTTCAGATGTATGTCACCTACTGCAAAAACAAGCCTGACTCCAGCCAGCTCATCCTGGAACATGCAGGGACTTTCTTTGATGTAAGCAGCCATTGCCATTTTCCTTTGGCATGCCTAGTGCAGCTGAAACACTTCCTCTTTACATCTGAGCAACGGGTTCCTTTTTGTGCTTTGGCATTTGGGTTTGTCATTCCACTGCAGGTATCACATGCTGTGAAAACTGATAGGCTGTGGTGTGATGTGTAATCTTTATCAGTGTGACAAGTTGTTTTTAATGGAGACGCACATTCTTATGGGAACCTTTGTGCATTTTTCAGACCCGATCCTTTCTAAAGATCTGGCTTAGATGTACTCTCTACCTCTGGGTTTTGTGGTAAAATGAAAAGCAGATCCCATTATATTTTATGACCTGAAAGCCCTAAGTCCAGAATAAGATCCTGTCCTCCTGTTCTGCAAATTTTACCCAACCTATTAAACATTTGCTTCATCATGCTAGTAAGGGACTCCATTGACTGCAATTAGACTATTTTCCTTGCAAGCGCTACACCTGGTGCTAAAAAATTTGCAGGCTCCAATCCCAGTTTTGTAGGCTGAGAAAGATCTTTAAAGTTTTTGAGTAATTTTGAACTAAGCTTTCCCTCTGATTTCTGGAACCTCATCCATTTTGCCATGCTTATCTGCTAGCTTATAGCTTTAATTAGTTGCCTTTGTGAAAAAATGCTAAAACCTTTTTTCCAAAGCATTGAAAATCTTTTTACAAATGTAACCACTCAGCAGCATCCAACCTGTGATGTGTTTGGCAGCTGACATGAATCAGCTCCTCTGGGCTTTGCATGTGTCAATGGTTATAGCATTTCAGTTAAACTTAACGCTGAAAGACCTCACATGAGGCAGAAAAGTGATGAACACCTTTTGCCTTGTTACCAGCTGGTCTAAAAGTAGAA
The DNA here is from genome assembly GCF_900496995.4 of Aquila chrysaetos chrysaetos. Classification (NCBI taxonomy): domain Eukaryota; kingdom Metazoa; phylum Chordata; class Aves; order Accipitriformes; family Accipitridae; genus Aquila; species Aquila chrysaetos. The sequence goes on from NC_044009.1 coordinate 42,437,814, forward strand.
TTGAACTGAAAGGGATTTTCCAGGAGGTGGCGCTTGAGCCTGTTGAATGGTTTGTACTGTTTGGTGACTGGGGCGGGGGGGGTGAGCCGCGTTGGGTGTCTATCAGTGGTGTTCGCACGGGTTAAAAGCGTTTCCTCTGCTAAGCTTTTCCACTCCAGCGCAGTATACGGGCTGGAAACCTGCCTGATATTGCTTAATAGTGAATATTCATGTGTCAGCATCTGTTGTTTTGCAAGGGGGCATGTTTTCCTTCCATTGGTGGGAATTGTGCTGGGCTACCGAGTGGTGCTGGTGCAAGAAGAGAAAGCTGTCTATCTCCCCCCAAAAGTCCCCTAGGAGTCACTCAATCTGAGTGACTAAGGTAGTGGAAGTACCTGTAGATCCTTCTTATCTTGATCTTGGAGTGGCAGCGGTTAAGTGACAGGACAGGGGACAGTCTGGCCTGAGGAATACGGAGCAAATGGCTGGTTCTTTTTCTTCTAGGCAGAACCTGGAATTTCCCAAAACACCCTGATAATGAGAGTGAATTATCCAGAATAACACCCCTTAGTAAGAAGCCTGCTTGAAGATGACAAGTGTACAACCCCTCAAATTGCATAAACCGTCATAGAAAGCCACCTTTGAGATGAAAACAAGCAGTCCCAGTAATCTGTCTGAACCCTTCAAGTCTATGGAAAATTTGCAGCTTCAGGGGTCATTGCAAGGGTTAGCTAATTAGGAGAAGGAGCAAAGAAAAGTGACATATCTCGTTTGAAACTGTGAAGAGAATTAATAGCGATGCTATCATAGCTGGCATGTTCTAAGGACATAAGTGAAGCTATATATGTAGAGTAAAGCAGTTTCTTTTCTTAGACCAGTTGATACAAGTGGAAAATTACGCACAAACTCTCATTTGTGAAACTTGCCTAGTTTATTCTATAGCATTAGTCTAATAAATGATAAAGATTGCTATCTTCCCTCCCTAGAGATCTTGCTTTGCTTATAAAACACAGAAGTTGTTGGTATGGTTATATTAGCTGGAAATTGCATAGGGAATGGAACTAGTGTGCTTACTCTTTCATAACTGCAGTAGACTCATTCATTTGGTTCTTTCACTTTTTGTATCTGTCTTGTTCATCACCTGAGAGTATTACTACATTACTTATAACTGCATTCTTCATTCAGTAGTTTCAAAGATAAATGATGCCTCCCATATTTAGTAATTTTTAATATTTGTAATATCAAATACTTCAGGCTAGCAAGATATATTTTTGATTACCAACATGTGTTAGCCCTCAGCTTCAGCTGGTGGAAATCAGCATATTATTGAGGTGATTTTAGTGTCTGTTATTTAAGCGAGCTTTGGTCCTTAGGACAGAGTTTGGTTCAGTCATCTATACGTCATCTGTACGCCACACGGCACCTTTAACTTGCATGACCAGCATTTACAGAGTGGAACGTGGTAAAGCTCATTGATTTTGGTAGCATTGCAGAGCATTGGGTTTCTGCACGTTCTTGGATAGTTTCTCGGCTGAGCTGGAGTGTCCCTTAGGAAATGGGCAGAAGTGCAAGCAGGATCTCAGTTTCTCCTTAGTAATATTTTTTCTGAAATTGCTCACCAAAGATTTGTGTCATGCATTACAAAACCTAAACATTTCATGAGGGTTTCAGTGCTGAATCCATCTACTCAGCAAGCTGTTGGTCTGTACACCCGGTTCAGGATGCAGTTTGTCCTCCTACTAAACAACTGTACGCAATTAGACTTATCTTAATTTGTGAATGTCTTTAGACATTTGATACAAAATCTGGGCACTTTTATCACTGCTTCATGGTAAATTCAGCGATTCTTATGGTATGAAATTGTATTTAAGTATTCCTGTCTCCATGTTGTCCATCCAAGGGCCTCTGAGGGTCCTGTGCTGCCCCATGCAGAGGATATTTTTGGTGTGCATCTGGGATTCTGTCATTGCATGTAAGACTACACATTGATCCTGTTCTATAGCTCATCTGGTTTGCAACACACAATTGTCAGTACGTGGTGCCTGTCAGATACTGTCATTTCTTCCAGGCCCTTGGGACAATTTTCCACCCAAGGAATAACTAAAGTTGTGTCTAATGGTGAGCCATGGTGCACTATAATGTGAGCCAAGCTTGCTTTAAACAAGTAGCAGGCAAAGTAGAGAGCACAGAGCCCTGTGACTAGTTTGCTTCTGAAACCTGCCAGCTACTTCAAAGCTAGATCCGGTATACTCTGTGCTTCATGTTACTTAGAGGTGTGTAAGAAATGTCTGCACTACCGTGCTCCACCCTGCACAGACCTCTCCAGTTTCTATCTCCACCCACAGTAAGTCCAGACCTCTCCAGTTGTTAAAAAGCCAACCCAAGACATACTCCAGCAGGCTGCCATCTTACTCTTCAGGGACCAGAGGGAGGAGCTGCAGGGATAATGTCCCTTTCCAGCAGTGTACTTGTCTGATTGCCGTGTAGCAGTGCTATTGCTTCCCTGCTGCAGGTTCCCGTGCAGCAGGGACAGCTGTCACTCCATCGACCCACTGTGTCTCCACACAGTCTGACCAGGGAGCATCCTGGCGGAGCAAGGAATGCCCGAAGGGGAGATATCTTGCTGGGAGCATGCCCTGCTATTCAGAGAGCTGGGAGGAAGGAATAGCGCTAAATTCATTACTTGGATCCTACAAAAACAAGTGTACTTAGCCAGCTCCAGGAAGTTCACAGACGTGGCCGAGGTCTTGCTGGCTCCGGCAGTTACTAATTGACTCCTAGCCATGTGCTCTGCAGACTCTGTCCCTGTTTGGAGCCAGGCATGACTCAGCTTCATGCGAACTCCATTAACCCACACACAGAGCCCCTTCCCTTCTGGGTCTCGTTCATGCCACCAGAGTTATTTTTTTTCTAAACCAAACTTGCCTAGGACCAAAAAGAAAAAAAAAAAAAAATCCATTGGCACATTGTGTGAAAGGTTGCTATTTTTGCATCCCAGCTTAAAGATAAACACTGGAACTAAAAAACCAGTAACCTCCCTAGTACTCAGCAGAAAATCAGACTGTATACAGAAAGAAAATCTCCGTTCTTGGCAGTTCTTCCCCCTTCATCTTCTGTAACTTCTTCCCTTTACAGCCTCAAATTTACCCTCCAGTAGCTGGAGGTAAGTCCCATTCCCCTTCCCCATCTGCTCCCCTAGGAACCGAGGATTTCCTGATGGCCAGGAGCAAGGGGAGGCATGCCCAGGGCCTGGTGGAGACAGAAGGAATTCCAACCTGTTCTGTTTCAGCAGTGAATGTGCCCCTGTAGGGCATGAGTTTTAAATCTTTTAGATGGTTAAATATGTGCATTAGGGTCCTGTAGGATTTTCAGGAGCTCCTAACTCCCACTGGAACCAGTTGGAGGGAGGCAGCTGGGCCCTTTGCAGACCTCACCAGGTGCCTATCTGTAATGTCTCCAGAAGTTCATGAGCACGTCACACTGATCAGCACAGACATTTTGGTTGAGATTCAGGTGACAAACCAGGAACGTTCAGTGCTGTAAAAGGTGTCATAAGGGTATCTCTCCTGGACCCCAGCTGCTACCTCAGAATAGCATAGGTCTGTCAGCACTGTGTCAGACCTGTTATTCTCATGTGGATATTGCAGCTACCTCAGGGCTCTCAAATGGTACTAGATGCTTATGTTTAGACAGCTAAATGACACCCTACGCATGCAATTTAATTTAATGTCACTCCATTTTAATTGACTGCTAAGAGTCTGCTTTCAGCCTTCATCACTAGGAGAAACCAGTTGACATGACAGATAAGTCATATTTAAATCAAGCCTGTGTAGTTTACTCAACATAGCCTTCGCTTGACTTGCATAGGGCCCCTGCAGTTTAAGTGGCCTTAGGGGGCCTCTGCAATTTATTGCCAGCATTTCTGAAACCACAGTTACTTGCATGTGATCTTAAAGAGAGTTAAAAAACTAACAAAGAAATGCAGAGGTCCAGAGCTAAAATTAGTTATGGGTGGTTCTGTCTGGCAGAGGGGTTAATAGTTTTCTATGCCTGACTGCTGTTTTTATCTCTTCTAGGAAATTCAGCAAAGACATGGTCTGGCCAACTCTATCTCTTCTTATTTAATCAAGCCTGTCCAGAGGATCACAAAATATCAACTCTTACTGAAGGTACCTTAGTGAGCTGCCCAAATCAGCTCATGCAGAGCAGTTCACAGGTGTAATGAGTTAACTTATTCTTAAGGGAGCTGCTTCATCACCTGTTCATGACTTGTAAGCAGCTGCTGCTGAGCTGCTACTCCTGCTTCCCAGGCCTGAGCCTGGCAACAAAGTGTGAAATCAGGTTGGGTGTTTTAAAAGAAAAGACTCACAGGAACAAAAAAACTAACAGTAAAAAACTGATCACCTGTTTCAACTGGGGGGGGGGTGTTGTATCTAAGTGAATTTAACCCTAAAAAGCAAGAACTGGGACAGAGAAATTGAAGGGATGACAGAACTGTTTACTTTCCTTCTTGCTAAGTTTGTGACATGTAATATTTTGATTAAAGATTTCAATGACAGCAGTAATGAACTTTGGGAAATTCCACTGACTCTTAACTGAGACTCCTTCACTGGCATTAGATTCTGTTTGGGAGCTAATAAGTTTGTGTTTGAAAAACAGGGAAAAGCTTCATATACAAAGCAAGAACTTCCAAGTGAAACATTAACATTTCCAATAAAAAATCACCCTTTGTTGGTTTGTTTTAAATTGGTTACAGGTTTTTACAGTATCTTGTGAGTAGGTGAATTTTAGAGCTAATTTAACCAGCCACTGTTCACTTCAAAACTAGTAAACCAGAGAAGAAAAAATATCTGGGGGATAAGGGAAGAGGCAGATTCTGACTTTGAAAAGCTAGGACCAGATATGATACTTGCATCTCTTTAAAGCTTCCTGTGTATATACCAAAGGAATGATATGCTGTACTAGGAAGGCACTTACTGAGTACATTCAATGTGTTGACAAATCTGTGGTTTGTACCAGTTTACTGAAACAACACGTAGGTTTACCATAGTCTTGTGAGTGCTGTGGCACAGCAAGCCTGCACCGTACAAACCACCTGCTAATGGGAAGGCTAAACCACCGCTTCAGTCATCACCCCTTTGGTGGTCTTCTCAGGTGAATCTTTCTTGAAGTGACCTCCCTGCCCTGAGCACAGCCCACTGCCAGCCCTGCCCGCACTGCGGTTCTCACCAGCACCGCTGGATCAGGCAGGGGTCCTGCAACCCAGCTGGCACAGCTGGACTGACTGATGAGTGCAGCATAGGCAAAAATCCCCAGAAACCCTTCGAGTGCAGAGTCTCACTCGAGAGCAACTTATGTTGTCTTGGTTTAGCCACAGTGGGTTTTGATGCACTTCAGCTTTCTCCTGCCACTGTTAGTGAAGCGGTTGCAACTTTTTGTTTTACTTGCCAAGAAAACCGATCTGAGATAAAGCCAGCATGTTGGTCAGTTTGTATATAGGTGTTCTGCATTGCTTCTTAGGAACTGCTAACCTGCTGCGAGGAGGGCAAAGGGGAACTCAAAGATGGTCTGGAAGTGATGCTCAGTGTCCCAAAGAAGGCCAACGACGCAATGCACGTCAGCATGCTGGAAGGTAGCAGATGGCTGGGGCAGGGGAGGGACCAGCCCATAAATGAAGCCTTCTTGTAACTTGTGTAGAAAGTTAATACAGGTTGACTACAGTGACACTGTTGATTGATCATAATTTTCAGGTACTTCCTAGCTCCTTTCTGATATATCTCCAACAGTCTTGGAAGAATAAAGCTGGCTAGGAAGTTTGGGGTTCTTATTTATTTATGTATGTGTATATATATGTACATACACATATGTGTGTGTGTATATATTATATATATGTATACATATACAATGTGTATATATATTTGGTTAAAACATTCTTACTCAATGAAAAAAAAAAAACCAACCCTTCTGAAACAGTATCAGTTTAGCTGCTGGCAGCTGTAACAATTATTGGATGAAAACATTTCTAAATATTGTCTCAACATTTCAAGACAAAGTTCTAGTTTTCCAAGTCAAAACAGTTTATGTTTCAAAATGTTTGTATAATTATCCCAAAAATAAATTTTTTAAAAAAGCATTATTAAAAAGTATTTCAAAATTACAGAAAAAAATATTTTGATTGTCCCAAAGTTAAGTCTTTTATTGGCTTTTTGATGTGTGGAGTATTTCTAAAATTTAAAAATTTTGTTCTGGACAGAGATGCTTTATTGTCTCTCAATCATTTTCTTGGCCTGGGAAAATCATTTCCAGCCTGGCTTCAGTCAGAACCAGGAAACAAGTCGAGTACTAAAACAAGCAAGAAAAAGGAAATGATGCCAGTAGCTAAGCAGCACATTAAGGCCAGGTGATTAAAATTGCAGGAGGGTAAACTGACTCAGCATAGGTAGAAACAGTATAAATATGGTTTTAACTGTGGTGTCTGGTGAAAAGTAAGGTTTCCCAAAATAATGCCTGGATAATCTGTCTCCATGAGATGGCTAACACCACGCAATAATAAAGAAGCAGAGATAACTTTGTTAGGGTAGACAAGCACTTGGACAGTTGTATTCTGAAGAAAACACTATTTCTGACTACGTGGAGCAGGGACCAGGGCTGCTTGCTGCTCTCCCAGGGCTATCTGGCATGACAACAGCAGGCTGTGCTGGTGGAGGAGCAGTCCCCAGCTCTGGAGAGAAGTGTGACCCGCAAGCTGCTGGGACAGCAACTGCTGGGACAGCAGCTTGGAGGGCACCTTGCACTAGGGACTTCCTTTTCCCTCAAGCCTCCCAGTTATGGGGAGGGAGTCCTGTGATCCTCAGCCATGTGAAAGTTTTTGACATGCAGCTTGGAAGATGAGAAAATCCTCCTGGGAAGTTTTTTCAGACACCATACCAATTTGCTCTTATAGATGTAGCACCCCCATGCCACTGCTGTGGCCACAGGCCCTTGAAGGTTGGGTTAGCATGCTTGAAGGCATCATGGTATGATGGGGCACTTCTAGCCACTGCACATTATGTTTCTCTGAATTTGTGTTGACGTGCATAAGATTCCTTGCATTGCAGTTTTGTGTACAGTAACTGCCACTGAAACCTTTATAATGTTTATCTTTAAGTAATTACTACTACACTTAGAAGCAGTCTCATTTAGCACACATGACGTATTTGCTTCTGGTGAAATAGTTAAATCGTTGCAGTAGGAAAAAAAAAAGAAAAATATTTTTACTGGGACAATGGATACCCATTAATGTCCTTTCAGAATATATATAAAAAAAGAGAAAGGCCCTTTTATTTCAGTTCCTTACTGCTCTGGTGTTTCTGGGCATTACTGGTCCCAGGAACAAATACAAGCCAATGTATTTTGTGGTTTTAGGGTTTGATGAGAACCTGGACGTCCAGGGAGAGCTCATTCTTCAGGATTCCTTCCAAGTGTGGGATCCCAAGTCTCTCATTCGGAAAGGCCGTGAGAGGCATTTGTTTCTCTTTGAAATCTCTTTGGTGTTTAGCAAAGAGATCAAAGATTCTTCAGGACACACAAAATATGTTTACAAGAACAAGTTACTGGTAGGTGTGGCTGCAAAGAAAATATTCTGGATGTTGTGTTTCTTGTAGGTAGAGGTGGAGTTTGGGGGCTGGCTCACATTTCTCCATGCTGGGTTGGGGATACTCACGCCACCTGGAAGGGCTGGCTCTGGGCCCTGCGGGGCTCACCTGGAAGCGAAGCTCATAGGGAGTCTGGAGATGTTTAAGATAGTGAGCTGTGAAGGGTGGGTGGGAAATGCAAGGAGTATCACTCAAGCCATTCACTTCCCTGCCATCCCCTGCTGGTTTTCTGTTTCTTTTATCTATGTGTAGCAAAGCAGAGACAAGATCTTATTCCCTTATCCATCCCTGCCTCCCCATTTCTCCCTACAAACATAAAGTTTTCTGGACTCAAGAGGCTTCATATATATGAAATCTCTCATCATCTCTCTTCCACACTAGACCTCAGAACTGGGAGTGACTGAACATGTTGAAGGAGATCCCTGTAAATTTGCTTTGTGGTCTGGACGAACACCATCCTCAGACAATAAAACTGTGCTGAAAGTAAGTCTTTTCTACTTTTCTTTGCTTTAGAGCTGCTAGTTCAGGCCTTGGGAGCATTAAATGAAAGGTAAGTTTCTTCTCTCCTCATATTCGCATGGCTTCCATGTCTATCGGCGGGATCATGCCTGCATCAGAAGCAATTCAGCTCTAAGGCCTCAGTATGAATCAAGACAGTGCAGTTGTGCAGCCTTGCTGAAATTGCATCTCCTCTTGCAATCTGGGTTGAACAGCTGCACACTGACACAGGGCACGTCTCAGGGTGTTTGGTTGGGAGGTGTAATTCTCTTAGTCCTTTGCCACTGGGCTAATCAACAACCAACCTATTCCTCAAACCTCCAGAGCTGACAGCCATTTCTGTCAAGTGAGTTCCTAACGAAGAATTCATGTTATAGTTATTTTGTCTGAGGAAATCCCAGCTGTGCACTGATAACCTATTTCTCCTCTACAGAGCATGCTGTACTGCTAGCATTAAATATATTTATCCAGAGCTTAGCTGCTTTGCTGTTGCTTGCCGAGTAGGTCTGGTAAAAATACCCTCAGTTCTCCTGGGGTTACCAGGTACTCCAGCAGCTAAAACAATACAGCAGAGAGGAGAAACAGTTTATCATGCATTTTCATCAGCCAGCCACGATTCTTCTACATAGGAGGTGACATGCTGGAAATATGATAAAGTGTCTGTCTTTCTGCCTTGTGGAACTTTAGGCATCCAGTATTGAAACAAAACAGGAATGGATCAAAAATATCCGGGAAGTCATTCAAGAAAGGATTATCCATCTGAAAGGAGCTCTGAAAGAGCCAATTCAGCTCCCCAAGACACCAGCAAAGCAGCGAAACAACAGTAGAAGGTAACCTCAGTCATTCCATACAACATGAAATCACTAGCATTTTTTCGACCAACAGCAGTGTAGTGTCTGTGGGCTTTTTACTGGATTCACTTATTTTTTCTTACTATAGTCAAAAGCAGGTTTCATCATCTTTGCTTTTTAAATGTTGTCTTGGCAAAAGTAGCTAGAAAGCTTTTCTATGATATACATACAAAGGTCTTTTATTTTAGTATTCCGAAGTATTAGGGAGAAATGAACAGTAAAAATTCTTCAGAGTCCAAGGTTACGTTTCTTTCCCAAAGTAGAATTTACTTTTTCACCTTTGAGTATTAACAGATTTTTTTTTTTTTTTTTTTTCCCTGTTTGGCATTTTGAATTGTTTGACAATGAAAATCACAGCTGGTCATGACAATATATTACTACAGTGGAGAATCTGTGTTTCATCATCAAATACAAACTCATTTCAGCCTGTGAAGTAATATTAAATTTTTTTGTCAACGTCTTTGAATCCTGGATTAAATAGAAATTATAGAAAATGAACTGTTCTTTTGCTGTCATGCTGGCATTCCTAAAAGCCACCTGTAATTCGAGCATCTCCATTTCCTCATCAAGTTTTATTACGCTCTTATTTCAGGCTGTGTTATAGAGGCATCCAAAGCATGAGTAGCCAAGGTCACCCAGGAGACCTGTAGCAAGGCAGACATCCAGACATTTCTTCCTGGGGACATGCACCAATACAAAAGTATTCTAGTACAGAACGGCGATCTTAATTTTTTTTTTTCCTTTGTCCTTAAATACGTATTTTGTATTATTTAAATATTTATTTTGAAAGACGACTAAAAATTTAGAAGAACTATATCTATAGAGCAGAAGGGAAGAAAATACCCTCTGTTAGCAGACTTATAGAGGTAGACTCGTAGAGGTCTACGCTGTCTTTATTTATGTTTGTTTGGATATCATTTTTATGGCTTAGTATTATTCCTGAAGATGTGATCCCTGTGAGACAAGAGAAATACCCCTTCCTTCAGTGTCATGTGTAGCCTGGGCTGAATGGTTTTGGTTAAGGCAGAAGTCTAATTGAAGGAAAAATTCTGCCTCGCACCCTCATTACAGAGCTATTTTTGAACACCAGAGTCTTCTATGCTGTAAATATGCAGGCAATGGCCATCCTGTTTCCAGCAACAAACATTGTGATTATGTGCTAATCCCAACCCTATGGCTGAGGGTGACATCATTTTAAATTGCAAGCTACATAGCAACATGGGCTGCATCAGTGAGGTAATTTTAGCACAAAGCCAGTTCTGGCACGCTGACTCAGCACTTTCCAAATCCACCTATAAAGTTGTGCACATTCCAAGGTGGTATGTTAAGTAAGCACCGTTGTTTCCCTATTATGTCTTTTGCAGAGATGGAGTCGATGATGCAGACAGCCAAGGAGATGGCAGCAGTCAACCTGACACCATTTCCATTGCATCCAGGACATCACAGAACACAGTGGACAGTGATAAGGTAGGACTGAAATGTGAAAATACACTGCAGCTAGTCACCCCCAGAAAAATGTAAGTGAAGAGCAGAATAGAAGGCAAAATAAAGCAACCTGTCTTCTACTGAGTGAGTTGAAACTTGTATTCCCTTATGCTAGGCTATTAAAATCCAGTCTGTTTCTAGCTGCTCATCAGTACTGCTGTTTTACATGGTAACATCTCTGTTGCTGCAGCTTCTTTGTGATTAAGACGCAGAGGTTGAATTGGCTCTGAAGAAACACAGCCCACAGCAACCTTTTATTCCCTAGTAGAACTTTCCCTGTGGGAGCCAGCTTCTGAATGAGCAAACAGTTGGTTATGTTCCATATTTGCCCTCTGGGCTAAAATCTGTAGTTTGTTGGAGGGAACACAGGTGCTTACACACCAATTAATAGAGCAAAACTGGGATCCTGGCTGGTATCTTGAGAGCCTGGGAGACCTACGCTTTCCAGAGGCTGTGATTCTGGACCCCTCTCTGATCATGGACATATGGTGGAGCATATGGATGGCCCTGAGACGCGCTAGATTCTGTTGGAATGCTGCACACTGTCAGCACGTACGTACTCGTCACTTTACTTATCAGACAATCTGAGTCCAGATTCCCAGCTCCAGTAGGATGCCTGATTTGAATTTGTCACCCTGATACCTCCAACTGTGGTCTTTTAGCTGAATTAGCAGTTGCTGGTAGGAGTAAATGGGCTGGTAGTAATAATTTACCTTAGCTACGCTGATGGGGTTTGTCATATCCACTGAAAGAATGTCCATATTTTCTTCATGTGTTGTTTTGAAATCATGTGTGACTTGCAAAAGGATGAATTCTGCAGTACCATTATGGATTTATCTGTTTGTCAGAGCTATAATTATGCTGCCACTTACACAAGGTAGAAGGGTGTCTTCACGAAATCTGAGTTCAATTTTATGGTTGTAAAGTTCACAAGTAAGGTTCAGTGAAGACGTTATTTTGAAAGCTGGACTCGGAAATAGGAGTTAATTGCAAATAAATTACCTTTGTAAGACCACCTGTTGTATTTATCTTAAAGGCGTGTTCCCATGCTTCTGCTTTTTTGACCAAAAATATGCATTAGAAAACTATTAATCCTCACAATCCGAAGGCCACTGTAATGTATGCAAATACTTAACCCGATGTCAAAGAAGTGTTTTCTTATGTCTTCAATCCACATGGACTTGCCCTGCTTTTCCATGTTTTTCACATTTATCATTCCTGAGAAAGGCCCTGACTTGGTAGAGTACTTGAGCTCATGCTTAATTTTAAGAATTCACATAAGCTTTGCTCATTTGCCCCAAGCCCATTGACTCAGTTGCATGGATTATGGTAGACAGGTAAGGTCTAGGTAAGATGCTCCATATTTCATGCTGTAGCTGCATACAAGGTCCATAGTGCCAACAGCACAGGAAACTATCAGGCTGTACCCTGAAAGACAGCCCGTCATGGCAACAGATGGTTTAAGGATGCAAGACTGGAAAGGGTTACAGGAATTTCTATCTAAAACCTTGTTTGAACTGAAGGGTGAATGTGTATGAGATAAATTGAGCACCAGATTGTAAAGGGAAAAATTTGTTACCACTGGGAGAAGGCTAAATCAGTTCTAGGGTTGTGTCTTTTTTTTTTACTTTTTTAAGGTGAGTAGGTTCACTTGCTGTCTTAAGGCTATCTGTGTGTTCATGTGTCCTTATATACATTTAATGAATAGAAACAAATTCCGGTGTACAGCTAAAGCCTAAATATACTTGTATGTGCTTTGTTGAATCTGAGCAACTGGTGTATCATTCTTAGAGAGGCAGTTCCTGCTGAACAGTTTCCTTATTGTCACTGATGCTAATGCCAGAATACTGTGGAGAATTTAACCCCCAGAGTGCTGCACTACTGTGTCTTTGCTCCAAGGAAAATGAACTCCCTGCATCACTTTATAGTTCTCTCTCAGTTTTTCTACACAATATTACCCAAATTAATGACAGATGGAGCTGAGTTGTGTTACTTCCCATTGAAGCGGCATGGAGGCACACCTGCGTTCAGTCTCGGTTCAAACATAGGTTCTTACGCTGCTTGCAAGAAGCCCTTAGCACGCGTTAGCATCTGCTGTGAGGGGACTCCGTTAGCAGGCTGTGCAAGGACCCAAGACCCAAGACTCCTAGTGGTGACGTTTTACCACATGGGAACAATTCTCTATCATTCCAAGTTATTTTACTCTCCAGCTTTAAAATGGGATTATTTTTTTTCCTCCAGTGTGTAGTTGAGCTTATCTTCTAGGATGGTCTGAGTGAATCTTATTGGACTAGGAAGATTTATCTTCTCACATAGACTGGTACTGAGTTATCGGCACTGGAAGACTGTGCCATATCATGCTCTCTCGTTACAGTTTCTTGGCACAGTTGACAGTGCTTGGTAAACACTATAACATATATGCTCTAATTAACTCGTGTAGTACTGATAACAGCGTCGACAGGTAATATGTTCAGCAAATGGTGGTTTCCCTGCCTATTTAACTCCAGCATAGTCAGCAAAGTTATTCCCAGGAGTTCAGATCCAGGCTCTGAGTTTTTTCACAGCTCTAGGCTTCGTGGGTGACCTCTCTGTGTGCCCCAGTGAGATGTCCATCCAGAGGAGCCTGGAGAAAGAGCTCCTACCTTTAAAAACTCTGGTTGTTCACAGCAGCCTCATTTACAAACACATGCAAGAGCTTTGCAGTGCCAGCAGTGTGCCAGGTTGGCAGCAGATTAATCCTGTGCTGGAACCATCTGTGTATTAAGTCAGTGCCAGAAACAATTCTCAAGTAACATTTAAGAGTTGATATTACTCTCTGAATGCAAAAGAATTCAAAGATTTAGCTGACACACTTTGTCCTTTCCCTAAATCTTGCTATTACACCCAAGGATTATCTAATGCATTAGTTGAACGTTCAGACAAGAATGCCAAGCAACATTTTAGACAAAGAAAACCACAACCTCTCCAAGATTCCCAATTTCAAGTAGCTCTTCTGCTTAATAACACTCCTTGTGCCTCAAGTCACATGTATTTCTTTTAACCTATTTGTGAGCTAACTCCTTCTGGGTTACAACTAGTGATTTCTGTCTCCTCTCTCATCATGGCGCAGCCCTAGAGCAAAGCTTTACCTTCACATTTCAAACTCCTAAAAAGGCAGAAGATTTTCTGTTGTTATGTGGAATGAGAAAACATTACTGTAAATTCAGCAAGGATTTTGCTTTCTCTCAAGACAGCTAAACCTAGCCATAACATTTATCAGGGGATCTTTTGGTGTAGAGGATAGAGCACTTGACTGGGGGCCAGAAGAGCTGAGTCCTAGTTCTACTCTGTCACTCGCATGTTGGATGCCGTCACAAATTGCACCTGATGGCACATTGCACTTGTCTTTTTTTTTTTTTCTTGTTTGTATTAGGAACTGGGGGGGGAGAGAGGAATTCTTGCAAACATTACATTTGTGCATTAATTATAGCATTGTCCTGCGTTGTCCAAACATGGGATACAGACCCAAATTCAGACCCAGTTTTGTATATTGAAGGAAATTCACAGCAATCTTTATGGTGGCAGATTCTGCTTTGAAAATATTCTTAATTACATGCCTGACTCCAGAAGTGTTACCAAGTTATTAAATATTCAGGCTTTCCTGGCTGCAGGCAGTGGTCAGGTGATTATATGAGACTCTTCAGATTAAAAAAAAATAGTCCAAGTCTGTTTAAAAAAAAAAACAACCAAAGAGCTTACTCCTGTCTTTTAAATTAAATACTTGTTTAAGTAGCTTCTTAAATCTGGATCTCAGTCCTTAATATCTGTAATTTTCTTGGATTTTTCTCTCTCAAAAATATATAAAGCAATTATCCCTGGGCTCAAACATTTCATTGTCATTAAATACTATATAGTAGAAACACAGACTTCAAGTGAGGTCTGTGTCTGCACTTCTGTAAAAGGAAAGAAAGAGAGAACATATAAAATGTTTATTCTTCCATTTGCAATCTATGACTTTTTCTATGTGCAATCTATAATCTAAAATATTTCATACACAGAAAAATAATTATTTTGTTTGTCATTTGGTATTATATAAGTATTATATAGAAGGGAAAAAGTGGGTTCATGAACTGGACTCAGTGCTAAAGAATCAATAGATAATGAATACTATTACAGTAAGTGTAATTCCCATTGAGCATCCAAGTCAGGTCCTAGGTAACCTACTATGCAAAATTTCTTCATCCTTTCCCAAAAGGCAAACTAGACAGCTTTTGTTCTATACAGTAAGCCCTCTTCAGCATGCTATCTAAAAACCTCTCCTGAGGGAGAAATCCTTGGCCTATTCAATTCACAGCAGACAGGATTTCAGTCTTTATATTTGGATTCAAAGCAGTGGGGAATTGCATAAAGAAAATGCTAGCATGCAGGGCATTCTCATTTGTTAAGCCTGTTGATCTATTGGCTTGTGAAACAGCTGTTTCTGGTGATACTGGTCCATCTTCTAATGGCTTTTTTTTGTTGTTGGCTTTTGCAGAATGCTGAGGAGGGCAGTTCTCATTTCCTCGTGTTGTTTTTGGATGTGGAAAAAAGCTCTGAAATGTGAACTGAAAAGTTTTTACTCTCTAAAAATAAATATACATGATATACTTTTATCTTTTCCATTAGATACTGGACTCAGCTCATCTTTCAGCAGTCATGAGACTGAGATCTTGACCTCTTCTACATCGGTGGTATTATATAAAATCTGGGAATAATAATTTTTCTAATTGAAGGTAATTGGTGTAAGAGGGGAGATTTTAGAATTAAGGCTTGTTGGAACAAGTCACCTAGGGACGTATTCTCTTTTCCTGAAAAGCTTCTAATCAAGGTAAAATAGCTTTCTCCCTGTGATATTGTTACTGAAGCAGAAGTTAGGATCTGATGCTGGAAGTACTGCTTCAGACTCTTCGTTACAAAGAATTCTCAGTTCCTTGGAAGTTTCCTTTCCAAGTAACACAGATACGAGGAGTGCCTTGATCCCCCACTTTCTTCCATGAGGCTACTAATCATTTTGGGTTTGAAGTCCATAAAGTTGTGCACCAACATGCTGCATGTTTTTCTAAATAGCTAGTATTTCCTTGAACTATTGCCTGGTGTTAATATGTGCTGATTAAAAAAACCAAAATTACCAAATGGAAGTGCCCACTCATTCAACAGTAAAGGAACTTGTTCTGTTACATTCCTCACAAGGAGGACGTAAGGAAAATTACTGTGTTTATTAGATGCCACCATCAACATATACAGTACAAAGTGGTCAATCGTTGCTTCCCGGCATAAATTAATCTGGAAATTAAGTATTGAAATTAAAGTGCCTAAAACCAAAGTTGAAAAGCCAGAGATCCCACTCTCACTGGGTAGCTTACAAACAAATGAAGTATGTTAAGGTGAGCAGGAAGTTTACAAATACTCCCTTCTCTGAAACTGTCGATCCCATCAGCTGGAGTTCAGCCACTTCCTTCCAGCAGTGGGAGTTGGAAACCTGACTACAGCAAGTAGGGAGCCCCTGGTTGCTGATGGCTGGCATCGTTCCCTAAATGTCACTGAGGAAAAAGTCTTCTCCCTCACACTAGCGTAAAGCTGACCTAACAGCCCAGCACAGTGCGTGCCCTGCTCTCCCCATCACAGGACATGGATCCTGCAAATAAAATGTGGGTTTCCGCGTGGTTTGTGTTGACATGAAGTCATAGGCACTTCGGGGTAGGGTCTAGTTGCAAATTTGTATTTACACACAAGCTTAGCTCTCTAGCCACTTGAAAGTGGAACTAGCCCTTTGGGGCACGCTAGCACCGGGACCATGATCCTTCCTACTACCAGCATTGCACATCAGCTCTGCCTGGATCATAAAGCTGATGCCACCAGAGATTTCTCTGCTTTTGGTACTAATAACATTCTTCTCTTCTGTGCTCTCAGACTGGCCTGGAATCAGCAGCAAGCCTAAGGCTCCTCTCAAAGGTGGAATGACCTGGAAAAGCTCACTTAAAGAAATGAAAGTATTTTCTACAAAATAATGAAATAATAATAATCTTTCAATGAAAATCCCCTTGAAATAAGAACATCAACATAAGGAAAAAACATTTTAAAAATTTAATGTTAATATGAAACATTACTTTGTCAAATACAGTAAATGCAGACCTGGGATAAAAATGAGAGAGATTCCCATTTTCAGAGAGGGAACTAAAGACACAGAGAAATTAAAAACAATACCATAAGGCAAATGCATACATTAAGTCTGCTAACAAGAGCACTGTCTCTGACTGAGCGGACAATTTAATTTCTACTTAGTTTCTCAGCAAGCGGACTGATACACCAAGCAGAACTAAAAACTGTATAGCAGATTTCTGTCTGTCTTCAGTGTTATTGTCTCTCTTCAATGCTATTAAAGTATTCTGTAGCTTTCAGTTATATACTTTACTTTCCTGAAGCATTTTTTTATTCCTTTGAACCCCTGGTACTAGGGTTTTGTAAATCCTCTCTAGGCTCTTACAAAATATTTACACAGCTAGTGATCCAAGCCCTCTATCCCTCTGGCATTATTACGACACAATGTGTACATACCATGATCTGGGCTTTGGCATTTTCCATCTTTGCCGGTGAGTTCTGTATTGAGCCATGTGCAAGAGACACATTCCTACTGCAGCACTGGAGGAATTTCAAGGGACAAGAGCTGTTCACCCCCAGCAGTGCTTGTGTATGGTCAAAACATGTATCACTATGGACTGGAGTCTATGCAGTACTTGAGCAGTGGGACTGAACTCAATAATAAACACCCGTCAGTGGAAAGTTGCTCTGCCAATGGATAATGGCTGCTGTAGATTGTAGCTGATGCGAAGAAAGTTGGAAGGTATGATGTAAACTCTGACTATGGCAGAGCTAAGGGGAGGGCATGATCATGGGAATATGGAGTGGGCGGTAAAGCAGGTAGTTAATTAAATACAGAATCTGATGTATTTTTTTAGAAATCTGCCTGTTTTCTGGAGCCCTGTGAAAGGTGATGCATATAGAGTTGTCTGCCAGGTGAGGCTGGGCATTGACTTGAAGAGATTTCTTCCTCCAACCTATGTATTTTACTCTCAGTGAATTAGATTAGATTTAACAACAGTGAGTTTCTAAAGGGCAAAGGAAAGGATTGATTTGGTCTCATTTATATAAGTATTGTGGTTATTCTGCACTGATCCTGTCCAGGCAAGTGATGTTCCAGAATTCAGTACTGTACTGTCTGGAGTACAGCTACTCCCTTATAGTGACTGATGAATTATGGTACCACAAGTAAAATTAAATTTATGTGATAGAAAATGACTGCTGACTATTAAGTGATTTTTTTCCTGTGAAGATATGATAAAGAAAAAAGGAGTGAATTATGACCCCAGACGATATGTTTCTATTGCTTGGATGCTGCCTAGCATTAGTGCAGTTGTCACACTGAGTTCTTACTGCCCTCACCTGTGGAAAAGGGAGAACATGATAGCTAGCAAAGGAAAACCTGACATAAAACATTTTGGCACTTTAATTAGCCTTCTTGAGTGCTCACTAGCTATAGGTTGTTAACTCTTTTCAAGATACTGTCATGTAGCAGCAAAACGTTTATCTTCTCAAGGAAATAAATTGTTCAACCAGGAGCTGACATCTCTATCTCTCTCTAATGGTAGATTCTTAAAATTTCCTTTGGCTTTGGGAGACTTCCTCTCAATTCTTGCTCTGAATCTTGGCTAGGACCCCTGTAAATTCAACTCTTCCCTGGGAAAAATATACAAATATATGTATCTTTTTTTTACTGTGAACGGTTCCCTGAAACTGAAGTAATTGAAGTGACACTTGGAGCTGATAAAATAAAACTGTTTTATCTCTGCTAGCAATGCCTTCTTTGACGTGAACTTGCCTTTCTAATCATTTATGCTCAGTAATATTACTGTGGCGCCTTTTTTTTTTCCTCCTTTTCCTAAGTATAAGTAAGGATTTTCTCTTCACTTCCTGTATTTCTTATCAGGAATGCAGCACTGCCAGCATCATGAAATGTTCCAGCTTTTGAATTGCAGGGCTGTACTTGCCTGTCTCCATTTGAGATTTTTCAGTCTTTTGGACAAAAAACTTGAGGCCCTTGGAGTGAAATATAACACACTCAAACAGACAAGGTTTAAATTACATCTTTAGATTTCCAAATGAGGTCATCCCAGGACTGAAGTGCTACACACACATTATTTGACTCATTGTGCAAAGTTGCATGGGTACTCACAGAACACTCTGAACTCCAGATGTGATCCAAATAGTTAAAACTGTCCCTTGCCCAGAGAGTCAGTGCTAGGCCTATGCTCTGCCTTGGTATAACTTAATCTCTGTTTTGGAGACTTTGATGATAGGTTTCACGTTGCCTTTTTTTGTCTGTACACTGGTCACTATGTAGCTTTACAGGAATTGCAGGTTTATAGGAATTCACCCACCTGTCATCTACAAGCAGAGTCAGTCGATAGCTCTTTTTTTGGATTTGTAATGCATGTAGCACAGGATTTCCAGCTCCGCAGCACAGGTATTAATACTGGCACTGCCTACAACACAAATCTCCCAGGCCCTTTTTTCCTCTGAGAACTTTGAAAAAATGGACTTTGGTCTTCCCTGGATTGGAACCAGATTTCAAAACAAGGGAAAAAGTAATTCTTAGCAACATTGGTTTTCAGCCAGGTTTAATCCTGGCTTGAATTACACGTTATCTGTTTTTTCCAGCACCCACTTCTAAATGTAACAAGTAGGTGATGGAGAAGTTTGCCTCTGAGAAGTCACCTGTCAAGGGTGCAAGTGCTGCTGAGAGTAGGGACGTTTGCTGTTGGTGCCAGCAAGTATTTGTTGCAGCTGTGGGGGGAGGTAGCACTAAAGACTGGCTGTCTTGTTTCAGAGAACTTTCTCAGAAAAGGTGTATGCATTCTTTTGAAAAACAAAGTAAAATATGAGCAGCTGCTTTTCGAATATGACACTTGTTGGAAGCACTTGCAAACTTCATAGTAATTGCTCAGGGAACTCTCTCTAAAGTCCTAACCATGTAGTGGAGCCTTACCCATTTCTTATTGTACTGCATGGCTGGACAATTCCCCCCACAGCTACCTAAGAGATGATGACAGTGGATGAATTTCACCAAAGGCCCCCTTTTTTTATCCAGTAGTTGAATTTTAGCAAGAAATTTCCCAGAGATTTGAGCATTTCACACCACCCTGGCTTCATCACTCTGAAAATATAGCAAAGCCAAAACAAAGGAAAGAAGGCAGCACAAGCTTTGCAAGGGGTTCTGTCTTTCTCACCTCATAGAACATTTAAAGTAATATGAATAGTATCAAAAAAGTTTTAATCCCAATGTAATTGTTTCAAATGTGCCTAATACACTCTGAAAGAAGAAAAAAAAAACATCAAGCTGCCTATGGAGAGTTCCTGCCTATGGAGAATTTACTGACTGTGGAGCAGGTTTCATTTCACGGTCAAAAATGAATGAGTATCTGGAAACGTGGAACATCTGTAGTGACCATGGAAATAGGAATCATATTGTTTATTGGGTAATATTCCCAGGAAATAGCTTCATAAAAGGCACGCATGAAATTTGCCATGCATCTTGAATATCTCAGCTGGGATTTCTGAAAGTGCTATTGAACTTAGTGGGACCTCTGCTCTCAAAATGCTTGAACATAATTCTGTCCCCAAAGGAAAGCCATTCCTCTGGTGGTCTGTGAAGGGTAACTGGTCAGCACTCACAGGTTTACTTCCAGAGCAGCGCAGAAGCAGCAGCTATTTTCTTAACACCTCTCCCAGTTTTTTATTTGCAGCTATAAATAACTGCAGATATTAATCCAGATTCGGTTGGGTGATTAGATGCTGAGAAGAGATCCAACTGAAAGTCCCTGAAAGTGTAGTCCTAGGGAAAGATCCTTCAAAGATTTATTTTCAGTATTCTCCTCCATGCATAACTGGCAGTTACACCCAGGGCAGATAAGAGTATGCTCCACTTCTTTTGTAAAGTGCATTCTTTTGTAAATTTTCATTTCTGTTGCTATCCATTTCATAAAGAACATTTGTTATTGATTTTCATAGATTTTATTTTTTTTTCACTCAGGAAATAAGGGTCACCATTCAGCATGCTTTCAGTCTTATTCTTAGATCATTTTAATATAATGAATGTTTTAGTGGAAAATAAGTACATCAGTAACACTTGAAAATATAAGTAAAGTCCTCTATGATAAGTGTATGGAACTCCTTCAGGCTGAAGCTCCCCTGAGAACATTGTAGCTCTGAATATCAACGGTCAACACATTCATGAGGGTATTTAAATGTAATTTCTGTGGCAGCCCACTTGATATCTCCTTTCTATTTCTGCAAGCAGTGTGAAAATCAGATTCTATACTAATGTGCTGATAAACACGTTCCCCTTGCACGTGCAAGGCACACAGCTAAAGGTTGTCTTAGTTGATATCCTAAATTCACTGCAAATGTGGTATCTGCCAATCACAAGACATTTCTGAAGAACATGTGATCCTGCTTAGACAGAATGGCTGTAAATTTAAAGTGTACAGGAGTAAGGTGCAGAATGCTGCCCTTGTAAAGACAGTTGAAACTCAGCTGTGGACTACACTATGGTGTTAAATGACAGGAAATAAATCATGCTCCATATCAATAAATCTATATTACCAAACAAAAAAAGATGTTTTGATGCCTGCTGCGAAGAAAGATGATGTTTAAGTTATGAGGATGTTTAAGCGAATCCATTTGATGCAAGCAAAACAGAATAAGAAGGAAGGAAGTGCAGTAAAATCCCTATCTTTCTAAGACATCACCAACTCGAGTGATTTTTAAAATAGAAGGATTCAGATAAATTATTGATTTGCACAGAAGAATTAAAGGATATTCTGTTTTTCAGCTCTAAAGAGAGACCAGCTGTTGTTTGACTTTTATAAATGTGCTGTGATTTTCAAAGAATCAGATGTCAAATATTTGTTGCCATTTATGTTACATTAGCAACTGAGTTGGACTTCAAATGGCAGAGGAGCTTCTAGATTTGAATTGATCTTTGACTGAATGGGAAACAGTTAAAACTGATTCATGTTAGTCCAAAATGGTATTTTTTTCCAGCAAGATTCCATCTATAATCATTAGATAAAAATACATACATTAAGAGATCAAGTGGCCGAGTTCATTTTTCCTCTAAATATATGCTAATGAGAGTGCAAGGTGAACTGTAAGACATTAAAGGCTATTTCCTCATTATTGATTATCAAAATTAACCTTCAGTGACCTGTAAATAATTCACTAATTCCTTCCCTTTCTCCTCATGAACAATTCCTTTTCACTTTTGTTCTTGCACTTCTTGCACAGCATAGAATGACAGTACTGGGCTATGACACTGGTGAGGTGATTCCTCGGGCTGCTGTCAGGCTTACTTTGTCACATCTAATGAGAGTACACTGGCACTTGCCGAGAAAAGGTCTAAGCACCACTTTGTAAACAAGCCTGCTCAAGACATGAAATAGATACTCCTGGCTCAGTGTCATGCTGTTTTTGCAATTTTTTCTGTTGATAGAAGGGACAAAAGGGTTAATTAAAAGTGGATAGATTATATGGTCCCCCAAAATGAGGCCATAAATAGAATAGGAAGTGTCCATCAGTATTCTGGGCTTGTCTCTGTAGCCATTCTTGGGCCAGCACTAGATCATCTAATGTGCTAGGCTTAGAAAGAAAGGAGCAGGCAGGATTCAGAACTTGTTTTAAAGAAGAGTTTTAGTTTGGGGTTTGGTTTTTTTTTTTCATCTCAAGTTCTACCTTCCATGTTGTCATTAAGCAATAAGCTGTTCCTCATCTAAACCTGATCATTCTCCTCCTGTTCTTCAAAGAACTTGAGTTCATATTTATTTATCCTGTGCTGTTGTTTTGAGTTGTTTCTGAGGTTTCATTCTGGTGATTACAGCATGTTTGTTTGATTTGGCTGTACAATATTAAATATATATCCCTCTGGAGGAACAATATGTTTTCTTGTTGGCATAGATTTTTTTCCTTTTAGAATTCGTCATTTCTGTGTGGTTAAAGCTTATTAGCTGTAAAGTGCCAGGTTTGTTCAAGAAACTTAGAAAACCGTGGAACAGCATGGGTCCAGCTAAAAAGGGCATATAGGGATAACACAGAATAACTGTCTAGAAAGGAAGAAAAGTTTAAATGAGATCAGAAATTACTGTTAAGAACAGGTCTTTGAGCAACACTGTTAAGTTCATTGATCACGGGTGTTAGAGGACATTGGAGATCACCCGAGTTCAAAGTTAATATTAGCAAGAGGTTTGATATTGGAAACAAAACTGTGTGTGAAGGAGGGGGACAAAGGGAAACAGTTGCAAATTCCCTTTTTCTTCATATAGGGGATCAAGTCAGGAAAACACAGATCACAAACAATATTTATAAGAACACCTTTAATTCAGCAGTGGAGAGTTGTACTGGTGTGCAGTAGCTCTTAGGCTGGTGTTCAGAAATTCTGTTGAAGGGTCCTTTCATCAAGTGTGTATCTGCAGGCAGCATCCATTGCTTTCTTGGATCTAGTCTGAGTTATACAACCAGTTGTTGATGCTAGTGTGTGTTGGTGGCCTTGTCCAGATTTGGCTGACTCTTGGTGTGCTGAATTTATCAGTTCCTGGGGATTCAACAAGACTGCTTGTCTCCAGAGCTGATCAGTTCTTGGAAAATTTCACAACCTACTGTCTCAGCTCTTACTTTTCCTCTCTTCAGCTTGCTGTCTGCTGGTAACCATTTCTCCATCCAAACCTGTGTATAAAACCTATATAAAACTCATTCACACATTCTCAAGTTGAAGAGGCCTTTATGGCATGGCCTCATAAAAGGTGTGATGCCTGATTATGGGCAAAAAGGAGCAGACAGACAGTGAGTTAATTGATTTTAACTCTTTGGGCAAGGCCACATCTACCTCAGTCTTTGTGTGCTGCCTGGTCGAGTACAGCTGTGAGCATGAAGGACCACAAAGCATCACAAGAATGTAGATACTGGACTGGGAGGCAATAGAAGGAGGCAGAGGAACATGGAGGGCAAGCCACAGGGAAGCACAGAGCTGGGCAGGCAGCGGAGGGAGGTGAGAGCTTGCGTGAGAAATGGAGACATTAGACGTGAGGGGACAGGAGGAAGAGATCACACTACACAATGTATCATTATTTTGTTTTCTCTTTCCCCTTAGATCCCAGTAAGGGTTTACCTCTTCTCACCCCTAGGTCAAGTAGGGAAGAAAAGGCTTTGAGTTATGGGGAGGGCTATTCTGGTTGCTTCTGCTAGTCCTACTGTCTTTTCAGTAATCTGAGGCAGTCTTTATTCTGGAGCCAAGTATTTTTGCTGCAGGATGCCCCAGGAGGCACTTCCCTGCCTTGGAGTCAGCATTCTCCCCACCTTGTAAACCACATGCATGCCTGGCAACCTACAGCTGAGAGAGAGACATCCAAAGCTTCCCCCAAGCTTCAGTTTCCAGAATCACAGTGCTGCTGCTATCCAGACAAACTTTATTTTTCTGTTTGGATCTTGCATTAATTTAAAACCCACCAACAATCAAAATCAAATTCACCCTCCTCACATGTGTGTGGGCGAGAAACAGAGGGGTGTGAAACGTATGGCGCAACTCCACAACCCTTTTTCTCCCTGGGTTCATTTTTCCTGACACTACAGCATCACTTCCTGGCCATACTTGCAAATAAACAATTATTGAAAGAACATGGCTGGACCACACATGCGTATTTTCCACTCTCGTAGAGAAAAGCTGTGTGTTGGCTGGTGGTTATTTATTTTCACAAGAGGCGGTTGGGTTTGTTGTCATGTCTTTAGGGCACTGTCTCTAGAGGTGCTGAGCCTTCTCAGCTTGCAGAGGCTGCAGGAAGAATTAAGGGTGGGAACCAGCTGTGCCCCACAGGTCTCGGGCCTCAGTTGGCGTTATTACTTCTAAAAGTTTTCCAGTGTTGATATTTACTGCATGATCTTGAGGAGTCAATAGAAAAGGACAGCAGGGGGTCTACCCAAGGGAAGGAACACTTTCCTTAACCAAACCATGTGAAGTTCCTTTCAAATTGGAGTTGGAGTTATTAAACCATCAGTTAGAAGTGTGACATTTATAGAGAGAGAAGAAAGTAAACTGAAACACACACAGAGAAACTTCAGCTTCCTGGCTTGCTACAGATAATGCAGTGAGACTTGATTTTCATATGAATTTAACTGATTCTCCTTAGAAAGGTAAAGGGCCATGTTCTGCATCTGTTGCTACATATAAAACGGGAAAAGTGGCGTTCAGCTGGCCGGTCTTTGCCTTCACAGCTAGGCACTGCACGTCACGGAGGATCCTCCACTGTGCAGGCTGCCAGTGTGTGCTGGGGCACTTGAAAGGCTGACGGCACCCTGTCTCTGCTACCCCCATACCTCCCCAGCAGCAGACCCAGCAGGGGACACCTTCCCCCAGCTTTGTACTGGCTTAAACAGCTGCTGACTGCAGGGTACAGGTTAGGGGCTGAGGGCTGTGGTTCATGAATCACCTTCTGGCTTTTGTTGCAGTGGCTGAGCAGACTACGGCTGCATCCCTCCTCCCTCTGCGGCTGAAATATAGCGGAGGTGTGAACCAGGCCTTCAGTGGTTGTTTTTGTGGGTTGTCTTTTGAAATCTCTGAGGTTTCATATTCTTTCAGAGGTCCTGGTCTCAGTGCTACATGCAGTTATTTTGCAGAAACTCTCTTCCAACCCTGAAGTTCTGCTGCCCCCGCCCCGGCAACTGAACCTTTGGTACCTTTTGCCTTTATGAAACCTCTGCCCTTCAAGCTTTCTAGGAGAGAAATTTGAGGACTGAGAAAGGACTTTAAAAATCAACCCTTTCTCAAGCTCATCCAGTCGCTCCTTTATGACCTTCTCATTGTGTGATGCCTTTGTGTTATTTATGGGCACTTGGCCGCTCGTTTCCACAAAAAAAGATAACATTGTTGAAGCTGAAATGCAATTAGTTATGTGGTACCGCAGAGAGGGAGGAAGGGGACAATGAGAGCTGTGGCAACGAGTTAGGCAGCTGCTAGGGTCAGAGATGCAAGGCAGAAAAGATAAGTCGTTTGAAGAAATGAAAAGAACACAGAATGAAATGTAAGGTTTGCTTCAGCAGGTCAAGGAAACTACCTCACTCTGCACCAGGTGAATATCTGGCTCTGAGCCTCTTGTAGCTCCGCACCACATCCAGCCCTTCAGGAATCCATCGGCTGCTCCGGGTTTTGTTTCAGTAGTAGCAGGATTTGCCTCCAGCCTTTGAACAAAACACTTTCCCTGTGAGGGGGGTGATAAATGAATAAAAATAGTTCAGTAAGAGCTGGGCTAAAGCGGATGTCTTCTAAACAAATATACAACTTATTTTCCATCTGCTGTTTCCCAGTCCTTTGTTGCTGTGAGAGAGAAAGAGCAGCACTGCTGCATTTCTGGAGAACCAGGATGTGCCTCCCAGGGTGCAGATCTGAAAGGTGGCCACTAGCATGCGTGAACCTGGCATTTTTGTTGATAGGAGTAATATAGTAACTGCTAAAATTGATCCTAATGAATGAGGGCTTTCCTTTGCATTTCTTAATGTTATATCTGATGAATTCCCCAAAGAATTCTTCTGGGCATCCCATCCCTATGTAAAGACTAAGGCTAAGTGGCTTAATAGGATAAGTGCTTTATAAAGCAGCTCCGTATTATTTTAGTTGTCTTCTTTCATTTCAGTAACAAGCATAAGGGAAGCTAATGTCCCCAGTACACAGGGATTTGCAATCACCATTAATGGAGATAATTTCCCTCATGAGAAACAATACAAAATACCATCACAAGAACTAGAACACTTTTCTAGATTTTCTTTTTAATCACAACAGATTGAGTGTCTCTTGCTAAATTTCTTTGTGCTGTAGAGGAGAAAATAAATCTAGCAAAGAGAAGTGATTTTAAATCCTTATGATAAAGTCTCGATGGGGAACAATAAAGGAGTGATTCTGAGTGTCCCAAGGCAGCATCTATATGATTGAGGAAAATGAAATAAAATCATGGCAGCTATTAGCAGTTTAGTGAGTTTTAAATGAGTCCTGAATGATTGCAGATTTAGGAAGACTTTTTACCTTTTTCACGTTATCATCACTAACAGGAGAGGTCTCACTTGCTGTTTGTTCTATTTTGATGGTAAATCCTGTTCTAACAAATACTCAGGCAAGCTGCAAAAGAGCAACTAGCTTCAACTGCATGGCATGTCTATCTTATATTCTGTATTTGTAGATCTCAGTCACTGCAAAGCAGTCGGTGTCATTTTATGGCTGAGAAAACCAAGTCAAAGAGCAGTGATGTGATTTGCCAGAGCTCACACTGCTGCCCCAGCATGGAGAGTTCTGTTTCAGTCCCACTTCATGCCGAATCCACTGGGCACCCTTTCTTATGGGACACCAACAGACAGTACGTGTTCAGAGATTTTCCTGACATCTGTATGGTGGTACAATTCAGAATGTCATTTGTGTGCATCTTGTCTTCCTTGCCTTCAGTTTGGTCTGAATTAGCTGGCCAAATTTACCTGTTTTCATTATTCAAACTCTAGTTAGGCCAAACCTTCACAGACAGGGTTTGCATTTCTGTTTTGAGAGAGAAATTTGGCCCATTTTAGGAAGGATTAGATAGCTGCCCCGTCTGGAAACAAATTAATTGCTCAAGGAATGTTAGTGTATTTAGGATCCATTAAAAGCTAAAGGTGAGCCACGGAATTATTTCTGGATCCAAATATTTTTTTTCCTAAGATCATAGTCATTCCAGGCTGGAATTTCAACTCAGCAATTTTGTTAAGCATCTTATTTTAGTGACAAATAAGATTAATTTAATTTAAAGCTTAACCTTATTAAGAAGTGATTCAGCTTTCTGTAACTGGACCCGAGCAGCTATGGAAGCAACTAGCACCAAGGTTATCAAGTCAGGACAAGAGAGTGCTCCTACTGAATCTTGAGCAACTGATGGGAGGCTTGGCATCCCACGCCAGTGACACAACATGGGACCCATACAGCAAAAATTATAAATAGATTTTCTGGTTTGCTTTGTCGGAGGAAGGGCAATGAACAGTGAATCAAACTGTGTTTAATATAGTCAACAATAGATAATGAACTGTGAGGGGTGTTTTTTAAACCCACGTTAAGTTTTTCATCAAGATAGAATTTTGTATGAAGTTTCTTGCCTTACTGCTTGAGACAGAGCTGAAGTCATGCTCTTACCTGCATTTACCTGTGTGAAGAGCAAATCACTTTGGCCGTCAGGTTTGTAGAGGCTGCCAGCCACCATTGCTCCACCATGGGGGTTGAGAGAGAATCACTTGCCGTGTCCTACTTTTTTTTACCAGGTACTTTATGTTCTTAAGAAAGCACTGGGCAAGGCTTGGTTTGACACTTTGTAGATTTAACCAGAAGTCTATAAATGTGGCAAGAACCTTGTTTTGTTCCTGGAAGCATTTTTGAGTTGGGAAAAAAAAAAACCTCTCTGGGACTGAATGCCAGGTTACAAATGAAATGTTCTGTAAGAATGAGAACATGCAAAGGAAGGAGAAGCCTTTAAAAAGCTGATTTAATGTTATTTCTTCTTTTCAAAATGCAGAAGCAGCTTGCGGTGCTCAGAAGCTCTTGGAATCTGTTTTTCATGTCTTTATACAGCAGTGGAGATTAATACATTGGTTTGTTTTTTAATGAAGTGAATCTTGGAACTGGATTTGAACGTTTGCTGCAAACACTTTTATTTAAATGCTTTCTTATTTATGGTGCCGCGCTTGGAATGTTATACATAGCATTATCTGACTATGAACTCTTACAACAAGATGGATTTTAGGATTAAATAAATTGTGAGCATTCCTTTTAAATTGCTGGAGCCAAAAAGGTTAGGAGTGTTAGATTATCCAGCTGCAGCCGTTCCCCCCGCATAGCCCAGTGGCATGTTACGGGGGCTGTGGTGGCTGAGCAGGAGGGAAGAAGTCGCTGGAAGCAGCAATTGGATGTGGAGCTTGAATTGCACATCCTCTACTCACCGCATAGGGTAGGTGACCAAACTATTTCACGAGCAGCAGGCAGAGAGAGGGAATGGTAGCTTTGATTCAGCACAATATAAGCTCTGTGCTAGGCATATATTTATTGTCCTTTGAAGTCAGTCAGATTTGAACCTTTTGTGCTTTGTTTGCTAAGTTGTGGTCGGTATGCCAAGTTACTTTTTTGCATTGCCAGGTTAGAACCAGCATTATGAGCTGCTGTAACGTGCTAACGCAAGTGATTATTCCAGGAGCTGTTTGAGGGGCGGCACGTTTCCATTGTGTGACTGGTCACAGTTATCTTTTTGGTGCAGAAAAATAGATGTTTTCTCTTTTCATCGACTGCAATATAGCAAATACAGAACTCACTCATGTAAAAGTGTTGTGTAAAAGTGCACATTTGAGTTGTCTGGATTCAGCTGCCCATCACACCTGTGCATTCCCACCTCTGCTTTTGGAAACCAGTTATGAGTCCAGGCCAAACCCTGTCCCCTTTAAGCGTATGGGGACTGACTTTAGTGGGAGCTGAATTTGTCTCCCCTCTCAAGCAGGTTATTGCTTTGAACCTTTATGCTTGAAACTGGAGAGTTTTATGAGCCTGATATTGTCATTGAGCCAACACTAATCTTTTAGTCAAGCAAGGAAGAGTCATGTTTTTAAATCCAAAGATTAAACATTTCCTTTCTGCTGCCATACCTGTTTCCACTGAAGATTGTTAATTGCATGGAGAGTTGCTACCATTTACAGTCAGCTATTCCTTGGAACAAGTCATCTTCTGTACACTCCTCTCTAGCTTCCGCTAAAGTGTGTTCTGGGGTGATTAAGTCTTATGCAAACAAACTCTTGACTGGGTGATCATTTCCTTAGCCGATCTCTCATATTCATGTGTTATTCTCCTCTCTGCTGCATAGTGTGCAGTGGTTTACTCCATCTTCAGTTTTTTGAAGTAAAAAATGATACTTCCTATCCTTCGTTTCTGCATACATCTAGGATGTAAGATTCAACCTCTTTGTTGCTAGGAACTTTGTTCACTGATGCCAATTAGTCAATGAAGTGCTTTAGTCCCACCATCTGGTTTTAATTTCATTCAGTGATTTGGCTGGATGAAATGATTGGCACAGTTACTCAGGTCAGTACGACTTGGTTGTACCTGCAGGCAGGGATTTTCTGGTTGCAAAGTGTAATCAGGCAAAGATATATTGTTTATCTTGTTTTATTGACTTCAAACACAGCAGAAATTAATGTCAACTTAAATGTCATTGTTGAGTAAGGCTTTTGTGTTAATGGGAAAGGAAAAGGAACAGGAAGAGGGAGGACAGTAAATAATGAGTTGCTCAGTTCCACAAAAATGACAACAAGAGATGTGAATTTTCGTAAGAGAGAACTAGCAGAAGGAGGAGAAGGTATGAGGTGAACCTGTCTCACGTCAGTGGATAAACTGGGCATGTTTCAGCAAAATGGGCAGTGGGAACAAGTGATACTGTGACATTCTGGTCTGTTCTGTAGATTTGAACAGTAATGTGACTGTTTTGTCTGAGATTACCTGTAAAATGGAGAGGACAGGGTACTTGTGACAGCCCTTTGGTCTGACTGCCATGGTTGGCATTTTGCGAAAATCAGAAACACTGTCAGGCAGCGTGACTGCATAGCAAGAGGTGGGAATGAAGAATCATGCCTAAAGAGCAAAAGGTGAGGAGCAGAAGAATGGGAACAGCAATAAAGCCTAGAGGCTGAAATGGGGAAAAGAACAGGGACCGAGGGCATGTGGAACAGCCCCAAGCAGCGGGTGGGAGTGCCTCACAGAGCAGGGGGATGGGCAAAGCCCACCAGGTCCACAGTCCTCTGGGAGACTGGCTGTGCCCAGGTGGCCAAGTGTGTCTTGCTTGCCTGAGAGGAGCCTGGTGAGAGCAACCCTGGCAAGGGGCCCATTGTGACTTGATTGTCTGGCTGCAGCTGAAGAGGAATCTAATACCCTCCAAAGATACCAGGGAGCCTGTTGGCTGAGATTCCTTCTCCAGAAATGAGACGGTATCACTTAAAGATGCATTTTGTGCTGTTGTGCTAATGTCTTTCGCAGAAGAGTAGGAGAAGCGGTTGGAATACTGTCTTTTGGAGCAGGCTCGCTGCAAGCAAATTACAGACCATGAGTAATGAATGCACTTTGATGGCAGAGCTTTTGATTTTACAACAGATTCATAACACCTTGGAGCACTTAGTACCTTGTTAGTCCAATTAGCATACGCTAAAACTGCCAAAGCACGAACAGTTATTAATCACATGCCAAACTGTCCAAGATCATGCTTTGTTATTACTGCTGCGGCAGCTAAGAGTAGATTGGGAAAGAAGCATCTTTAAATGTCTAAATGCACAGACAATTGATTACAGTAAAGCCAAAGAATACTGAATCAGAAATTGATACAATAAAACAAGCCATCATATCATAGACTGTCTTGCCTCATAGGCAGTGGAAGAGCTACAGTAGTGTATAAGTGGAAGTCACTTATCCTGAAGCTATAAAAAGAGCCCTAAATGGTTTGTGTTGAGCAATCGCTGATAGTACTGTTCCAACCCTTACGCTGTACAGGTTGTTTCTAGCACGTCGCAGAAAGAGGAAGCATTAGTGAAACATGACTGCAGTGTGCAAGCAAACAGACGGGCACCTATGCTTGCACTTGTATTGAGCAACTTCAGATTATACCCATCGTGAGTCATTTTCAGTCTCTAGGGTTCACAGCTAACATTAAAGTACAGTTCAGCTGTCAGGCACAGGTGATCCTTGACCTCTGTTGCAAGACAGCTTTTAAAGGTGTTAAAGGTGTTAATGTAATGGGACCATTTGGTCCTGTGCAGAAGGAATGGGACAAGGGATCTGTGTCACAAATAAGCTGCATTAACATGTCCATTATGTAGTTGCTTTCCAATTTCTGTTCAAGTTCCCATAGCAGAGTCTCTTATGCTAGAAGAATTGTCTAACCTACAGTAGTCAAAGCTGATGTGGTTTCTAATGACATAGTAATGGGTAACTGTGTTCCTGCATGAGATATAAATAATACAAAAGATCCTGAGAAACCTTCAGAAATTGCATTTGACCTAAAAATGAAAAAAATAAGAGGATTCATAAGTGTCAAATCATTCCATTTCACCTGTGACTTGATGAAAAGATTGCAGTTCTCAAAATCTGCTACATCTCATTTTTAGTTAATACAATGGAATTGCAGACCTGGTATATTGACTCCAGGAATAACAACAAAACTATAAATAAAGAGCATGAGTTAACGATGGATTAAATCTGGTTCACGTAAGTAATGCCAGTTAGCACCTGTTTATAGAAAATAAAATTAAACTAGCTTGGTATTTTTTTATGAGGTTATAATTCAGCTAGTAGAGGAAATAGTGTCTCAGGGATAGACTTTTGTGGGCATTTGATTTGGGCCACATCATATTTTTACTAACAAAGCAGAACAGTAGAAGATAAATGTGGCATGTATTAAATGGATCGAAAAGTGGCTAGCTGACAGATATAGATATAAATAGAATTATTATTGGGCGGGCAAGTTTGTAGAGAAATCCTGAAGAGATTTGTCCTTACCCTTGTGACAGGAGAAAGTTTTTAACTTAATTTTCTAAGGAAGCAAGGTTTTCTTTTGTGTTTTCCACATCTGTTTGTGCTCTGCCCTCTAATAACTTTGGCACCCATTGGACAAATTTCAAGGAAATTGACAGAAGCTTCTGATCTCAAAAATAATTTCTGTGGACATCAGCATAAGGATAGGGAGTGAGAACCAGAAGCTGCTCTAATTAGGAGAAATGCAGTAGTATGAACACATAGATTTATAGGGACACGCATTACTAGAGAATCCACATGGCTGAGAGACCTCATAGATGCTTGACCCTCAGAAAAAGCTTCCACTGTAGCTGAAGACTGACCACACAGCCCAGTTCTGTGGGGAGCTGGCCTGCACTGGTTCTGCTCCATGGGGAATACTAGTTATCCATGAGAAGCTGAAAAAACGAAAGTATGCCACCAATACCTGCAGCTGAGCGAGCAGTCAGGAGCAAAAAGAACAGCCTGCTGATCCAAATAGCTTACTAACCTTGGCATAGGTAAACAGGGCAAGCCCTCATACATGCAGATCTCATCGTCACGGAGGGAAGAATATCAGCCACTCCTGTAGGTGCAGGGGTTAGCAATGGTTTGAGGAGACTGGTGATTTAAACCAAAGTTGTGGTGGCTTTTGCCTTGCTAGAAATGTGCTAATCCAAACTGCATGTTTCTGCATGCAAAAAATAACCATTAGTTCAAATGCAAGCTTGTACTTGGTCTCATGAAAAAATGACTGGCTGGCACTATCCCTGTTTCCAAGCCACAGAAGGGATATAGGAAAGTGAAGCAGTCCAGGTTAAACATTGGACAAGAAGCAGAGTTGAAGTTAAAACCAAGATCATCTATGTCCCAGGCAGTGGCCTTCTGCTAGGTTATTTTAGCTTCCATATCTGTACGTTCCCATCTTTAAGCAGCAAATCAAGCCATGCAAACATAAAAAAGCACCTTCCTTATATGAAAGTTCATAACAGCTTGGGGCATTCAGCACTCTTGAGACATAATTATGCTCTGCTCTGTTGCTAACTGTAAGATTTTAATTATTTTGAAAACACATCTGTAACAGCATATACCAGAGCAACTGGGTAACAATAACAATAAAGTTGTGTTGTGTTCTTAGTATAAACTCTTTGGTTTGGGGTTTACGATTTATGTGTTCTGGAACTGGATTATTGCCTCATAAAACAATGCAGCAGCCTTTTCTCATTTAGTTAGCCATCCATTTTTATTAGGGGGCTCTATAGAATGCCTGCAATAATATTATAAAGGTGCAGAAGGTTCATTATTTCACAACAAGCGGCTAGCCAAGACCATTATTATTTTTACAACAGCCGGGCTTGCTATTGAAATATAGTTTTGAGTCTAACCTTTTTTTCCTCCTCCCTCTTTCTCTTTACCAAAAGCAGAGATGTGCAATTGTTCCTCTTCAGATTGCTTTTCCACTGCCTCACAAACATGTCATTTTCAGTGAAATGGATGGATTATAATGGGAACAGATCAGTGATAATGCATTACTGGAATACAGCCATCCCCAAGAGAGCTTATAATAATATCCAGTCTTCTAAGCTTTAAAATCTGCAGTTTGGACAGCCTATAGCTCTAATATGGAGTCTAGTTCTGAATTTTCCTTGCACTTACAGTTCTTTGATGCTCAGTTATTGTTTGGGTTCTCCCCTCCCCATCACGTTGCCATGACAACTGCCTTGCATAAAATCCAGCGCTCAGACAATACAGCCGCTGCTTTAGAGAGGGGCTCCAGGCTCATAAAAGTTGAAATTGTTGCTCAAAGAGATTACTGAAGATTAATGACTCTGCTCTGAGCACCGCAGAGCAAATTTCTGAAAATCATGGTAATTAAATAACAAATACATGCAGGCGATGTGTTCTCCAAGTCAGGAGTGTTGACACCTGCTGGGAGTGGTGGAGTTATTGTAAATCTGTAGCAAAACCATCGGTGGATATTATTCCCGCATATAGTTTCTTTATGCCAAATAGCTACGGTGTTTAATTAGCTGGGGTGGTTTTCCTCTGCCTGTTCTCTGGTTGTAAATTGAACATATTGACCAGGGCTTGCCACTGGGGCTGGAGCGGGCTGGCTTGTCCTGGGCTGGTGCTGTGTGCCCCGCTCGTTCAGCCTAATGGCCCCGTTGACGAGACCAGCGCTCCGTTTCCTGCCACCGGCCTGTCGTAATTTTGTGGGCACGTTACTGGTCGTAAGGAAGATGAATACAGAGCTGCAAATTGCTTGCGCTGAATCATAAAACAGGACTTGTTTCACGAGCCCATTAAGCACATGCCCCTAATGTTAAGCATATGCTGTGCTCTGCTCAATAGGAATAGAGTTAGCACTGGCTTGAGGTTAAGTGTATGTTTTTAAGTCCTGCACTGGTTTGAAGGTCTTGAGAGTTGTGAACCTCACTGGGACAATGAATTAAATACGTTGATTATATTTGCAAAAGTGTTAGCTATTTTCATATTCAGTAATAACATCTTTAATATTACATGCCACGTTAGTTGTAACCAGCTGTCATGCAGCATGATTTAAAATTATCTTAACAGGAGTCGAAGAAAGGCATTTTGTCTTCCCCAAAGACAATAGTACACAGTTGGTTTAGAGTTTGCCTCCCTCTGAAGGTGAGCAGTACTCCTCGGGATAGGCTCCAAAATCACATCTGTTCAAGAGCAGTATATTACAACCTTATGTTACTAAAATCAGAAGAAACATGTGTACTAGGAAAAGCCTAGCTTAAGAAAAAATCTCGTGTATTCTAAGGGGATAAAAATATTAACTCAAACCAGATGCATAAAGGCTGGAGCCATCTTTGTTCACTACAGCAGGTCTTCCAAAATCTGTTTCATATCGGGGCTGTCTGCCACATAAGATGTCTGTTTGTGCCCATTGAGAAACCTGCAAGTACGAGGAATTGTATGTTAACTTCCTCAAATCAGAAGCTTAGCCATCTGTTTCGGTTAATTAGTTAGCCTTTGGCTGAAGTTTAATCATTGTAGGAAACGAGAGGTAAGGGAAGCAGTAGTCCTAGAGGGTTCACAGGGACTATGCCCATGAGATTGAATTCAGCATCAGGCCCAGTGCTTAAATAAAGGGCAAATTTGCATTGCTGCACAGGGTGAAATCCCTGCCAGGGCCAGCATGGCAGTAAGGCTGGTGGGGATGCACAGCTGTAGTGAAACATACTTTATCGCTCCTTGAAGATTCTTTGGGTTTGTTTCCATATCCAGGACACGATCCTCTTTGAAAACTGCTAGGTTCTCCCTTGGTGCAGTGAGAATAGCAATGATAATATTAAGTAAATTTGGACCTGCGAATTTGCTAACCTGGTGTTCATGGCCAAACTAGTCCGGCCTTCTCCTGCTTGTGGTGAGCTGTAGGCCTCGGGTAAATTGTAGCAAAAACCTAAGAAGCGTTCAGGCAGCTGGGCCAGCTTTTTTCCATTGGGGTTATTCCATGTCAATTGCTGCAAATTAGACACAGTTAAAATTTATAATGTGTGGGTGCCTGTGCACAGAAATTTAGCTTCCTCAGTATTTACAGAATGTAAAACAGTCCTCCTTCTTTAAGGCTAGGATGAACATTTCTGTCACATTAGGAAGGCCACCTTATTTCATTCTGGAGCTGCTATTTAAACACTACGGGATCTCTTTTTAATCTTAGGCAAAGTTCAAAATGAGCTGTTTCAAACATCTGCTAACTATTATGGGCCATGCCTGCTAGTAGAAGTAATAAATTATAACCAAGAAGAGAATCAAATGTCTTAATAGTGTTTTTGTTCATTGCTTCAAAGTTTGTCCTCTTTCAGTGTTATCTGTTCTCTTTCTTAGCACAGTAGTCAACATGCCTGCAAAGAAGATTGTGCTGTGGGTGAGGTGGGTGGGATCGCAGTAGGATGAGGGTGACACCCTCTATTTTAAGTTAGGGGAAAGACAACAAACAACTTGGCTTCTCTTTGCCAGAACAGAGAGAAAGCTAAATCAATCACAAAAACGCACCCTCTGTGCTACGTGCCAAAAACAAGATGGGCGGTTCTAGCAGAATATGGGAGAGAGGGCATTTCAGTTTCCTCCAAAGGGGAGATAACAGATCAGCTTTCTCGTTTGTCATGGAAACCTTTTGTCAACCCAGTAACAATGACGTCAAGGTGGCAGTGGCACAGGGACAGGGTTAGTTAATATAGCACACACCTGTTGAACTGCCAGAGGGGAAGGTATGTTGGCTTTTACATTTTCCATCCCTGATTCTAAACAACTTTGGGTGAAGGTTTAGAAAGTGTTTTTCAAGTCCGAGGGCAGTTTTCCTAAGCTGTAGCAGATTCATACTGTGACCAGGTGGTGTTGGAGCTTTCACCCACGAAGAAATCCAGCTACGAGGCATTTGCTCAAGCAGTGCCATTCTACAAACCCTCCTCTTTTGGGTATCCTTTTGGAGGGTGGTGAGAGCAGACTTGTACCTCGAAAGAAGAGCACCAAATGCCTTCAGTGTGTTTGCTTTGCTTGAGAGTAAAGGTTTTGCTAGTGTTTACCAAAGAAGCCTTTTAGAAACACTTCTATAAAAAGGGAAGACCAAACCTATATTTATTATGCAACATCTATAGCTGTAGATGTATAGCAATAAGCTGTAGCCCATTTTTGGAATGACTGTTTTCCTGCCAATTTTTTACTGTAATGCTTTCGTGTTTAGTGTTGTTGACTGGCTACTTTTTCTTTTTGTAAAGTGAGATTAGATCACTTTTTCACTTCATTCAGTGTTGCTTTTGTGACTACCTTCCCATTTTTAGTAATTGAAAAATGTTTAAAAATTCCTTTAAAAATAAGCTTACTTCTTTTCACAAGAAAAATGTGTTAGCAGAGAAAGCAGTTCACTTTTGCTGGACTGTTCATGTTTACTAGCAAAATAATAGATGATGTGTTTGCAGAAGACTTTGAATCAGTTAAAGAATTGCACTGTGTCAATAGTTGATGCAGTTTCTGTTACCATGGCTAAAAGATGAATTTACATTAGTTGAATTTCTTGTCTATGGTACTACATAATAATTCTAGTAAATTAAAGTGTGCCTTTGTTATTGCTAAGCATTATGCATGAAACTGAATATTCCCTATCATATAGTTTGTAAGAGGAGAAGAAAAGCCTATGATATGGATAATGATTTAAATTATATTGGGTTGCAAAGTGGAACTAAGGCTGAGAAAAAGAATGGCATAAAATGACATCCGGTGATCAGAAAAGGAAAATGGAGTCAACCAATGTAAATGACATTTACTATACAAATAGAAACCAAATGTATGTAGTGGAGCCAGTGAGTTGTAGAAATCTTTGCAAGAGAGAACCATCTGGGATTGTAATTTTCCAAATAACCAATGAATTAAGATAAGTGTTCAGTTGATAACCCATGGCATCCTAATAGAGATGGATGATGTCAAATGGCTGCCAAGTTTCAAGGAGGTAGAAAAAATAAAACTGGGTGATAAACATTTTGTTTTCTGTAGAAGATGAAATCGTCCTTCATATGAAAGAAATAAGGTTTAGCTATGTTAGTACTGTTGCCATTTTGGTCAGTATGCATAAATACTCTGGAAATATCTACAAAGAACTATAATTCTCTTAGGCTTCACTTTGGAAAATGTTGTACACTCCTCTACGTCTCTTTTTAAACTCCTTACTGGTGATTTCAGTCTGACAGAAAGATATTTTGTGTGATCTAAAGTCTCTGTAGTATCATTTAATTTTATTTGGGACTTTGTGCCTGGAAGACAAGAAAAAGGCTTTGTAGACATTCGTGAAATGAGACTCAAAGTTCTTGCTACCACTGATAGGGAAACCGAGACATGGCAAAATCTATGGTCTAGTTTTGAAGGTGCTCCTTTTGCCTTCATCATCAATATCCGTGAGACACAGCTGTGGTCTCTGTAATGAAGTTGCCATGTGCTCAGTGTAACGCAGAGGAAATAAGTAGAGACTGGGGAATGGAACCAAGTGTTTTATTTCTCAGTGACCCACATCCCTCTCTCCAGACACAAAATAGCATCCCACCCCATAAGATACTGCAGAATCATGTGATCAAATGGTCTCACCGCATACTTAAATGCTTCTCCATTTTTATGGATTACTTCTTGTTTTGTCCCGATTGTAAGTACTCACATCAGTCCTGACTCACGAAAGAACACAATTTACAATTCTAGTCCTATTGACTTTTACTGAGCTTCTGCATACGTGTGGGTGCTCTCCTGAATTAGACCTACAGTTTGTGCCTCTTTCATCAAACTCTCTAAATTCAGGGGGAGCATGAAAGAGACATTTGTTAGGATACTGAAATGTCCCTTTGCCCCTCTACTTTTCTTTCAAGCTTTCTGTGCTAAACTGTCTCTTCAAATTCTGCAATTTGGGGATTTTTTTTTTAAAAAAGGAGAAAAATTTTGGCAATAAAACATTTTCCTGATTTTTTTCTCAGTCATTGCCTGTTCTTTAAAGCCCATCTAGCTGCAAAGTGGATGGAAAGGCTGTACTGCTCCAGCTGACAGAGCACTCTTCACTTTTTCAAGAGCAGCAAACTCCAGGAGTTTTTGAAAACATTCAGGATTTGGCCATTTTGATTGATATCGACTCTCTCCAACATTAGGCATAGAAAGCAGGTTACCTGCAACCTTAGGGAAGGAGCCTGTCTCAGAGGACTGCCACGTCTCCTGCTCCCCATCCCCAACGGCCGCAGCCCAGCTCTCCGGGTACGGGAACAACAGCTGGCCCCTGCTGCCCCTGCCCTCCATGGGGAGCAGCCCAGTTTCCCCAGCAGGAGCAGGGCAGCGGGGCAGGCTGTCCTGGGGGAGCCCAGGAGCTTCTCAGCACACAAAGGGAAGGAGATAGCTTGCTGCTGCAGCTGGGCAGTGGTACAGCAGTGGCCAAAACCCTCTGTCTGTCTGCCAAGAATGAGCCTACCTCTGAGTACCGCTTCCCCTGAGTTCCTCTTTTCTGCGGGGACTTTTCAGACTCACGTTTCAGACTTTCTTTGCTTTTTTCCTATGCCTCAACGGTGAATATTACTGACAAAAATACCTTTGATAGAGGGGAGAGGTGAAGTCATTTATCTGCACCTTGGATCAATCCAGACTTTAGTTATGGTACAATATGAAACAGTGTGATAAAGAGTCCCTTTTTTGCTGGAGGGACAGAAAGGGGAATCAGAAAGAAGGAAACAGTGCAGGCTGTGGTAAGTTGTGTACATGCTCTTAATAGGGTCACTACTTGCTAAGGCCTTGCATGTGAACCCTGAGAAGGAAAGATGTTTTACATTGTGTTTTCATCATTTTCTTGCAGAAGTTTATCATTGAAAGAGCCACCAGCTCAAAACTAGGGTGTTATGTGTGGTGATGCAACAGTAAAATCCCTTTTCATACAGTAAAGGCTAAGTTCATTCTCTTTTAGCTCAAGCATGTTTTCCCTCCACTTCGGACTCATTCTGGCAACAAGAGCATTTCAGCAGTTTTTTCTTTAGATTGGGTAGGTGTTAATGAGGTTTGAACACACAGCTCTGCTACTGTATTGCCTGGGATAAAGGAAATTGCTTACTTATTATTTATCATTATCATACTTGTCCAAAATGTGCTTGCATTTTATGAAAGGAAACAGATGCTTATGCCAAAAATCTTACTGCATAGATGAAGAAATAATGAATTAGTGAAATGGAATTTATTGAGAACACAATTCTGTGACTGGAAAAGGAGATATTCAGCCAAGGAAGTGTCCTGTTGGCGATTGAGTTTAAGTAGGTGTGATAATATGATGTTAATAGCATACAAACACAAGCATGGCAGGCAGGCTGTGGATGTTAAGAGTAATACTAAGTAGAGTTTAAGAAAGTGCAGGAAATGTTAATAATTTCTTTCTTCATTTTAGGATTCTTCAGTATGCAGTTTGAGAAACTTTATCTCAAAGTGAAGTAGGGTTTTGTATGGGAATTGCTCGGTTTCATTACAAGTGCTGATCAGCACTGAGGGCTGTTTATTGACCTGGTTAGTTACCGCTGCTGGTATTCACCACCTTCTTTTGTCCACCCCCAGGCCCCTGTTTTGTCATCTGTCCTCCGTCCCTGCAGGCCCAGTTCTGCCACAGCCCTATGCTCTTCCAATGCCTCTATCCCTCCATGCATGCGCTCCTGTTGTCCCTCTTGTCTGCAGCTAGGCTGCCACAAAATGCCTTGCTCTTCCAGCTAAAACAAAGCAAGTCAGATCCAGTGTCAAACTCTACAGATTCACTGTCTTTCTGCAGTAGAATTTCTTACACAGTTTATCTGATTTCCCAGTTACTAGCAAAAAACCAAATGTAGTTCCCCTGAGCACATATCTTTATACCTGCCAATTAAGGATAAGATAGAGATTTAGCCTATGATTTTCAAAGGAACCCAAAGGAATGAAGTGTTCAATTCACACTGAACTTCACTGACTTCAGACTCTACCCCTCCTCTGTAGCTCTGAAATCCTCAGCAGTACCTCTCTAATTGAGCTTCCCTGAACACATTGTCCACATGGCTTTAGAGATGCACTGGATATGGTAATGTCAAACATTAACTGCACTTGGATATCATGCTGAAAATTTTACACTCAGCTACCAAGATCTGTTTATCCTGGACACTGTTGCATTTCACATTGTCAAATACCCTGAGGATGTTTTAAGCTCATTTCGTATCACCTTCCTCTGCATGTGTTATATGCAAAAGAGAAATGTGGTTTTGGGGAACAAAAGAACACATGCATGAGTGTTGTGGGTAAACATAGACATCTGTCTTTGAAAATTGAGGCCTCAGTATTGATTGAACTGAGTCTAGCAAGAACAGAGATGAACATATTCGTCTGGGAACCATTTACATGTAACAGCGATTGCATGGGCCAGAGTATTTTATCTGAAGTGTCTTCAGTGAGAGAAATTAAGCAGGAGCTGGGAATGTGCTTATCAATAGACCTTATTATTCTGCTCATCCTTTGATAAATGAACATAGCAAGTTCTTTCAGGCTCCTCTCAATCTTCTACTTGTTTGTGCTGGACTTCATTGATCCGTATTTAGCCCTCCCTAATAATGTGACATGACAGCAAATGTAAATAGCGAAGTCAATGAACATTTCCTTTCAGCTGAAACAAAGCAAGTCAGATCAACTATCAAACTCTTTAGATTTATATTCTTGTTTGAAATAGAATTTATTACTTTGTTAGAAACTAAAACAAAACACACAGGAAAAAAAAGTGTGCAAACATTTTTTGTTATTGTAGTTAAAGAAGAAAATTTTATGGGAGGAGTGTCCTCTGGGCATGCTCCAGTCGACTCTATCAAACAGGGAGGCCAAGAATGATAAAATTCAAAACCTGCAGCTGCTGGTTCCTTTGGGAGTCACATTACAGTAGTACAAGCAATAGTCTTTCATTTTAAAAGGGGAAGCATACGACTGCAGCCAAAGGCCTTTCAACATTATTCTAGGTAAGCTGATCTGCATAAAGGCCATTGTAATCTCTTGGTATGCTCAGGTTTTAGGCGATATTTTTGTTTCATAATGCTGTTTCTGTGTCCACTGAAAACAACTGCTTAGATGTGCCAGGCTCGATTGTGCACCCTGTTACATCACTTGGCAAATGAGGTCACCTCAAGTAAATAGCAGTATTATGGAGAGAAGAATGAAAGCCCCAGGATTTAACTGTTAGGACTCAAGCTGCAACCCGTCGTGATGGCTGAAGATCATGCAGCAATACTGAAAAGGCTTGATGGGTGCCATGGACAAGGCAAGCAATAGGGAGGACTCAAACACAAATAGCCATCTCCCTCAAGATCCTTTTTCCATAGTGCCAAACACTGACCGAGGGTATGGGCATGCAACAGTTTTGCAAACTCTCCTCTCAAAGTGGGCATTGCTTCAAGCAGAGTTCACCCATGCAGCCTCTTTGCAGCAGTGGCCTGTTTTTATATGGTCATTAATGGGAACACGGAGCTGGAGCATATCATTAGGATGAGACTTTAGTATAACAACCAGTAAACTACAGGCATTAGAGAAAACAGCTTGGAAGAGAGGGAGAAGTCTCTGGGGGGTTGCCGGGCTGCCTCCAACTGCTATCAGACTAACTGCAAACACCTCACCCAAACACTGTCCAGAGTTTACATTGCAGCACCAGCCTCTTAAAAGTGGGATTTAAATTTACCAGAAGCATTATTACTCTCAACTGATGAAAATTCATGGACTGCATTGCGTGCCATAGAAATAGGTCTAGATGGCCAGGCTGTGCTGAGCCCAGCCACGTACCCAGTGCGATGCTGGGGCAGGGCAATGCCCTTCGCCATCACACGTTCATTCAGCCTGAAGCCTGCCTGGCACCCAGCGCCATCTAACAGTCATGTCGGTAACGTGCCCTGATTTTTCTAGAATGTACTAAATCCTTCTGAAAATTCCCGCTCTGCAGTGTGACATCTGCAAGAGGAAAGGGGCAGGAAAACGTGCCAGCTGGGACCAGGTCTTCCTTCGGCAGCTTGGAGATGAACGCCACTCACTGTCATCGTTCCTCCCGATGGGTTTTCTGTCATCTCAAATCTGCATTTCCCTTTATGTTCTATTAGACCAACCTACTACTGAAAATCATTAAAAGCAACTTATCCAAATCCACCTTTAAGTTAATTTTGGGCCTAAGGCCCTGGTTTATAATAACGGGACCTAGGGACCAACAATAAAAAAGAAAAATAGCAGCTATTAAATCTGTGAAAAGGAAACGACTTGGAAAAGGAGAAGGATGCCAAGCTAGCCTCTCCAGCAATGGCAGAGGGGAGTCAGACTTACAGGACCATATGGCTTAGACATAGTTTGAATAATCTCCTCCAATTAAAAATAAAGCCAGTTTTATATAAAACATCTGTTCTGTGAATTCAACAATTTGGGCAAAAAAACCCATCAGGGGATACTTTAAATCCTTCATCATGTTTTTGATTTCTCTGTTCAGATCCTTACTCATTTTGAGGAGCTAATATCCCTGAAGGAGGAGTGTTGTGGTTTCCTATGATGCTACCAAGCATCAGTGCAGGCTTTTGCATTTCTGTATGCTGAGCTCCCCATCCATGCTGCCTTCAGATATCCAGCCTTCATTGCTAAGGTGTGTTTTAGGAGAGTCCAAAGCACCTGAGGCAGGTCAGTGAGGATCAGCAGAGGGTCTGCAATGAACAGGCATCACTGGAGCTGGGCTGAGGCACAGGAAGGCAGATCCTCCCATCAGCCCTGTGCTCTGCTCTCGTAACAGTGCCGGGAGCTGGCTGGGCATGGCTGTCCAGCGGGGAGGGTATCTATCTAATGTAATTAGGCTTATATGTATCTAAAACACAGTGGTACTTAGCCACTAAATCCTGATCCCTGCATGCTAGCAGAGGTAAAGAAGAGAGTACAAGATTATCCCTTTGCTGCCTTTGCACACTTGCTTCTTACAGGAGGACCATAGCAGGTCTGAACCATAGCAGGAAAACATAGCTTTGAAGCAATCTACAACTGCTTGTCTTGGAAATGTCTGCTTTTTATTTGACAAGGGAGGGGAGACCTGTTGCAGGTCTTGTTTGAAATTACGTCACTTCCATTGGAAGTGTAACCGTGCAGACAGCAACATACCTGTCTAAAATAATTATCTAGCTTATAAAGGAAATGTAATCTGGGGATATGTGTATCGAACAAATTTGATCCAGTGCACAAACTGAGATTCACTTTGTTCTAAAGCATTTGTAAGGTGATCTTATTGTGCTTTTCCTCTGAATATCATTTGCTTCTTTCTCAAGAGGACATCGGTCTGAGGTATCTCCTCTGGTTGTTGTGAGCTGTTGTTCCTAGTTCTTCAGGTAACTATTTTTATTTCAGTGTAATTAAAAAGCAGAGGTGGCTAATCAGGGACCTGTATGTCCTAATCATTCCCTGACATTGACATCAGGGAAGCTGTCGGTTCGCTGCTGACAAGCAAATAGTGGGGGTCATACTCAGCTGGGAACACTGTCTGACAGGGGAACAGGGCTGCTGGAAGATTATTTGATTCCTCCCTTCTCAAAACTCTGGCCAGGGCAGAATGGCCCAATTAAATACAGACAGATGTGCATGGTGCCCACCCTTTGCCCTTGCAAAGTGTGCTTGTCCCTTGTCTTTCTAAAGCTTCTGTTGGACTTGAATTCTTCTGCAATGGTACCAGGTACGTGATGCAGACAACTGCCTTTCTATTTTAAACTCATCAGCTGTGTAGACCTTTGACTGTGCACACTTCGCCTATGCTGTTTGTACCTGGGGATGTTTCACAAAGTTCCTGCGCAGAATACATGATCAGATTTTGTGTACTTGTTAGCAGTGTCTTGGGAGTTGATGTCTGATGAATCATCTGTTGACTGAAACCCTTGACCTCCCGGGTCAAGGTTGTTTGCTTTGCTCAGATGGTACTGGACATCCAAAAGAAAGCAACTAGTCAGTGCTCCCAGATTTCAGCCTATCCTTGTGCTTTTATTAACCCTAGCTGAATTTAAAACATCTTGTGGCTGTGAAATAAGGCAGGTGGGGGATGACCTTGGAGAGTTTCAGCCATCTGCCTT
This sequence comes from Aquila chrysaetos chrysaetos, assembly GCF_900496995.4. Classification (NCBI taxonomy): domain Eukaryota; kingdom Metazoa; phylum Chordata; class Aves; order Accipitriformes; family Accipitridae; genus Aquila; species Aquila chrysaetos. Next base: position 42,482,509 of record NC_044009.1, read on the forward strand.
TCTCACCTTCTGCAACACTGGTAGCAAAGGGATTTGGAGCTAGTTGTGCTGGCTCCATGTCTCTGAGGAAACACAGATTATATCTGCTCCATTTTGTGCTTCTCCAGGGAAGGGAAAGGAATGGAATTTGGGTACCAGCTCTCTGAGCCAAATGCCATGAGAAAACCTTCAGTCTTACAGGATCAAATACAGACTGATGCGCTGGTGCAATTTGTTATTGAAATTGTGGAAACAAAGTGAGTCTGGTCGTCTTTATCTTCAAAAGCATTTTTTATAGTTGGATGTGCTGTTTAATTTGTGTTGACTTTAGTCTTACTTTCTGGAAAAAAGGCTCCAGAAATAATTCAGACAGCTCCATTCAAGCTGTTTTGCAGATGTCAGCATATGCCAGAGTCCAAAATCCAGCACAATCAGGATATGGTTGTCTAGTAGGGATACCAGCAAGAGATGCTGGACAGGAAAGGTATGTGCTATTTGAGACCATAACACCAAGATTTCCTTTCTGTTAGCATATTTATATGTCCCACGTGCCATCTCTGTCTCTTCTTCCTGCTGTGGAATAACTTACTGTGTCTTGATTTATAGAATGCTGCACATCCAGATGCCTCTGTTGTTATCTCCTCACCGAGAGAAGCAAAGCTGGTACATTTGGACTACAGGGTTGTCACCATGATCCCAGCCATGTGTTTGACTAATTGCTTAAATATAAAGAGACCTCTTGGTGAAGCTCAGGCAGTGTTCCTCTTTGTTTGGTCAGACAAAACAGAAAGGGTGGGAAGCACCGACTCCATCTTAATGGAAGGTGCGTAGAGGGGCCTGAGGACCAAGAAAGACTCAGAGATAAGCCAGGTATTCTCCCCCGAGTTTCCCATTCTGAACTCAGTCCAGAGCAATTCTGCTGATTGTAATAGGTTATTTCTGGTTCAGCTCATAGCTCCTGAAATACAGTCCCACCCCATAGAAACACCTCCGTACTGATGCAATGAAGCATTCACCAGAATTGCCAGAGCTCTCAGCTCAGCATCCGTTACAGCTGTAGAGGCTTTAGAGGAAGGAACATAGGTGACTCAGTGTTCACACTCCAAATAGAGCCTGTTACAAAGTAAGAAAACTAAAGCAATTCTCTAGTACCGAAATTCCTCAAAGGCTTCTTCTGAATTTGATCTTTCTCTCTAACCTCCCAGTAAAAAGAAACTCTCTACAAAATTACAGAAATTTTCACAAATAACTCCGCGGGGGATAAGATTTCTCATGCCTGTCCCCCAGCTAGTGTGACAGCTCCTGGATCTATTTCAGTGCAGACAGAATCAACGTCTAAGCGGTCTTACTCACTTTTTTATATCTCTTGATAAGAATGCAAATGCCATTCTTGCTCCCACTGCCTCTCTCACCCTCTTGAAATAGGCTGTTTATGGTGACTAAATGCTTCTATCCAAAATTGGCTGTCATCCAAAACCAGATGGACAGAAAGCCTAAGAGCAACAGAAAACTAGCAATTTATATTAGGACACAGTGCCGCACCACACAGAATGCTTTGTTTAAACTAGCAGAGCTCTGTGTCCTATTGAATATATGTAAATAACCAGCTAGTGTGGAGTTCTACAACGATGTTGGCATATTTCAAAATACTTAAATACTCTGAGCAGCTCTTCTGACCCTGATAGATTCATTCTCCATTGCTGATTCTTTGACTGAAAATCAGATGTTGTCTTGAGATTTGTGCTGCAGAGTAAACAACTCCTTACCTACCTGAAGTATATTGGGTTTTACATACATCTGCAGATGCTGTGCACTGCTGATTCTGCTTCTGAATACGATTTTATGATTGAAAAATACACTGAAGGGGAAATTGAAGCATTTTAGGATCAGAAAAAGGAAAAGGAGATAAATATGAACAAATGATACAGCAATTTTAATAACAGAGTATGCTGGATAATTTAGCATAGTGAGTTGGGCTGGACATGGTTCTTTACATTATAATCTATTTTTAAATAGCTTAATGTTGCATGAGAGGATGCTTATGTGTTACGTACTGACAGAGCATTTTGGCAGTCACGAGCCCTTAGGCCAGACAAATGACAGCCTATAGGCTTTGGCAAAGGTATGGCCGCTTGAGCTTACTGTGTTTTCGGGCAGCGTGGTACTCAAAAGGAGTTGATGATGCAAAGGTGAGAGATAGGTATAATGCACTGACATTTATTCTCCTGTTCTCTATTACTACTCAGTTGTGAGAAGGGTCTGACCAAACTATAGGCATATTTGGAAATGGTGAACCCCAGGCATAACTGATCTGTGTACGTCACTTGGCAGTGAGTGGCCATGAGATTGCCTGAGCTGTAGTCATTCCTCAGCGTCCAGCCCAGGGATTCAAATACAGCACTGGGCCAAAGGAACCGCTCAGGTACGTGCAGCACCTGCCCCAGGACTGGCTGGGAGGAGACAGCAGCATCAAAACCCCAGCTGTGGTCCAGCTCACAGGGTCTCCCATGAGCATCAAATGTAGTTGCCTGACAGAACAGGTAGCCAGGTCATCTCTGTTATGTGCCCTCACATTTCACAGACCACAATGCGGTTCATGAGCCTCTAACAAACTTAAGACCTTAATTATGAGAGGACTAAAACCTTAATTATGGCACTGTGCCACAGGAGGGAACACCAAGCACACCAATATTTTGCACCTTTGTAGAAACAGACAACTGAAATGCTGATACATTTGCTGGGGCAGCTGGTATTTATTCACTCATGCTGATACAACCACTACAGTGTCACTATTGCCAGTTCTCTGCCTCTCAGAGCTTGGGTTCATCTTTTAGAACCAGCATGAGATCCATTGTGATTTGCAGGATAAACCATTTAGTTACCCATTTAAGAAGTGCCTGAGGAATCCTTCTCCAGACACCCATGTCCCAAATTCCTGCCCACCCTGTTAGAGAGCTATTCATTCCCACTTTTCTTTCAGCTAGAGTGGATTTAGTACTAGTTAAGATCTATTTTAGAGGAAAGACAGCGTGTAACCTGATAGGTCTTCTCCATCTGCAGTATAATGATAAATATGCCTCTGGCATTCAGCCTTGCTTCCTCTGGCTGCTGCTTTGTGGCTGGAAACTGAACAGATGTGGCAGTGGCCATGCACACATACTGTGATTCAGGAAAGACCATCTCATGGTAATCCTCCACTGACCAGTACCTGCTGGTCCCTGGAGCTGAGCTGGCTTCTGCACTTGTAGCAGCCTGGATGCCTCTGGATGCCTGGATGTGTCCATGCCTGGGATCATTTTGACGTCTTGCACTTCACCCTCCCTTAGCTTACAGGCACCCGGTTGGGTGTTCCCAGAAGCAAAAACGCTCATGAAAATCATGACAAAACTCATTCACCAGTGTCGGTGTCTGACATAAGCTGCTCGCATTGGTGCTCAGAGGTTAGTAAGCAATGTCCTGTGGTAGAGAGGGGAGTTTTCAATTGCTGTGTGGCTGGGTACCTGCCTGCACTGGTGACATAGGGCAAGGCTCTATTGTAGCTCAGGTGTGATCTGGTTTAGAACATCCTGATGAAAACACTTACACACTGAATGCACAATGATGCTTTCTAGCCCAGGAACAAGTGAACGCAAAGGATGGGAGACGGTTTGCTGGTGGCAGGCACCATGGAGACAGGCTGGGGCTCCTGCTAGCTTCATTCAGGACATAACAGCACGTTCGCTCGTGACTGCTTGGGGCCCTCCTGCTTCCTCATTACATTTTGCCATTTGCTTCTACCATTTCCTTTTCTTCCTGACTTTAAGGCTATTGCTTGCTGTATAATTCATTAGATTTGTCCCTGTGTCACATCTTTCACATATGCCTTGTGCTCTGCAAAGGCATGTTGCATTGTCATTTTTATTTTAATGTCTCTCACTGATCTTGTTGTACCATACAAAGATTAGATTGCTGTCTGGGTTTTAAATATATCCAGTCAGTGGCTTTAATGGTGTTTTTCATCACAGGAATAATAAAAGTGAACACTACATGCTAAAATATGAAGCCATTTACCTGTGAAGTTCAACCTTAAGGGCATTCTCTATTTTCTTTCTCTTTCTGAACCAAATGCAATATGTGTGAGAAACCAGCAGCCCATCTGTATTCCAATTTGCATGCTCTGACGTAAAGAGAAGCATGATGTACTTCTCTGAGATTGGAAAATTACTCTCTAAAAACAAATTAAGTAACTAATAGCTTGAGGGATCACTTCATAGTTGAAAGGATTTCTGTCATCGGGAATCAGATGTATTTGCATTATTCCTCAGTGGCTTACAAATTGTATATGTATTAGTATAATATCAGCTTTCTGGAGAGATTGCTATGGGTTAATTTGGTAAGTAAATGGTCTTTGTGGTGTGGTGGTATGTAAGACACAGAACAGACATGGTAAATACTTGGAAGGCCTTGGGCAAAAGGAAGGATCTCCTTTTCTGTTCTTTGTGGCTGACACCTAAAAATGATCTGTGGGTCCCTACCTGAGTTAACTGCTTGCACCTACCACCTACACCTGTAAAAGGGAACCTGCTTAATTCCTCTTGCCAAAGAGGGGGTCTTTCCCTGAAAATTTATTATTTTAGCCCTCGCTCCAACCAGTGAGTTGGAGCATGGGGAAGTCCTGCTCCATGTTTCCATCCAAAGGATGTTGGAAGAGCAGGTGATATAAATTCATATGGCTTCCAGGGACCCAAGGGAATATCTCCCCTGCTGAGGAAGAGCTGGACACAGCAGGTGCCAAGCAGCTCCTAGAGGGGATGATTACTTCCAGTTCTCCTTATATTAAATTGCTATTTTTAATGAATCAGAGAAAACCGGAGCTCGGGGCTAGATGGTACCTGAGGGTCATGGAGCACACCTGCCTCCTCTGGGATAATGTTTAGAGGTGTTGCCCTATTTGAAGCATCTGTTTGTATCACAGATGTTTTGTTTTTTGAGGAGGGATTGACAAAGGCCTGCGATAGACTGATTTCAAGTGAGCTGCCCCTCAGCCCGCAGTGCGGAGGGCAGTGTCACCGGCAGGGAGCTGCCTAGGGCAGCACTTCCCAGGCTGATGCTCCCTGGGAAATGCCTTGTTAGTCTCAAACTTTCCCAAGTGCTGTCTGCACTGGGCCTTTTTCCCTGGAATATTTCAGGGCTGTTTCACCTTTCCTGCTTAAGCAGTAGAAATGACTTATTTTTCAAAAATCAACCCGAACCATCTGAAGAAATTTTTTTAATATTCTGGGACATCCTCTGCCTATATAATTGGAAGCGATGGGTCTTGGGATTCTGACTGAACCAGCTCGTTCATGGCTAGACACTGCACATCATACTTAGATAAGCACTTTGAAGACAGGTGAGAGTTAATTCTTTATAGCAAATTAGCTGCTGTGTGATGGCAAACACGGACACCTAGTGGTACTCGAGTGCAGAGCATGTAGATGCTTTAAATTTATCTCTGGAAGAGTAGATACAGCAGAGTGTTTGTTCACAGGTTTTCCCCTAAAAGAAAGAGAGATTTGATTACTTTCAGCGGAATTATCATAGATAGCATAATGTGGGCGAAAGAAAATTTACTTGGCAAGGAGTAGTGAAAGAATTAGGGGAAAATCATCACATTTGGTAAGATTTGTCAGTGTATTTACCAAGAAGTAATCAGGTTTCTTTCTTGTGTCTTAAATATCTCACACCATACCAGATCAGATACCATATTGGATCAAAAAGATTTTCTACTCCTAAATTAGTCCATAGCAAAGAAATCTCAGTAAATATTATAGCAATATCTTATTCTTACCATACCTGGGAATGTTTTTACTCCAGTTACAGGGAGATTATGTCAGTATGATGAATGGTGGGTTTGCTGATAAACTGCATAGCTAGGTGCTAAACTGATCTCTTGTGTGCTTTCATCAACCCACTGAGCTCTTTCTGCCAGGATTAATGCAAGCACTCTGTCTGAATGGCCTCGAACAGCTGCCATGGTTTGTTTTGTTTGGTTTTTCCTATTTATTTACAAATAATCTTTCAGAGAAATATTTCCTTCTTCTTCCCCAAATCTAGCATTTCGTCTACGGCAGAGACACAGGACAGGTGAGAACCAGTCCTTGTCCACTGACCCCTTTCTGTAATTGTAAATATTACGTCTGTGAATGGGATTTCTTTCACACCTGCATTAGACACACAAACCACTATGCCACTGAGTGGGGAGACAGGCTGTTCCCATGGGAGTGTGCATTCAGGGCTGCTTGGGCTAAGATAAGGTATTTTGAGATTGTACCAGCTGAAGTGTGAAGTCTGTAGAGATAAGTGTGCTCTCCTCAAGGGCTTCCCCATTCAAGCTGATAAGCAGATCCAGTTCTTATTGATTTCACAGAGATACTCAGCATCTTACAAGATTTCTCCCAATTCAGTTGGATTTAGAAGTTGTTCTTTTAAAAACATTTTAAAATATGCTTGGGTTTACCTTCATATCCTAAGAAATAGGGAGGTTTATGGTATTACACTGTTTTGAATCAGCTTGTTTACTATTCTCATCTTAATAACTTTTGAATCAGTGGACTAATTCCTATCAAATTTGACACTGAAATAAGGACCTCAAAGATTCGTGCATGCTTCAGGGAAGCAGGCAGCATGTAGAGGAGAAAGACCCAGAAGAGGGCCCCTAATGACAGGCAGACAGCAAGAAATCCACACTACAGAGGAGCATTAAGAAAGATTCCTCACACCAGAAAAACTTAGATTTGTGCTCACACCTTTTTGGACACCAAGAATCAACTTCTGAGATCCAAATCTGTAAGAAAACAAGCTTCATTAGCTCTGCTGCTTGTGCAATCACTTCTTCTGGTTTATTCTGCTATATACACAAGCACTTATATATCCGGTTTCTGGTTATATAGAGACTATAATTAAACACAGACCGGTATTGTTCATCAAGAGTCGCAGGGTGTGAGGCTGAAGGAAAGCAGCAGGTTGCCAGCACTCAGTACGGAAGTAAGATGATACATTTATTCTTAGATACAAATCCTGGAAGTCAGCATATAATCAATCACTCTACGTTTATATATTTACACCTCTGTTTTCCATCAGAGAACATGGGAGGATCTTTTCTGATCTGCCCGGTCAGTATTCCCTAGTCTCCTGAGTAGTCCCTAGAGCAAGTTTGGGAAGATGAGGGCATGTTTCTTGTCTTGCAAAAAATTGTAGCTGTTTCCTCACTGCACTGGTGGCATGTGGGAATGTGTCTAGCTCATGCTGTAGAGGGACGAACTGGAATTTGTCCTGCCATGAGGGCACAGTGCCAAGGAAGCCTGGGCTATTGCCAGTCTAGAAAGTCAGCCCAGAAATTAAAGCAAGAAAAAAAGCAAGGTTTCTGATGGACACTCACAGCTAGAAAATTCACAGCTAGAAAATTCACCCACAGCTAGCATTCAAAAGGTTACTGGGTGGGTAGCTTTGATTTCTCACTTCAGCCCAGCAGAATCAGTTAGAAAGAAGTAAAGGAAACCAGGGCCACAACATGTTGAACTTTGACAAAAGAAATTATTAACTTGGCTTCTAAGGAATACAAATCCTGTCTTTGCCAGTGTAAATATGATGCAAAGATGATTGCCTTCATCCTGCCCTCTCTAACTTCTTTTCCTGTTCTTTTTTTTTCTGTTGAACCTGGGCAGTTGTCTGGAGGGTGTGAACTAACCGTGGTGCTCCAGGACTTCACAGCTGGCCACAGCAGCGAGCTGAGCATTCAGGTGGGGCAGACGGTGGAGCTGCTGGAGAGGCCAAGCGAAAGGCCAGGCTGGTGTTTGGTCCGGACCACGGAGCGGAGCCCGCCTCAGGAGGGTCTGGTCCCCAGCAGCGCTCTCTGCATTTCCCATTCCCGCAGCAGTGTGGAGATGGATTGCTTCTTCCCTTCAGGAAAAGGTAGGCAACAGTCTGGCAGGTTTAAGAGTGTTCCGGATTTCCCCTTTTGTATCATGTAAGTGCAAAGCTGCTTGGGCTGCTCTTGCAGTCGGTGTGGGTAAAAGACTGTTTAGTTGTTAGTGAGTTTTGTTACCAGATCTCTGTGAATTGGCACAGCGCTAGCCTAACTCCATTTCCATGAATCAATGTTTGTACGTGTGCGTCTTTTGCTGTGTGGCAATCATTATTGTCTTGAGATTCTGGGTAAAAATAAGACCTTTAAACTACAAAGGGACTGGGTTTAGTGCCTAAAAGCCTAGAGGGAGGGAAAGTCATGCTGTATAGACACCCAGGATGCCCCAAATTCTAGATATGAGTGCCACAGTGCACACTAGTGTGCGGTCATTTAGTATATGCCTGCTGCCTGTCTATTACTGCAAACAAGCCACCGGTGAGTACTGGTACACTCTAGTGACTTGTGAACTGGAGACGTGTGTAATGGCACAGCACAATGGGGAAAGAATCCTTTACAATTAGCATGCAACAAAACGCATCCCTGGTATTATCCTGAGAGCTTGGGCTTCACCCACAATGAATGGTGAAATATTGTTTGTCTCTGTGGTGTCTGTGGCCTATTTAGTTGATGTTCTGTTCTGAGCAATGTGTGTCCCACATATAGCATCCATGCAACCAGGCATAGGAGACGCTCCAGACTGATAGACCAGAACTGGTTCAGTTCAGCGTGGCCAGAGCAGGTCTCCTTTTGGCTTTTCCCCCCACTTTTGGCCACACACAATGTAAGTAAGGTCCAGGGAGGAAAGGCTCCTGTCATCCCACTCCCGACTTCAAACCTGCAACCTGAACTGGCTTTTTAAAAATCTTTTTTCCCTCTGCAGTAAGGGAAATAGAATTTGATCTGTTCTTGTTTAAGCAAGCTAAGCTTGGTGGTTTTGTTTGTTTTGAGAAAAAGCATTGAAACCGGGCTGTAGTCTGTCCTTGCTCCCTGCCTGCACTCCCACTGCCGAGTCTGGGCATGCGGCACACCCCCAGGACAGAGCAGCGCGCTAGGGCCAGGGTCTGCAATCAGAGTTTCCCTTAAGAACCGTCTCATCCAAACCTGGGGGAGGAGAGCTGAGCTTTCCTCTCAGATTTGATCCCCTCAGCAGGTCTCCTTCGGTTAGGTGCTTCCCCTTGCCCCGCTTTGCAAGAGGGAGGAGGTGAAGTCAGTGCTGGCTGTCGGCTCCGTCTGCGGTGCAAACTCCAAACTCGTCACGCACTTCTTAGACCCGCTGCTGCGTCTCCTCCCTGACGCACCCCCGGGGCCCTACCCTGCTTCTGCTGCCCCAGGAGCCTGTCCTAGTCCTCAGCTCTCCTTTGCGAAGCCCTGCAGTTCCTTACATGCAAATTAAATCTGTGAGTAAACAGAAAAGTAAAGCTGAAAATCAGTCTGGTCTGCGTAAGACCAGTCGCTGCCTGGCATGACTCATAGGAAGCCAAAGACGTGTCTGCTGGGTGCATGGTCCAGCAGTCGGGCTTGGGTCCTCTGCTGAAGGACGCTGTGAGACACCACTTCATTTGAGTGCATTAGACCTTTTGCTCAAATGAAACAAAACTAAAAACTGCAGGAGTAGGCTGTGGAAAGGGAGGCAGGAAATCCTGAGGAGGATGGAGACAGGGTGGTGCAGGGGCAGAGGGCTGGCCGGGGACATGGGGACTTTGCTTCCAGCGGGATTGTGTGAGCTTCAGGGCACAATTGCATCGCAGGTACGGTGCGACGGGCGCAGTGCTGGGCTGCAGCTGGTGGACCAGAGCTGACTGATGCCTGGAAGCCACCAGACTGTGTCAGCACAGCGCCGAGCCTGCACTAGCACACTTTGCCTGCCTGTGGGGCAGGTTATCTCACGTAACACACTGCGACCGCTTCCAGGTTGGAGCTGGCTCTTGTCCCATCATCTCCAAACAGGTGCAGAGTGATTCTGGGGCTGGCTGGCTCCAGCCAGGTATTCATGGCCTTTATTTCCTTATAAATCTTTCCCCCTCGGCCTCAGTTTTCTTCCTGCACATACCAAAGCTGTATCAGGGAGCCTCAGTATTAATGGGATCTCCATAAGTGCTGCTAGAAATAATAAAAATAACCACCCAATCCACAATTTTGGCCAGAGTACAGCAAATAAGTTCTGTGTCTAATCAGTTCTCCCTCTATTAGGAAAACAGGAAATTGTTTAAACTGAATGAACAGATGCTGGGAACAAAGAAAGAGGCGTAAGTTAAAAGTTTAAAGGGGAAAATGCAGTAGCCACTGGAAGAGCCTGCTGATGTCATGAGATGCTGGAAGGATTAGCATGATAAATGGCTTCTGACTCTTCAGATTCGTGTCCTTCTCTACTTCCAGTAGCTTTAGGCACGGGTTGGACTCGGAATCCCTTGGTCCAGGCTTCCAAAATTTCTGGCCTTTCTCTGTAACCCAGGATGAAGGCTGGCACATTTTACACCAAATGTTGTCCCCTGTCTGTTTCAAGTATGTAAACATACACAGTTGCAGAAGAGCAGGTTAATAGCTGAATTTTGCTTGCATTTACCAAGACACATAATTCTTTGCTTTTACAAGCACTGTAATTTCAAGAACAGAAAGTGTCTATACTCAAAACATAACACTTCTAATAATAGAATTTGCTATCTATGTTAGAAACATGCAGAGTTTTGACAAGTATTAAAACATAGTTACATCTGCTTAGTGGGAAATGGCAAATTACTGTGTTTGGTCCTATTATAAGTTATGGTGGACTATAAATGTAAATCATGTGGCTCAGAGAAGCTACCTATCGTCCTTGAAATGAAAGAGGAAAGAAAGTAATATGTCAAGCAACACCTGAACAGATGAGGGCTTGAAAGATTTGGTGGGATCACCAGAACATTTTGTAGAGCATCAATGCAAGTCCTCACCAAACAAAAAAATAAGCCTTTTTAAACAGCCTCACTGAAAGCCACTGGAAATAAAAAACCAAACTTCACAACTGAACATGTGCTCTGTCTCTTCCTCACTTTTTTACAGTATTTCTTTGAAAATAGGTAATGAATCAACACAACATCTCGCAAAAGGAAAAACATGGTGTGAATATAAAAGAACAAACCTGAAAGAGACCATTTCCTCCCTTTCATAATGAAATATCTTTACAGATTTCTCTTGTTGTTGATCAGTACAAGCGCAGAGACTTTAAGGACTGGTCTCCCAGCCTTCCATCTGACTGCTGGCTGTGTTCCTCTGGAGGATACACATTTGATTTTTTCATAACTTGACTACAGCTCAGAGCCCAAATATAGTCCTGCCTGTCCTTCCTTTTCAATAATCTGACAGTGTTTGCAATTATCCTCTGTAAAAAGGCAAACAGGTTTCTGGGATTCACCTTTTGCAAGTGATTTACAGATGACTGAGTAAAAGGAACTCATCTGCAGTCTCTGTTACTGTACTCAAGAATTTGTGGGATGGCTTTTTTCTGACTAGCATTCCTAGGAAGGAAAAAGAAAGACCTGTGACACTAGGAATGAAGCTCTGTTTGAACTATCCCACGTGGCTAATTACAGGAAAGCTGTGACTTTTATTCCTGTCTCTTTTACCCTATAATTGAGCTCTAAGGTATTAAGCTATAAATTTCAAATTAAGAGAGAAATCCACATGGATAGAAAGCAATTTAATGACCTAGCCAATATTCATTAAGCACACGGCAACAAGCATATTCCTGGTGTCAGCCTGTTAGCTTTGACTGAGTGATTCTAAATTTGAATTTGGCCCATGAAACATTTAGATGAAATCTTGATCTTATGACCCCACACCCAGCATTTTTCTTGTAACATCAAAGTCACAATGTAATTCAAAGAGTAACAAAGGCTAGTTCTTGCAGTAATTTTAAGCAACCTCTATCACCACAGGAAAAAGAAAGTGTTAACAAAAAAAAAATAGGGTTTTATGGCACTTGTTTTGGACCGATGATATGCAAAGGGATCCTGTTCAGGGCCCCAAACCAGATCCTGCCCGCAGGATACTTGTGTCTGGTACATATCTCTGGAGGAGATGAGGAATATATTTTTTTAGGATGCTATGCAAACATCTTGCTGCGCAGGCAGACGGCCACTTAACAGCAGGGCTTTGGTGGCAGTGGTGGGTCCTTGTAACAGCAAACTGATAAATAGTTGGGTCTCTTCCAACTGAAGAGGGAACATAGGTCTTGCAAGGTGTATGTTAGCAGGGTGAGCATCTCGCCTGCACTTCCCAGCTGGGTCACATTGGCCCTGGTGCATCAGCTGGGAAAGCACCAGACTTTGGGCAGGAGAGACTGGAGTTTCAGTGCTGCTCAAGTGACAGCTTGTCCATTTAGGGGGTTGCCTGTCTGGTCCTACAGCCAGAGAGAGCCTGTGGCTGGTAGGTGCGATGGCAGGCTGGGCTGTGAAAGAAGGAAGCAGAATCAGGATTTAATGATGCCGGTGAGAAGAAGAGTGGTATCAATGAAAAAGAGGTCATGCTGAGACCTGCGGTTTTTTGACCACTCCTTATGGGAAAGAGCAGATAATTTAATGGATTAGTGTATGAAGCTGGTGAGGCTAATCCGGCTCTTGTTGGGGTTGAAAGTCTCTTTCTTCCAGTTCCTGATCTCAGAAGGGTGATCCGTGTAGGGAAAAGCATGATTGTTTCTTTCCACGTCTCTGTTTTTAAGAATGTCTTGGATTTTAGTGGGGGAAAAGAGTCTAGGCTGCTTTTATTGTGTCCCTGTTCCTGTTTAGTATTAAACTGCGATCTGCATTGGCTCACACGCTTTCTCTGTTGTGTTTTAAACAATCTCTGTTGCGAAACTTATTCGATGGTAATGATTCCTGATGTCCTGGGGGAGCTGTGTGAGGACGATTCAGAAGTTTTAGTGCACTGCATTAAACCTTCAGTTGTCCTTGTAGAGGCTGAGAAATTGTTTTTGGTTTTGAAAGTCTTCATTAAGAGCAGTCGATTAAAATGTTTGTAAGGCTCTGAACTGAAGGAAACATTTCATTAGGTAACGCAGTTAATTTAACTGGCACATAAACAGGTCATGGCGTTTCTATTAAGCAAACAATGTTCAGGCTCCCATTGTCAATATAAATACACAGTATTTAAATAAAAAAACAAATCCTCACCTCTGTTCCTAATACCATTCCAACGGGGGTGTTCAGAGTCAAAATTTTGTAGCATAGACTGCCTTTCAAGAGAGGTCACTTGGACCCCTCCTGCCAGCATTTAGTGCCTCATGGCATCCTTGTTACAAGTTCAGGACATGGCTTACGTAGGAAAATCACATCAGGAAAGCTTTTGCTGCGTTTTCACTCCTTTTCAATTATGATAGAGCAGCTGGAAACAAGTCGGCTAACCAGCGTGGTGTAACACGGCAGCTCTCTGTGGGCTGGCACCAAGGGCTGCCAGGGCCCAGCTCAGGCCTACCGCTCTACCTCGGTATACAAGTGTGGCTCCATGCAGTCGTGAAAGGAATGGGAACAGAAAGATGAAAGAACTCAAAACCACTTTGCTATTTCAATCAGGTCACCCTTGCCCTTGTTTTTTTCTCCACTGTGTCTCCCTCCTCTCTCTCATCAAACAGTGGCTGTTTGTCTTCACTTTCACGGCCCTTCACAGCTTCTCCCCACCACATCACTCCTTTCTACCTCAGTGAGCAATGTCTGCCCCAGTGCTGGAGAGCTGGTGATGCCTCGCTCCCCTACCTACTACTGTCTTTTGATCCTAGACCTCTGTGCTTTCTCCTACTTCATAGTGACCCCGTGGAAGAACTCAGATACCATAAAGTGTCTGTCCTTGGTGTTGTTCATGCTTACACCTTCTCCTGGACTCCGTTATCTCCCAAATAATAAAAAAAGAACAAATATTTAGCAACAGTTGGCAATATGGGTGACGAGATCTGATTTTCATTGTTTCTAAGAGGTAGGCCAAGTCAAGCCCGAGAGGATGAGCCGTACCTGTGTAGGGGTATTCATATCACTATGACTGTAGCTCTACCAGGGATTTTACCTGTTGGGTACATCAGTACATCAGGAAGACAAATTACACTAACAAATCCTTGCATAGTCAAGCCCTAGAGGCAGCAGCAGTCCAAGCACCACCTGAGTAACTAGATAAGCTAGGCACAGCCCAACCAAGCATGGCAAATACTTGTCCTCCATGGTAAGTCTCAGAGCTACAAGTCATGGATGCAGATTGTATGCGGGCTGTTGGAGCCATGTTCTGATGGCTTGTGAATACCCATATGTCTCTGACGTGGTATCTTTATTTCATTATTTTGCCTTATTTTCAGTATGGCATCACTGCTTTGTTATCTAGTCAAAGCAAAAGGCCTCCAGTGCTCTACCTGGAACTTTGTTTTTGTGGAGAAGTACAATTTTGATGAATGCTTTGATAAAGCAGGAGAGGCTATTTTGGGGGAAGTTGCTTTGCTTTTGTACAGTGGATTTTTATTATTTTAAACACAGGAGTCTTTGTTTAAAAGAGAGAAGGCCTGCAAATTTTCTTGTTTACTTTGACTTTGCTTCCCCTTCTGACAGGGGGTAAAACTTTATCCACCTAGTCCCCTGTCAGCTTAACCCCAAATTTCACTGTACAATGTCCGTGGTGGTTTTTTTACTGAAAAAAAACCCAGCGTGTGTGTGTGAATTTAAAATGCTGTGGCCAACTGAGCTCATCAAGAACGCCAAAGGGTTCAGCACCTGGTCTGGCAGGGAAACTGGGGGGAAACTCAGCAGTGGTACACATAGTGCTGTAATCCACACATACTGTGACCACAAATGGTCTGATCAGGATTAGACCATTGATGCTGTAATGTTTGGACACGTCACCATTTGTTGGGCCTGATTCTCCGATGTGGGACCAGCCTACCTGCTTTTCCTGCTGCTTCTTCCATCCTTGTCATAGGTCACCCTTGCTGCGTGTGTACCAGGAGCAACTTGGGGAGTACAGCAAATAGGGAGAGCACATGATAAAACTGGGCAGAATTCAGTAGCTGGTATTACATAAAGGTCAGGGCACCTGAGCTAAAGGTTTGTTCTGGCATTACAGTTTCTGACAGCTTTATTATTGTGCAATTCATGCTCAGTTTTCTAATGCATAGCTTACAGCACCTTTGGGACCTTTGCTTAATTTGGCCGGCAGGCTTTCAGAGAATACGGTTTCCTGGTAGTGGATATCATATTGATCACCTGTATCATCATTAACATACTGGCACTGTCATCCCAGGCTGTGACTGAGTATGGGATAGAATTGCTGCTTATCGAGATAATAAATCATGCTGATTTTAGCATCACATTAGTCGAGGCCAGCTAAAAGAAAGAGGAAAAGTGGCAGAGAAACCCTAATAGTGGTCAAATGGGAAAGCGTCAGCAAAAATGTAGTGCAAGATGTTTCCAAACTGTGTGGACCTGTGAGAGGACAAAAACATTCACATTTCAGAAGGGTTAAATGCTAGTCTCTGTGGAAGGAAGCGACGACCATGGTGTATTGCTGCTGCGCAGACTCCTGTCAACACTGCGCAGAGTGGTGCTCGTGAGATGTCTATTTCCAAAATGAAAAATCTTCTCTCTCAAGATAAAGGGTCAGTTGTTTCCTGTAGATATGCTTGTGGGTTTTTGTTGGAGAGGCAGTTTTTGAAAGAGGGTGCAGTTACTCATTGCAGCGCTTCTGTTTTGTGGAGAGATGGTGGTTTGGCAGGTCCAGGGTTGGGTGGTGGAGCTCAGCGTACAGCTGGCCAGGCAGACTGAGTCTCCTTGTCGAGGACTGGAGATGTAGGGAGTGAGGGGAAGGGGGAGAAGGATTGCAGCTCTAAAGAGGCTTTCTCCTACCGCCTCTCTGGACCTGTTTCTTCTCTTCACTTGCCTTATTTCTGTCTGTCTGAGGTGTTGAGAGCAACACTCAGGCGGACGTGGCTAAGCATTTGAAGATGAGGCAGAGAAGAAGTGACTCGGCAAGACATAGCCATGCATTCTCCCAACTCTTTGATGTTTCTCTAAGACTCTCACGTCCTGCTGAAGTTTGTTTGTAAAGTCACTGTTAGAAGGCATTTTCGTGCTTCCCCACAGGAAAAAAAAAAATGTAATGCAGAGTCCCTCTATGCATTAGGCTCAGGACCGCATTTCCTCCCATAGATTCTCTGGAAGACCAGGGTCATAAATTCTCCATGCCCTCCTGGCTCTCCTGCATGCCTTCCCGGCCTTCTTTCTTAGGGCCAGCCCATGCTTTCCGGGGCCAGGTTAAGCCAACTCAGATATTCAGGGGTCTGTGCAATAGGACAGGGTTGTGGTCCTCAGCGCAGGTGTTGAGAAGCCCCAGAGCACCCCTTTGCCTATTCTGCAGAGAAGCAAGAACCTCCTTCCTTGGCTGCAGCTCACTCACAGACAAAGGAGAGGTCCCAGCCGGTCCCTGCTGCCAGGACCTAGCTGCATATGGGTGGCCACAGCCATCTCCTGGCCCCACGAGCCATCTGAGAGGGAACAGTCTGAGAGGACTTCAGCTATGCATACCTGGACAGACAAGACTGCACTGGTCCTATTTTCCCAACTTGTCTTCAGAGACATGCTGGAAAAGGAGTCTTTAATTTTTATTGCTGACATATTGATGTCCCAACTATTGGGACATCGCAAAGGCCAAAGACAGTTCTACTGAGTAAATACTATACTTTTAATTCATTAAGTGAGATAGTTTCCTAGAGTAATGGGGACTGTGCAGCATCTCATATGGTCTGAGGAAGACCAGAGGCATCTTCCATACAAAGGACCCTAAGCCAGGGAAGGTCCGTCCTGCCCAGTCCCCAGCTTTCCCAGTGATCCCAGCACATGTCCTTTCACAAAATGGCTGAGCTCAGCCTTCCCTTGTGTTAGTAGTGTCAGAGCAGAGAGAGGGGCCTTTGAAGGGACTCCGCAAAAAGTGCTGTTTGAGTCTGAGCAATGGTTGTTGTACTGGTAAAGGACTCAGGATCCTGCTGTGGTACAGAGGTTCAAGAGACCAGGTCAGGTCAGGTATTATCCAAGGCTCTCTGCACAGTTATCCAGGGCAGGCACCTACTGAAAATGGTCTGAATATGATGCCTGTTTCTTTTTATTAATTGCATAGGAGCCTTATAGATGCCTTCTGTTTCTTCTCATCCTTGGAGCGGTGGTACCTTGGTGCATTGCAGACCCCAGAGCAAGCAGATGGGGTAGAGAGTTCAGTTTGTAGCATGAGGTTTTATACTAGCTCTGACCTGAAGCCAGCACCATAACATCTCCATGCCTCTGCCCCACTAGTGAAAAACAAGCAGCTCAGAGGAAGGGTATAAAAATAGCTCCTTGAATAAAATCTATTTCCTCTGTATTTAGTTGTGTGTCTTGAAATACATGTAGCGTGTTGGGAAGGGGGGAGTTATTCTGTAGCGCTTGGCCCATCAAGCTAACAGGAAGGTCATCCTGAAAGAGCAACAGGAGCATGTGGATGGCTTGCGTCTTGTGTTTCCTCTGAGGCCAGACTAAATTTAGCAGATTCACAGATGGACATCGGACGGTAATCCATCTGGGACTGCGGGGAGAAGAGTGGGATCTGGGTTGTTTGCCTAGGCTTTTTGCTGTGTAACCAGCTTCAGTGAGCCACCATTCATTATTATGTTCCTCATGGTTTTCTGCCTCGGTCAATATGCAGTAACTTACTGCCTGATCCTTTTACCTGAAATGTTTAAGGTTTAAGCATGAAGGAAAACTAAACTGCTGGTTCTGGGTTCATGCCTAACATGCCTACTAACTTAAACTCAAACTGTGGATGTACTTTTTAATAGCATCGTCACAAAGGTTGGACCTGTAACTGGTACTTGCAAGAATTGCAGTAACACAATTGATGATTTCATCTTCCCCAAAATGTTGCCTCCTCACTCTTTCAGCTTCCAGACAGTTAATGGGACTAATCCTAAATGCCGTATTTGCACTCTGCAAGGCCTGTACACTGCTGGGCTGGTCCTTCCATTGCTAATCTTAAACAAATATTTTATGAGTATGTTTTGAAGTGAACTAGCTCTGCTAAAAATCCCATTTCCCTGACCAGTCTGAGTCAGAGACAGGCAAACTGCAATGCAAAGCACATGTGTATTAAATAATGTATTTCAAGTAATTGAAATTATGCTTCTGTATATCTTCTTCAGCACACTGCACAGATTTGATATACCGATCCTGACACAAGAAGCCTGATTCTCCGGTCATTGACGCAATCATTTTGTCAGAGCAGCTATTCCCAGGTTACACATTTTGCAAAAGAGCCTGAACCAATGTCAACTTAGCTTAGTTCAGATTAATCCCAAATTCTAGAAAGTAGAGTTAATGTTATTGTCACTATGATGGTCTAAAAGTCATGGGCAGGAGGTTATTGACATAAACACCAGTGTATTTTTTTCCATTCATATTAACTGGTCTCATAAAGGATATTATCTCTTCTTACAAAAGTTGCCTTTAACTCCAGAATTGTATTTTTCTTTTCTCTAAGGCAGAGTCCATATTTGACTAGATTTTCCTTAAATCTATTTAAATAAGTCTCTTACAGTTCGGAACAGCTAAAGAACAGTTCCCTTGGTCATTATAAGAGGTTAAACCATTCTTGTCTTTGGTTGTCCTCAGCGTTTATTAAAAGGCTCTATTTTACATATGTAAAATACATATGTATTGTTCATAAATGCACTGAAGAATTATTGATTCTGCAGAATTGTAATGCAGTGAAATAAGTATTTTCATTCTTTCTAGAATTTGCAAAATACATATTACATTTCTGGCAGCATAAAAAAAAAATGAGGGATAATCACTTGCATATTGCAGTAAAGGTTGGGATGGCATTTTTTCTGTTTTCTAGACTAGGGAGGAACACTGAAATCTTTCAACTCAAGATGTGCTTTTTAAAAGTATTCTTAGGTCTTCATACATTTTGGTTTTACTCCTTCCAGACTGTACCCAGCTCTTAATTTTCTCTGCAGATTTCATGTATCTTTAGAATTTTATGTTAATAGCTGCATTTTGCCAAGGAATGTATACCCAGTTTACTTGGAAATCTATCATGGGAATTGCATTTAGGTATCAGAGAACAGATTCTGGCCTTAAGAGCCAAATGGCATTCTTCAGAAAAGCACTGAAGAATTTATTAACTCTGCAGGACTCTTACTCAGTGAAATAAGTACATTTTTCCTTCCACGGACTGCAAAAGTCAAATTAGGTTTCATGCAGTGTAAAGGAATCAGGGTGCTCTTGCTGCAAAGGAAGGCCATTCTAACCCATGAAAAAGCTTAGTAAAAAAAAGTTTTGTCCATGGATGGCAGGGTAAGGTAGTTCAGGCTTTACACCCCAGTAGTCTTCACGGCCATTGCACATCTGTTCAGACAGATCTGCTGTAGCTGTGCTATGCATACACAGTGCTGCTCCACAGGACAACTGGGAAGCTGGGAGCTATACAAGTTCTGCAATGTTCAATCTGCTACAGCCTTTCCTTATTTCAAAGATGTGTCTTTCTGTATGTGAAGATGCAAAAATGCACATTCCACTCCCCATCAGCTTGCTGATTGCCATCATAAAACATGCTACAGGACATGCAGGCACAACAGAGACGGGCCTGATCTCAGCAGCACTGGGAGCTGGTGCTTCTCTCTGCTGAGTAACAGATAGTTGGCCAGATGGAAGTACCCATTTTGTCTCACACGGGGACCTCTTTGAGCATCAGATATGTGTCCTGTGCCTACCCGAGCAGCCACGATCTACCATAGTGAGTGGGATCACTGAGACCAGGAGATAGTGAAACAGTACAAGTGATGCAACCACCATATACCTTGAGATTTTTGCAGTAAAATCTGAACAATAATGACAGGAGAACCAAGGCAGATCAAGGAACTGATCTGGGCTAAAATGAACCTTTTTTTTCCACCCTAGGTTAATTTTAACCTGGATCCGTTTGCGGATCAGATTCACTGTGAGGCTGCACAAACATTTCTGTTGGCACAGGAGAAGTGGCAGGAAGGAGCAGGCACCTGGGAGAGACAGAAAAGGCAACAAAGGGTTTTGGCAGGGCTGTTGGCTCTTGACAACTCAAAGTGCTCATGGAACTATCATATAATGTGGAGCTGTTACATACCAAGAGATGGGCTGAACATAGGAATTAAGAAATACTCCATGACATCATGTACTTGTCCTTCTCACAGAAAGACAGCAGGTTTTTCTGTCCTGTGGTGACTGGAAGTGCCAATGTGTAGAAGTCCAGCTTTTGGCAATGTCTGATGATACCAAGCAGAAAGGGGATTTCTAGAGTATTTGGTGCTAGACTAGCATTCGCTCACTGACGTTCCCAGGAGCAGCATTCCTGTACAGGACATCAGCAGAAATCCTGCCTGCCAGAGAGCTAGCATCCTAAAAATGCCCTTATTGCTAGTGTGTGGACACTAAAGAATGAAAGCAGGCAGAGGTGCTCCACACTGATAAAAGCAGAGGGGTTGTTTTGTAGCCAGTCATTCCACCAGCTGATAAAACCAGCCTAAAAACTATTTTTTTTTTCTCTAATTCTCTGCACAGCAGGCTCCCTGTTATGTGTGCCCTTTTTATTTATACCTGCCATAAGTTTCAATAACAGCTTTACAGATTCTTTTATGCTTGTCTTAGATCTGGTATTGTAAATCAGAAAGCTTTGCCATCCTAAACATTGCCTGGTAAGAACTCCTCTGCATTCTTTTTACCCTAGAAAAAAAGGGAAATGGAAAATAAAGTTAATGCAATAATTTGGCCCAAATAAATAAAAGCTTTTACAATATTGACATTGAATTTTATTTAATTCCAGTCCAATTCCTCCAGACTGGCCAAACAGAGAAAATTTTCTCTCTAACTAGCAAGTGGTGTGTGCCAGTTTTTTAATTTTTCTTTTAGCTTGCCTTGAACCATAATTGTGTTCGATACTGGGCGGGGGATAGGTGGTGAACAGAACTTGCAATTTTCTGCAAAACATCTCAGGAAAATAGTCTGAATACTCTTCCCCAAAAAAACCCAAACAAACAAAACAAAACAACAACAAAAAAACCCCCAAACGGGTAACAACTTACTCTAAGAAAGGAGAAATGCCATTTAAAGAGAAAATTAGCTGTGGTTTCTACCATCCAAATAGAACAACCTCGGGCAAGTTGAGACAGGCAGGTCAGGAATACTTTTGTTACACTATTAGGCTGTAGTTGCTAAAACAACAACTCACCTTTGTCATGCACAAGCGGGTGAGGCTCCTGTTTGTCTTGGAAAGCAGACCATGATGGGCTGAGATAGGCTCATGATTTCCCCGCTGAGGCCCAACACAGTAAGACAGGAGCCAAAACATGTCCAAAAGGCAGCGCTTTAATGCTTTGTGTCTTCCATCATTGGGTATTGCAGTAACTCCCAAAGATACGCCTCTGCTCTAATGGAGGTAAGTGCTTCAGGAAATGAGCACAAAACCTGCTTTAAATTTTTATTTCACTCTTTTCTGCTGAAGGGTTGGGGTTTTTATTCTGACCAGTAGCTTGTTCAGGATGTGTCCACCATCCAGCATAGCTCTCCAGCAACTAATCAATACCGTACTAACGTAATGTGGTACGTGGCTCCACTTACTGGACCTCTTATGGTAAACTGGTTTGTGAGGTGAGGCTCTTTGCTGCAGCCTCATCAGAGCATAACTTATCTGGTGGTACTGCTGGTGGGTCAGACAAGTCCTCTCTGCTCACACAAGACCTTGCTGAAGCAGTAGAGCCAGTCCAGGGGCAGATGAACCTGTGCTGAGGTCTTGGAGGAAGGCAGCGAGGCAGGACTGTACGCCAGCTTCTAACTGTTTTCATAAGCAGCTCACTGCAAGCAAATGGTTACTACTTAGGAAAGAAGCCGTATATATAGTGGAATTGGTCCTGTGCCCAGGAAACCAGAGAAACCAGAGGACAATGTAGGAATCTGTTCTGAGATATCTGAGAGGCAAAGTTAGGCTGGAGGTTGAAGGGACACATGTGTTCTGCAGGTCTGTTCTGCTCCTGAGAGTGGGTGAAACTCTCCTAGATTATACCTATGTGAATATTTTGGGGCAACTCTAAGTTCCCTTGAAACAGACTGAATCACATGAAAGCAAGCGTATATAACTTATTCTGCAGTCTGCTTTACAGCCATCCACCTCGTGCTGTTTATTTGATGATCTTTTTAAGATACTTTTGGGGATAAGTCTCCAAGCAACTTCTCTTTTTTTCATAGGCTCTTCCTTCCTTATAGGATGCAGAGAGAGAAAAAAGATGGGATGTAAATCAGGAAAGAAAGTTACGCTAATGTCAGTAGGGGACTTCTGAAGTTTGGGAGAGGTGGCTTGTGCAGTACATAAAGGTGAGGTCCATCTCAGCAGAGCAGACAGGTCTGGCTGTGGCCTTTAAGGCTTTACAGTAGAGTTGGTGGGCCAGGATGCTGTTTGGCCATGGCAACTCTTCTAAGTTGCCATAAACCCATCCCATGCTGACACGTACAGCAGAGGGATCAGGAATGATATATTCTAACATTTGCTGAACATATGCCTACACTGCAGTTCAGCATGGAGTTTGTGCTGGACTGTCTATATTTCTTCTTAATTTGTTTGTTTTAGCTAGTTGAGAATGTTCTTTTTTTACCCACCACTGTGCTGAACCGAGGAGCCAAAAACCTCTCCTTGGAGTTGTGCTCCCTTGTGCCAGGAGGGAATATGAGTCTATTTATTTATTTATTTTAAATTTATTTGATCTGTTTTAATACCCAATAAAGTTGTTGTTTTTTCCAACTGGCATGACAAGGCTCTGACTATTTTTAAAGAATGTGGTTCATTTGATTTAATCTAATGAATGTTTAGTGCTGTTGAAAATAGCTGGAGCCGGAGCCAAGAATAATGTACTGAAATGTGCTGGTTGAGCAAGGACTGCTTCACTCTGCCAATCTGCTTTCCCTCCAATTGTTCAGATTTACCTGGTTTTGCGAATAGCATTTGCAGGCAAGACATATGGATCAATGTGCTTTGTAATACTAAATCTAAAGACCGATAATGTCAGAGCCGTATTTTGCCACAGTCATTTTGAGACGCATCAAACAATAACAAGTCTTCTTGCTGTTCAGTGTAGGATGTCTACCCTCTCTTTAAAGGGAACGTGAAATGCTAATACCCTTTTATTGCACACAGGAAAATTGAGGCATGAAATGGTCATTTTTTCCCCTAAAGTCACCCAGAAAGCAAGGGGGAGAATCAGTAATGAAGCTAGTCAGCTAGCATCTACTGGGGTCCTTAAGCTGCTGTGTAACTCTTGATTTCTCCATGAGCTGAAACTAGACCATAGTCAGAAAAAAAATTCTGCTAAGTCCTTGCTCCTGGTGTTTCTCACTGACTGGTTCTCGGCAAATCCGTGTTTACTGTCCTGACTGCAATATCTGAATTGCTCTGCAGAGGTACCTAACGCTCCCTATTAACAAAGCTTAAATTTCATGCATGTCCGTGCGCCACCTGATTATGTCTCTGCAAGTCATGTCACAGGTTTAAATGCTGTATTTAAAACTGTACAAATCCATCCTCCTTTTGCCATCTATGAGTTATTTCTGTTAGATAGCTTTCTCCCTATTCCTTCATAAGAAATCAGTAGCTAATACTTAAGCTTCATTGGATTAAAAAAATAAATCAGCCATAATACATCTTACTCCGTGATAGTGGTGCCCGTAGGGATGGATTTCCTGCAGAGATCACTTTACACCCTAAAGCACAATGTAGGATTGACTTGCATGAGTAATGAACAGATGCTCTTGACGGCTATTACATTATTCATCTCTCTGTATATGTGATGGGGGGAAGGAAACAGCACCTGTTACTATGGGAGAAATGCTGTCGCTGCTGTTCTGCATTACAGACCTCCAGGGCAATCTGGGCCAGGCATATTTCACTGCATTTGTGTTGACCCAAATGAAGCCACGCCAGTTTACATCCACTAGTTATTTTGCCCTGTGTTTCACTCAGATAGGTCCTTCAGTTTATAACCTAAGTAAATGAAATAGCTGTTGCAGGTATGAGGGAGCACTGGAGACAGTGTAAAAATTTATAAGGTCCATCTTTCACCCCAAATTTTGCACAAGAGGACTGGGTATTAGAGCTTATTTCCCCTCTACAGCAAAAATAATTTGTACAGACTCTCTCAGATTTCATATGAAAGCAACTCATATACCTGGGGACTTTCTAAAGGTGTATTTAAGAGCAGACAGAACTCATTTCCTCATCATCCTGACATTAGACTGAGATTACTTCCCTTCCATCATCTGCGTTGCACAGGGCAGCACGCTTGGCCCGTGGTACAGGCACACTGCTAATAGCTTCAGATGCAGCAAGTCGGGACCCTAAAATTTTCTTGGCCACGCCACTGCAGATAACAGCGGTTGTGTTGGAGCATGGTGCCAGGAGATGTTTCCTCGAAGAATTCCTGTGACTCAGGCATAGGTTAGAGCAAGGGCAGGAATGTTTTCTTTGCCAGGGGACATACAGGTTATTCATGGACCGCAGAGTCACACATTAATGCACCCTGTCCAATAATAACATGAAAAATATAATGTGAACATAGGAAGTGAGGTTAAGGACCCTTCCTAGTCACAGGCAAGTGCCTCCCCACCCCTCACCTAGGGCAAGCGGACGGTGCAGATTTTTCCGCCCCATGTGATCTCTGCAACACTTCTACTTCCCAAAGGCTGACTCCCTACTTGAAGCTAAAGGCTCAGTGCAGTTGACCACATAGTTCCCACCGATGCTGATGAGAGAAGTCTTCCTCATCCGGGGCTGAAGCTGAGCTAGACTGTGCCCACAGCATGTCTCATCTTCTGTTTTATAGGAGCTAATTGATATGATGTGATTATTATGTCTTTCAGTCATATTTCATTTTGTGAAATATTTATTGCGTGTATAATTCATCAGTGAATATACATAGATATACATATTTTTAAGGAGTAACTTTTTAGATGTAACCTTCACAGTATTACTAGAACTGTAGATGGTGGGGGGGGGGGGGGGTGTGGAGGCAGGGAGAGCCTGCTTCGCCCCTGAATAAAGACTTCAGTTCTGTTTTAATTAAGCAAACAGTTTTTCAGAGCTGAGATCGCACCTTAATTATGTTTTCAAGCTTGGCTGCGATTGCAAGAGCTACAAACTTGTTTCAAAACCCTCCTGAGAGTCTCGGACCTCCCTGCCTCTGCGCCGTTTCCTTGGAACTTCACCCCCGAGCACAGTTTTCTTGCTGTGCCTTTGGCGTACCCCGCACCACAGTTCTCAGCCGCTCTCTCTCGGCCCGGCGGCTCAGACAGACCCTCCTCGAGTGAGATCCGCCGCCCCCCCCCGCCGCGCTGCGGGCGGCCGGCTTCTCCCGCCGCCGTGTCGGGGTTTGCCGCTAGATGTCCCCGCCAGCCCCTCCAACCGCCCCGCGCCGGGGGTCCCGCACCGCCCTCCCCGCCGCCCGGCCTGCTGCCGCCGAGATGGCTCCTCGCAGCGGCAGGCTCTTCCGAGAGTCGCGGGGATTCAGGGGTGAAGTGCGACTTTTAGGATGTTTCCCAGTTTCTTAAATGAGGAGTCTTAAACGTTACGATGACTTTTAAAACCTACCAAGAGGAGGGTTCTGGCGTACTAGGCACTGTGTAGGGACTGGTCCTGCCTCAGAGCTCGTATCGCCCATCCAGGCAGATGCCACACAAACTGCAAGATGCCAGTGAAGAGCGTGCTCATCTTACCCCTTTTTTCTGTTTGCACGAAGCAGGCTGAGTTTAGGCGGGAGGCGGCCAACCCATAGGGCAGAGGGTGGATGTGGTATGAGAGGGTGGATTAGAAAAGAGAGAGATGCTGTACGAAGGAGCAAGCAGAGGAGAAGTGAAGAGCTGCCTTCTCAAAAGAGCCCCGCTACGAGACTCCTGAATCACTCAGAGGCCCTAAGCTGGTGCCTTCTTAGTGCCTGGCACTTCAGGTAGCCGAAACAGCCACCTGGAGAGCTGCTGCCTGGGGTGCCATGGCAGGGACAAATGCTCTGTAGGGAAGGGGAGAGGAGCAGAAGGGTGGGAGTGTCCTAGCTGGTTCCCCTCTTCCTTCTCTGGCTGCAGCTGCGGTTTCTGCTTTCCAGTGAGACGTATTATCTCCCTGCTACAGGCACAAGAGCCCTGAGTGCACCCCCGAGACATTCCTTTGCATCTCCCAGATAGGCAAAGACCCAAGTCAAAGAAAGACACAACACACAGCAAAGTGGAAAGAGAGTCAAGGTTTCCTTCATTTTTATATTGCAAAGCACCTTGGTGCTCAAGGGCATTGGCAGGAAAATTTTGCGCTGCCAGGCTTGTTATAAGGTTGCCAGTCCTTCCAGTGAGGCTGTAGTCGAAGAACAGTTGCTACAGCACAGCCAGAGTGAAGCAGGAAGGTTTCATATCTGCCGCTGTGGTGGAGGGAGTCTCCCAGTGAGGGTCTCTGGCACTCTGCTGGCACCAGGTACTGGGGTCCTCTGCCAGGATGGCTCTAGGGTCCGCAGCATCCCACCTGGCAGCTACATGAAATCACCCAGCACAGGCCTCCCCCTGGGCCAACAGCACCCACTACGTAGGTACAACCCCACGTGGGTTTGTGAACTCTGTGCTGAAGCCACAGCCCTCACCTCCCGTCCAGAAATGGCCCTTGGCCCCACAGGACTGTCGCTTACTCCAAAGCCATTACGCAGCATACCAAAAGCCTTAGTCCAGATGACCAGTCTGTGGCATTGGTACAGCCATGCCTGCTCAGGCGAAGTCCTGGCACACAGAAGCACAAAGCACGGCGCATCTCCCCTCTGCTGTTCCCTCTCAATACGTATTTATGCCTGGGAGAAGCAGCTTGTTGGGTTTGTTCAGCTTTCGATGCAAGAATACAAAACTATGATGCTGCCGCTCTGGAATCCTGCCTGACCTCTCCTACCAGCTGCCTCCAGCAAGGTTCGGGAGGTTTTTGGCACCTCCAGTTTTCCATGCTTTAGGTGGGAAATCCTAACATAACAGGCTGGCACCTTCCAAAGCAAGCTGTGCTTCTGGATCTCGGGCATCTTGGTCCGTGTGTTGGAAGGGTGAGCATTTACCCTACAGTGCTTCAGGTGGGTCTCCTACCACAGAAAGCAGACAGGCAGAGCGGTTGGGATCACAACAGGCTGGTTAGCGTTTTCAACTAGTTGTAAAAGGTTTTAGCTGTCGGATGCTTAAGCTAAGGAATGGCATTGGGAAAAAAGAAGTTGTGAACTTTAAAAAACCCCACAGCAATACAAGCTTAGCCTTTTAAAGACTTCGGAGGAACCCCCCTCCGCAACATATCAGAGCTTTAGCAAACTTCCTCCCAGGCAGTTTTTATTTCTTGCTGCCGACTTGGGATGCCGCCCCCGCGGCCGCCGCCGCCTGCCCGAGCAGCATTTTTCCCCCTGAAAACTCGTTTTCCTTCCAGACAGAGGCGGGAGCCCCGTCTCGCCGCAGGCCCCCTTCCCTCCCCGGCCGCGGGTGCGGGTGCGGGCGCGGGCGGTGCGCGGCCGCGCAGGGCGCTCCGCCCGCCGCCGCCCCGTTGCATAAGGCGGTGCGGTGGCCGCGGGCCGCGCTCCGCCTCGCTCCGCGCCGCTCCGCCCCCGGAGGTGCGCGCCGGGCACGGCGGGGACAGCGGCTGGTGGGCGCCGCGGCCGCGGGCGGCTCGGCCGCTTATCACGGCTGGTTTTAAATATTTTTTTGGCTTTAGGGTCTTTTTTTTTTTTTTTCTTTTTAATTGTGATTTGTTTTTTTTTTTTCCCAAGCGGGCCGGTGGCTCTTTGCCATGAGCAGCCCGAAGGCAGCATGAAAGCGGGCAGGCGCGGCTATCCCGCCCGCTCCGGTGTAGGATGGCTTTTGGCGAAGTGCTGCTGCTGCTGCTGCTCCTGCAAAGGTCGGTGGGGCCCGGGGGTGCGGGGAGCGGTCCCCCGGGGGGCCGGGGCAGGCGCCGGGGGGCCGGGAGCTCAGCGGTTCCCTCGGCAGGACAGCATCCCCCCGCCGCCTGCCCGCTCTGCCCCGGGGACAAGCGGAGGGAAGGGGCAGGGGAAGGCGGAGAGCAGCCGGGCTCGGCGCCCCGCAGCCGGCTTGGCAGAGCGGGTGCGGCCGGGACACCCCCCCGCCCCGGCTCCCGGCGCGGCGGGAGCCCCCTCGGCAGGGAGCCGCGGGGCCGCTGCCCGGAGGGGCGGGGGAACCGGCCACGGGCATCGGGAGGGAGAGGACTAAAGTTGACAGGATACATTTTAGCTTTGCTGGTAGGAAACACCCTGGGACTGTAGGTCAATAGGGCGGGGAGAAATATTTGCTTAAATGAGATTTTTTTTTTTTTTCTCCTTTCTAGTCTTTCTTGGGCTTGGATAGGAGCAAAATGCTTTGAAAACATCTGTTTCTCACAGTTCAGAAATCTCTGAATGGTGATGTGGGAAGGTCTGGTGAAGCTGGCTGAGCTGAAACGTTAAGAGAGATGTGGGAAAGCCACGGCAGCTAGAGCACCTTGTAAAAATAAAATAAAAATCTGGGGTTTACAAGGAACAGTGCAGCTCAGATGCATTGACTGAAGATTTCCCAGCCTGCAGTCTTTATGCTGTGATATGGCTCTTGAACTTGTTCTGGATAATGTGAGTTTTTTTAAGATCTGTGTGTGGTATTTCAGTGTTTCCTGTTCTCTGAATGGCCAAGCAAAAATGTCCCAAACAAAACTTGCCTTTTCTTTTGTTTTGGGTCCTTTGTTTAAAACAAAAGCTTTTAAATGCCGTTTTTTGGTAATTGTGGAACCTGCTCATACATCCCCAGATAAAGATGACTTTGAGGATGGGTGGGCTTACTGATTTCTTGAGGCACACATTTGCAGTGCAGGAGCCCTGTTTCCCCAGTTATTGAACTAGAGTCACGCTTCTGTGGTGACAGCAGCAGACTAGTTGGTGATGGAGTTTGCCATGATTTCATAAGACATTGATCTTTTTCAGCCTGGGGAGAACACACTACTTCATGCCAAAGAAGTGACTCGAGGTCAATGCACAAAACCCTGCTGTTTTGCAGCCTTTAAGAAGGAACGTGTAACCCCGTTGTAGGGGTAGGGCTGCTAGCAGAAAGGTTGTGGTTCTAAATTACTGTGAAAGCCAAGACTCTCGGACAGCCTGTGCTTTAACATGTTGGCCCATGCAGCAGGTTGGAGCAGTATTCAAGCTCTCTGACAGGGCTCTGGTCTTTAAAATGTTGATTCGAACAGATCTAAATCTCCCTGCTGCCTGTCCTGCTTGCAAACATCTCTAGAAGGGGGAAGGGGAAACAGCTGGCTCTTCTCTCTCCTTTTGAAATGTTAACTGTGTTTGCAGTTCTAGTTTACCGGGTTAGTAACAAAAGGTGTTTGTGATACCGATTGCTTTACTTCTTTCTTGGTTTTGGCAGTAAACTTTGGGCAAAAAGTTGTAAAAGGCTATCTGTTATGCTGTATTTATTAAAGAAAACCAGAGGTAGTCAGATGGTGGACATAGTCCCTGGATATAAGCAAGTACCAAACCTGACATTTGATGAGGGATTTGGGTGGCCCAGACTACACCATCAGTGTGCTGTCGTTGGCAGCTTCTGCCATTAAGCTTGGAGATTCTTTAATGTGGCAACCAGACCTTTGAAGCTCTAACTTCATGTATTCTGCAGTCAGTGATCATCTTTGCTTCCGGGGGGACACTGTTCATCACAGCGCTTCTTGCTGATCTTAGACTTGCAGTACAAATAGGTGACTGTATTTAAGATGGATGAGAAGCACCTTGGAGCCGTTCTCACTGATGCCCCATAAATGACCTTCGCTTTGCCTTTGGAAATGGCGGCTCTGCTTTTTCCTGGTGACAGAAGGCTGATGTATCTTGATTTTTTGCAACAACTGAGTAGGTTTTGTTGCACCAATAAGAGCTGTGCAGTGAGAGACATTGAGAAGACGAGCACGCAGTCTATGCTCAAACAGAGGTTGTGTCAGTACAAGCTGTGTCAGTGCTTTTTGTGCCGTGGAGCTTGGAAGTGATGTGGTTGCTTGAACTCCTAAATAGCAACAATAATGCAGAGCTGAAAAAACCCAAACCCTAGGTCCCCAATGTATCATGAAATAGGTAAATTTCGTGTAACTGGGC
The DNA here is from genome assembly GCF_900496995.4 of Aquila chrysaetos chrysaetos. Classification (NCBI taxonomy): domain Eukaryota; kingdom Metazoa; phylum Chordata; class Aves; order Accipitriformes; family Accipitridae; genus Aquila; species Aquila chrysaetos. The sequence goes on from NC_044009.1 coordinate 42,512,580, forward strand.
ATTTCTCTGAAGGATTTTGACAGATAACTCATAGTACTCTTTTACATCGATCTTATCCTGTCTTTTGCAGCAGTAGAGACCTTGATACTGCTTTCTTACTTGTTTCTCTTGGTGAGTTTCTGATCTTGTCAGCTTTGCCCATGTACAAAGCTACTGAGATCCATCCAGAGAAAGCAACTGACACTTAGTACCATTTGCAGTTTTGCTCCAACTCTGATAGTCCCCTGCATGGACTAAATAAGGACTACTTGTCTGTTCTGAAATACGGAAAAATATGAATCCTAATATAGGAGTGCCTCAGAGCAAGAGTCTGTCACTTGCTTTCAGCCATAAAAAGGGGTAGTTAAGAGCAATAGACTTGCACAGCCTTCAGGCTAATGGCCTTGATCAGCCAAGAGTGGGCAAGCAAGGCTTTTTGCTGTATCTCCTAAATGCACAAATGCAAAGTGACCTAGTGTAATGGGATACTTCTTAGTACTGCAAAACTGGCCCCGATAGCAGACTGATAAGAGGGTTCAAATTCTGATGGTCTTCTGATAACTAGGAAGTCATTGAACTCTCCTTAGAAATCAGTCCAGGATTTGCAATTGAGTATAGCTTATTTTCTTTTAACATGGAGTCCATCGCCTCAGATTAGAGGCCCCTTTGAAAAGGTCATGATGAGGGAAAGCGAAGAAATTTGAGGGAATCCTGCTTTGTGAAATGTCTTTTCTAAAGCAAATGGTCAGCTGCATGCCTTGACTGTGACAAGGTCAAAACTTTGTTGCCTTTAAACACAGAGCAAAGTCCAGCAGGTGAGTGCCATTACTCCGCACTACCTTCAGCGCAGAGCTCTGAAGCTCAGCAGTAGGTGCTGGGAGCTTGGGTCAGGTGGAAACTGAACTCCAGGCTCTGATGCATGGGAGGCTGTAAAGAATAGTCCGTGACTCAGATTTAACCTCGAAGCTAAATTCTGTGTGCTGTATTCTACCCAGGGCCTTATTTAGAGGACGTTCCTGTGCAGTAATTCAGCTCAGTCAGTTCTAGCCCAACCTGGGGCACGCTGGGGACTCATTGCCCTAAGGGGCACCAGGAGGTTGGGATGCACTAAGAAGGTGTAGGAAAATGCTTTTCTTCGAGCACAAGGAGAGAGATGTTCTGATCTGCTCTGGACTTGAGAAGCTAGCTACGAGTGCATTAAGTACAGCCCAAAGAAAAGGGTCTGTGGTTTAAAAGTAATCTATTGTCAGCATAACTTTATAGTGCAACACTTTACACTCTGTTCTAGGTAACATTATGTGGCTGCAGAGTGGCTTCAGGTGAGAATATAAAACACTTTTTACTTCAGGGTAGCCAGAAACAGGGAAGATGGATTTAATTGGATGCACCATATCAGCTTCAATAAAGAACATGTCCCTCTGCCTCTTAGAAGAGTTGCTCTTCTGAGCAGGCTGCTGGTCATATCCAAACTTTTCATTTCAGAACAAAAGAAACTTAATCTGAATGTCAAACCTTTAATCTCAGTGTGTTAAAAATGAAAGATTGAGTGGGTTTGTGTCTGTGCTAAGCTCCTGTTAAAACTCTTATTTAAGTTTCCTGTCCCTCCAGCTTCTCCTCTCTCCTGTCTCCTGCAGTTTTGCTCTTCCTTCTGCGTTTTTTTGTTTTACTGCCCTCTTTTTCTTTCTTTCCTTCTTTTTCCTTTTCTTGCTATCCTTCCCTGAGTCTTTGATTTGTTACTGTCTCAGTCTGATGAAACTCTTTGCTGTAAGATTAACAAAGTAAGCTCCTCTTGACAGAGTGATGGTGACTGAAGTGCAGTGAAGGGAGTTCAGCCAGCCACCTTGTACATCTTTGCTAGCTGGTCAGAAACAGAGCCTTAACTGGAAGTTAGGCAAACCGGCATTATTACAAGGGCTGTCAACAGCATGTTAGTAAAAGTTATTTCTTCATTAGGTAAAAAGTGATATCTGATGGTGCTTTTTATAGAAGGTGCTGACACTGTGTTACAGCAAGCTGCAGAGCTTTGCTAAGGAAACTGGTACCTTTGTGCTGAGTGGTAGCAAGAGAGTGATCTGCAGTAATATATTCAAGCCCATAACATTTCCTAATTTGAACATATTTTATTTAGTGTTTCAGACTGAGCCATGGTTACACTGTGTAAAGTGTAATGGAATGCATGGGCAAAGCAGTTCCGTCAAAATTGAGGCAGAGGAGAAAACAATAGTAAAATTAAGGGTGTCAACCAAAGCTCGCTTAGTTTCCTGGTCCTTCCTGAATGAGAAATATGAGGAAACTGTTACCTTCCCCAAATATACTCCTTGGGTGAAGTCCCTCTGTTGCTCATTAGCTGCATCTCAGTAAAGTCAAGAGGATCAAGTGTACTGGTCTTCTGTGGGCAGCCTCTCTCTCATGCCAGAGCTGTGCTCGGCTCTTTCTCCTGGCAGGTTCACAAGCAAGCAAATGGCTGTAGTGAGGTTTGGGAGAGGTGTTGTTATTTTCTTCCAGTTCTATTAAGAGAAAACTGGTAAGCCCGTGACAGGAACATCTCTTCCAAGTCCTGTGTTTTCCCATCTGCAGGCTGAATCAGGAGTCAGAGTAGGTCATAGCAGATAGTTATTGGAAGGGACAAAAGAGTTGATGAAAATGCTGCTCAGTTGAGCAAGCAGGATTAACAGGACAAGGTGAATACTGTTAGCAAAAAAAAATCGCTCTTTTTGTTAGTGTGGAAACGTGCTTTCCCACACCTGCTTTACACCCTCCTGACAGATAGTCCTGCGTTAAGCATGTCCGAAAAGCATGCCTGACAGTCCCCATGCCAGTCTTTTTGGGTAAACAAAGACTCAGTCCTCTGAACCTGTTAGTACTTGTGTGCGTGGGCATGTCCTCCCTTGAATGTGGCAATGAGACGTAGGAGGATTTCAGCAGGAGAAGTCGTGAGGCTGGTAAGCAACCTCTGAAGGTGGACAGTTGAAGGAGAAGCATGGCCACTCCTCTGTTGGCAGGTTGGGGGCAACAGGGAGCTCCTTTTAGGATTATTTAGTTTTAAGTGTTGTTAAATCTTACCTGTTTGCAGGAGGGGTTTTTGAGGGTAGAAACCTTGTTCACGGATACAACAAGTTAGGTTTTCAGTGGGTCTGCGTTACTGCAAAATATAGTGTCCAAGAGCACAGGAGGTTTGAGGTCTTTCAAAGTGCTCGCTGCTGCACGTGACTCTCTGCTCACTGCTCTCCTTTTCCGCCAGCTACTTTCTGTAAATCTGATGTTTATCTTTCAGTGCCAGTGTTCGGGACGCTTTAGCAACCTTCTCTCAGTTACCAAGATCCAAGTAATACTAGTGTTATTTTTTCTTTTTTGAAAATTTTACACACTGCTGGACAACTCCAACTCTCTCGACGTAAGCTAGCCCTTCATCCTCTGGCTTTGTGTCTCACTTTTGCACCTGATCTTGCAGCCTTATCTTTTGAGATGGCGTTATATACAGGATGTGACAAAAGTTGTACAGAAAATAAACTTTCAGATCTTAATTCGTATGTATAAAATGGATAGCAAGAGCTTCTATAATGATCAGCTTTCAGTTACTAGTCTGCGGGTGATTGCGTGATGAGGATCCTTATCATTCGGATTGCTACATTGTTTTCAACTTTCATGTATTCATCCAGCTTTAAGGAAACATGGGGCTTGCTTTTATGCAGGCCAAGCTCCTAAACTTCCCATTCACTCCAAGAAGCATATAAGAATTCACAAGGCTTTATTCATCTTGTCAAAAGCCTAAAGAAGGGAGACTTTATTCTAAGGGAAAGAGAACAGATAATTGTGAAAAATACAGCTTGGGTAACTCCCTGTTCACTGCAAAGAACATGGGGTAGCTAAACATGCTGCTTTCCTATAAAATAAATGCCAGATAGATGTATTGTTTAGGAATTCAGTGCACGGATGCTGAAATAAAATCCATCCATTTTGAAGTGAAACAAAAAGGGCAGTTATTTCACATGACCCCAGAAGGATTTGGGGTTTTTTCCAAACCGTTATGTTTCAGCATACACCTTGTTAAAATTTGTGTATGTATTTGGAAAACTAATCTGTCATTTTTTTAAAAGTTAAAAAAACCCAAACCTCAAAATGTTTCAGTCTAAAACCAGCATCAAGGTACTTCTCAAACACACCAGAACACTGTTACATTTCAGTGTAGTTCTTGTCTGTTAACAGGCTCTGTGAAAACATTTTCGTCTCTGGCAAAAGTTGCAATTTCTTTTAAAAAGAGAAGAATCAGTTGAGCAGTTAGTGATTACAGCAGGGATCTACAGATGTGGTTTTCAATTCAGTAAGGAAATCCAGGTCTCTGCCAGTTTAGCCACTGCATATCAGTTGCTATTGCAGAACAGTTCAATTGTTAATATTGCATCATGCAATTCAATGTTATGTAAAGATACTTTTTAAAACAACTACAGAAGCACATCTGGCTGTTTTCTTAAAAAAGATCTGTAGATCTTACGTCGGACTTCAGCACATGTAAAGAACTATTAGGAAATACCTAATGAGATAAGCTCAAAAACGTCTCCCTTGGCTAATATTCTTTGTCATTAGAAAACACAACCCAAAAATTAACCTGTTTGCTTTTAGTTCATAATGTTTGATGTGGCTGATCATGCTGAAACACCAGCCATTACTTGGATTAAAGGTAGTTAGTGCATCCAGTTGGGTCTCCTGTTGAGTTTGACATGCCTCTCAATCTGTCAGCCTCTGTCCTGGACCAGCCCCGCAGTCCTCTCCCCGGCAAGCTGAGAACATGGAAATCACACCCATCACCTGTGCTCCTTTCAGATAATTAGGACAAAGTATGAAAATTTCACCAGTGAAGTCATAATGAGATGAGAAATAGAACGTGCAAACTGAATTACAGCAGTTAATAGTAGAACAGCCATGGGGGTTTCTTCTCTTTGATGGGGAGAGCACCATTATATATGCTTCAGTTTACGTATTTGTTGTTTGCTTTTCTCTAATGTAGCATGCATAACATCACATTGCAGAAAGCCCACTATAGCTCTGGCTGGTTTCTTACTTCCTCACCTCCCAGTACTACTCAATGCTTTCGGGTGCTCCTCTACTATACAGGAACTCTGGTCGCTCAGTACTTTTGGAAAATGGAAAAAATACATCTCCCATTCTGTGTGTTGCCACATGAGAAGTTAGTAATTGCTATTCTGTTGTCCTTACTGCACCACAATGCACTTGGTTGTTCCATGTGTTACAGCCATTGCTAGTCCTGGTACAGCTCAACAACTTTGAAATCTTGGATCCCTGCAAAATTATCTTCCAGGCTGTGAAAGGCTGTAAAGTTGCACAAAGGGGTGAAGCCTGGGACGCAGACCTGCTGGAAACCCATTAGCAAATGTGATCCTGAGGAGCCATTAGGTGGTTTCTGGTGGAGATTGTTATCTTTTGTGTTGGAAGGTTGTAAATTAAACATGGAAATTTAGTGTTGCTGTATACAGGAAAGCACAAGTACAATCTATATGTCAATTTTGAGCAAAGATCCCTTGTTCACTAGCAGAAGACAACACTGTATTAAACATTTAGGAAAGAGATGGGCTCTCACCTGTGATAAGAAGGTACTGCATTTAGCAACCCTGGAGGTGTCTCCATTGTTAGGTTTTCCAGGCATTTTTCCATGTTCGTATTTCACATGGAGCAAGCAGCTCTGAGCACACAAGGAGTGCTGGGAGTGGCACATCCCCGGCTACAGCTAAATCCACTGAGGATGCTTTTTCATGCAGTTCAGGCTTGCTGACAATTACAGCTACAGAGTATAGCAGCTGAGGATGTGCCCTGTTATGCTGTGTTGTTTTTTTCTCCTCCCTTCATAATGCACATGCAGCTTCAGTGAACAGAGGTTTCTTACATCCCTAAGACATGCAGTACAGTCTTAACCTATCTGAAAACACATTACAGTTCAGTGAGCACTCTGAAACTTTCTTGAGATCACGTAGGAAATTGGTGACAAAATGAGCATCAAATAATCAGCAGTTATAACTTCCAGATTTATATCTGCCAGTTGATGTCAGCCTTTTTATAGGCCTGCATGTCCCAGGAAGCACATAACACACGTACCCGAGATCATCTTGTTCAGCGGCACCAGTTAACTGTGGCCAAAACAACCCCTGCTGCACAGCAGGGAGCAGCAGGATTGCGTTAGGGGTGAAGGCAGCATCTAGGTGGTTGTGAGGCAGAGAGCACGAACCAGCATGTGTGTTCCTTCTCATCAGCTGGGGTTTGCTGCGGTCCCGAATCAGATTTGCCCATGTTGAGCACCCCTGACGAACAAGGCCCCAGCTGTCTGCTGCCGCAGAAGTGTGCGCCAAGGCAGGCTATGAAAAGTGTTGCACAACCCAGTATAATTTAACCACATGCTGAATAAATACACTTTTGAGAACTCTTTTGAAGAGATGTTGCCTAATTAATCCTGCAGGGGGTATAATATGTATATTTTTGAAATCCAGTTTTAGCATCATGCAATTAGCTTTTATGGCCTAAGGATTCTGATTTAAGACATTCTTTAGTTACTAATGGTAATCTGTTTTAATTAGAAATGCAAATGTGGTTTAGATCCAAATGTATCTGAGTGGTACAATGTAAAAAGATGATTCATAGCTAATACCATTGAAGTGCCTCAAGTCTGGTATTCTTTGCACCTTCTGTAGTTTGAACGTTGAGGATCAGCACGATATTCAAACATCGCTCTCAGCTGAAGCATGTGGAGGCTGAATAGATTTCTTTAGCAAATTGAATAAGTATTAATCAACAGGGATCCTTTCTAGGGCAGCAGACGGAAAATCATAGCTTTAGGCAAGAAAGAGGCAGACACTTTGAATATCACAGTAGTGACTTCAGCTCCGCAATAGCAGAGCACAGCTCCTGCCAGGGCGCAGGTGCTGAGCAGACAGCAGTATCTTAGTTGACTTTGTCTTAGTATCAGAGAAATTACTCAGGCTTGAACATCCTGGGCTGCTCAAGGAGGGCTGGAGCTGCTCAGAGCTGTGCTGCCATAAAATTTGATCTGGCAGTCTGTCTAAGAAAAGCCTCAAGCAAGGCAAGCTCCAGACAAACATCTAAAGGCTAATGCTCACTGAATACTCACTGCACTCACTTGTCCCAGAGATACTAAACTATCAGGCAGGTGGATGTCTGTGATCAGGCATCTTACATTGCGGTAAGAGATTACTCGTATTCGACAGAGTCTTTCCAGAATCAAAGAGCCTCTGCTGCTAGACCAGTGCAGCCCTTGCTGTTGTGTTCAAATAAGTGTTTCTTTTTCCTAATTACTTTGAAAGATGGGGCTGAAATAAAGCGGCTGCTCAGCGATAGTGAATATGGCTTTTGTAATGATAATCACTTATTAGACATGTTGCTTGGTAGAGCATTTTTACAGCTATTTGTGATTAGATGCAGTGATGCAGCTGGGAATGAAGCAGTGCAGTTTATGCAGTGTACCTCTTCACATGTCTGCTAAGCTGGACTTAGAATTTTTTTCTGTGAGGAGGCTGCTGGTAAGGAGCAATGGTGTAGGTGCCGTAGCTGTGGGAGGCTTTGTGTGGCCTTCCAGAAGTCAGAATCAATGAGTTTCTCAGGACTAACCTTACTGGGAAGGCTGGTGGCTAGGTCAAGGCACTTACACAGCTTCAGAGGGTGAGACCTCGGCAGGGTGCTGCAGAGAGCTCTCCTGTTCCCATGCAGCAGATGCTCTCTGAGACTTCAAGTTCCCGTCCCATCTTTCTTGCTGATGCAGACAGAGTGTAGTAGTGATTTCATCACCTGAAATTTGATGAACTTGTTGACCGGCACCACAGGGAAGATTCCTCACAGAACAGCTCCCTGCCATGGAGAGCTGTCAAACAAAAAACCAAGACGTAGATCACGTGAGCCTGTTATATGGGATGGCAAGTGATGTTCTGATTTTCCTACTTAAGCTCAGTGAATTAAAGCTTCCCACAAGTCTGACTGGTAGTCTTGAGTGTGCACTTAAAAGTGTCCGAGCTGCTTAGCCATTTCCCTGTGCCGTGTTCAAAGAGCAAAACATCACAAGCACCAGCAGTTCTTATCTGTGTGTTTTATTTCCAAACCGCTGCTTGCATTTACTTCATTCATTACTTCTTTTAATTCATCCTAACCAGTACCTTTGCTGTGAGCTTGTATTTTCTGCTAGTATTTCTGGAGGACAAGGGTGTGGAGGTAGCTGCTTTGGGCACCAGCCCTGGAGGCTCCGGCTGCAGTGTGTCTGTCGTCAAACACCCCAACCTCGTTGTTCTTGGTGGTTACGTGGTGTCCGCTCTCGCCCTGCACCACTTGCAACTTATTCTTATTCCGTTCTTTTCTTTTCAGGGGCTGTCAGAGCCTGAATAATTTAAGAGTGAACAAATGAGAGACGTTCATGGAGGACTCTGTTCTTACCTAGGCACAATTTGACAAGCATGTAGATTGCCTTGGGTTTCCACTGCACCTACCACAACTTTACTAAGAGAAAAGCCCCCTTTCCTAGACATCTGTGTCACTCTTGCTTAGTAAAGTTATTCAAGATCAGCGCCTTTGGAATTGGTTGGTAAATGGACAAAGACTTTCTCTTTGCCCGGAGCTCCTGACAGCCTCCAAGTACCAAAGAGAACTCCACAGCACTAGAAAGCAAGACACAGCTGCTGAATGTTGGAAGCTACTGCATTTGGCAAAAGAAGCTGACGCTAAGATGCACACAGTTGTGTTTGTTTGTTCTGCTTGTTTTCTGTGCTTTCTGAGCCCTGTGTGTGCCTGGAAAGTTTAATGACCAATCCCTTCTTTCTCAACATGCAGTTTTTCTTCCTATCCCAAAAAGCTTTGGGTTCTGTTCTTGCTTTTTTTTTTCCAATTCCAATTTATTTTGTCACCAATACTCTTCAGTTGTTTCCATGAGGAATTGTTTGGGGACATAGCCACAGTTTCTTTTGAGGTAGGGAGAGATAAACACAATATTCAAATGTGATCCTCCTCCCTCCTTTCCCCCATTCAGCAGAATGGTCCACCTTGTCATAGAGGTTGCTGGCTTCAAGCGTTAAGGCAGAGTTGACCTTAGCAACGATGTCATTTAACTGAGAAATTGCTTCATTAAGCGTGGAAAAATTCTTACAGTAGCTCAATTTGGGAGCTGCTGAATGAAGCTGACCCTTGACACTTCGCAAAAGAATAAGGCTTGTGTTGTACTAACAGCTGCTTGGAAACCATGTGTAATAAAGTTTGTTTTTGTGCCCACCACCAGGATAAAAGATGGTATTCGCCGACTCTGGTACCCTTACGCTCCCAGCAGAGCAAAACTGCTTAGATCAAAGTTAAAAAGTCTGCTTCTATGTGGGTGTCTAAGCATTTCACAGTTCCTTATGCTAAAAGTAACAGTGTACTTGCAAAGGCCAGCAAATGCTGCTCTTCTTGTTCAGCTTCAAACATGACATTTCCCCCTCATCATCCCATATAGGTTTCCATAAAAGTTCAGGGTTAAAACTTTTTTTACAGAACATGCATAAGTCTCCTATCAAAATATATCAAGGGGGATTTTTGCTTTGTGTTTGGGGCTTTGTTCTTTTTGCTGCTAGCAACACTTATTCTGGAAACTTCAGGGTCGGGGATTACTTTATTTTTGTCACAGAATGAGGACAGTGTAAATACAAAATGTAAAGTAGAACTTAGAGAAGTGCTTCAACGAGTTGTTTGACTAAATTGAAATAAATGTTGATTTGTTCAAAAAAAAAAAAAAAAAAAAAAGCATGCCCTTTCTGGATCTTGTTAGTCTTGACTTTTTATTTCCTTTCTTTGCTAAAGTGAAATGTGTGCCTCTTGACTTCAGAAATCTGCTCTCCCAGCTGTGAGGCATTACAGGAAGGCTGCTCCAACGTGCGCTCCCAGCAGATGTGTTGGACTTGCTCGAGCTGTGCTCTGGTCGGGTCCGGGACGTGTGCTGGGCACAAACCCGAGGCAAGAGAATGGGTGAATGAAATTGAGTGCGTAGAAATACTGCGTGTGGCCTCAAACTCTGCTGTGTGGAGCAACTGCTCTTTTTCTGAGCTTTTCCACACGCTTTTATTTAGTAAAAACTGTATTCTAAAAAGTTGTTGCTTTGTTGGGGAGTTAAGCAAGGTTCCCTTGAAGGACTCAAGGCAGGCCAGTAATGTGCCTATCTCACAGTATTTGGGGATAGGAGCTGGCTAGGAGTATCTCACTTACCAATGGGTTGGTGGATTCACTCTGTGAATGTTTGTTCTCTTATTATTCCTGTCATGAACTCACAGCAGTTTATGTGAGGGCTCAGATGGGACTCTGAAGCAGGATGAATTTGTCAGGCTGATAAATGGAGAGAAAAAGGCTCAAACCTCCCACCAGAGAAGTTGCAGATACCTGTCACAGTTGTATGCTGTTATATGGAAACCCGTTTCTGAGTGGGACACCCAGAGAGGAGGACTGCCGATGTTTCAGCTGCTGTTCAAGTGCTCGGTGCCGTGGGGTTGAGTTGCACGCTTTCCTGAGAGCCTCTTCAGAGGCACAAGGACACGTTCTGCCTTGATGTGCAGCAGCTCCTCGGTTAAATGCTCATCTGTAGGAGCGAGGCCCTGCCCTGTATTCATCTGAGGGCTCATCTTCATCTTTTCCCCGTGCCCTCCCTACAGTCACCTCTGACAATAGCTTTAGGTCCACATGAAGCAGCAGATACAATAGAGATGGTTTCTGTAGCTGTTCCACTCACTAGGCGCTCTTGGACAGTAACAAAGTCATGTTTTATTTCAGCAGGCTCTTTCTCTGTGCCTTCCCCTTGTGCTGTCTCTCTCCCTGGAGACCCGGCTCACTCATTCAGCACGCTCTCAGGATTTCAGTAACTTTTCTTGCAAGGTCTCTTGAGACCGCGCGCCTCTGTGCTGTTTCTCCAAGCTTTTGGTTTTATCTCGCTCTTTGAAACTTTCCCAGAACTGCAGTGACTTTTCTCTGACCTCCAGGAACTGGAGCTCTTGAGCCCTGACACTCTGACTGGCACAACCAAGACCTGGAGACTACTTGGGGATGTCAGTTTTCCCAGCGCATGCTGGATGAAAGCCGCATCTGAGCAACACCAGCTAAAAATAAAAGCTATTCAACTGAAGCTAATGGCGAGTTGCCATGAGTTATTGCTCATTAAAGTGAATTGTCAGATGCTTAACTTCAGCTAATCATTTCCTGCTGTGAGATCGGCCTGGTATGAAACATACTCAAATGTGGGAAGGGGATTCACAATAACTAAATTTAGCTAAGGGTGTAATTTCCTCGGACTCCCTCTGTAGTTAATGGAAAGAGAAAGGCTCCTACAGGGTGTGATTCCCACTCTGCATCACCCATGGGCAGAAGTGTGCACTGCTCCTTGACTGCTGAGAGCGTGAGGTGAGCTGCTGCCTGCCACAAAAATGAGCTTCTCTGAGTGACCGTGTTTGCCCACCCCAGCTAGGTGATTGTTTGCTTTCCTCAGCTTAGGCTTCTACCTGGAAGTAATGATCAGGAAGTTGAATATTAAAACCAACAGATAGATGACCATTTCCCAGTGGCAAAACTCATGCAAAATCCCACCGGAGCATCTGCTGCTTTGCAGTGTAGCTAAAGGGAACTCTGCAGATCATCATCTATCTCAAAGCAGCTCTTCCTTCCCATTTCCAAGAAATATCAGCTATTTAATAAACAAACAGTGCATTCAGAATGTTGTGTGATTAATTTAGTTTTCAGTTCTTTTTTTGCCTTGTTCTTTTTGGAAATTAGTCTTGTTTGCATGTTTGGCACTGAAACAGAAAGTCAAATTTTGAGTTTTTACTTTACAGTGACTGGAAAATTTGTCAAGTACATCTGCTTTTAGCAGTGTAGGCTACTTTCTCTATTGGACTAGAAACTTTTGCATAAAATATTTAACTCCATACTACTCTTCTTGAGTTTGGACAGAAGTAATTTCATCCATGTAAATGGAATTGTGAGAATCCTGCCAGATTGATTTGTGCCTTTTGATGTTACTTTCAGCTTGAAGCTTCAAATGATACTGCAAGACACAAACTGAAAATTCAGTTGAACCTTCTCAATTCTGCTCATTTCCAGGAGATTATAAAGTTAGGGAGAATATTTGAACCTTGGAGCAAAATTTGCATTTAGATTTCAGTGGTGTAGTTTGAACGTGTCTTTACCCTCTGGTGTGAAACTGGGTCCTACATGGTCTCATCTCATTTTTTTTCTCGAGCCAAAGCACAGGGCAGGTCTGTGGTTGGACACGTGTAGTGCAGCTGAGCCGGGAGTGGATGGGGAACCATGGAGGACTCCAGGGAGAGTTTTGCAATTCCATTGCGAAAGTTTAATGTACTTCTAATCTAAAGGGCTTTTCAAGCCAGTTGTTCTCTATCTTTTCCTGACATGGGCACTGAAAATTTGCTTATGTTCACTTACATTCTTCACTGGAGCTTTTTTCGGAGGCAGTGCCTGAGGAGACAGTTTATCTGTTGACATTAAAAGTTGTCAGATTCATTATTTATGTTGTTATGAACTAGTGTTTTCAGCTGAGGAATAGCTGTAAAGTGACTTTGTATTATCCAAATGTTGTTACCTCCCAAATTTCTGCAAATCCATGCCAGGTTTTACAGGCAGAATAGGCTCTAACACTAAAACTGGGATTGGTACTGTCATCCGCCTAAGCCACAGAGTTTTGTAACCCTGACTCGTGCCAATAAAAATGTTTCACTGAGTGTGTTTTGGACATTTAATACAAAAGCACAGAAGGGACCAAAGAAGCAGTTTTCATACCTTGTTCTGCCATCTTTGCGTCCGTCAAGTAGAGCTTTAGCCCTGAAGCCCTCGAGCAGATCCACGGTGGCTCTCACAGCAGCATTTCCTGAGGGAGAGTATAAAGCCTCAAGGGTCTGAGAGCTGTGAACTGGAGCTTACAGCCTGTATGGTGAAGGAGATACTCTTGGAAAGGGCAGGAGAGGGTGCATTTTGATGGTTTAGATGATTCTTGTTTGTTTAGTGTGAAATACTAACATAGAGGCTTTGTTTGTGCATAGGATGGGTCTAGATGACTCCAGCTTTCCAAGATTTTCTGGTACAGAGTTCCCCATTCTTCAGGAAATAACAGTTTTAGTAAAGACCAAGTTAGTCTTTCACCCACATCTGATTCAGTTCCATCTTTGTCAGAAATGTTATTTTACAGGAATCACTAAATATGGAAAATGGGCTCAGTCGAGCACAGCAGAGCTAATTTATGTGCTCATTGGTCAGATTGTCATTATTGGCTTTTATTCATGAGTGGAATTATTTCTGCAAAAAATTTGTTGATTTAAATGCACATGCTAATAGGATTACAGAGTTCCCATTTTGGCTCATCTTCTTTGACTTCTGTGGAAAAATCCTTTTCTCTCAGGCTGTTTTTCTGGGGTAAGCAATGGAGCTGTACGTAAATCAGAAGAGACACCTCACCTAAAGCAAGATTGTGTCCTGCCATAGTCACCTGTCTTCCTAGGTATATTCTGTATTAACTTCTGGTTATGCAAACATATTTCCTTCCTATCATATATGATCTGTGGTTAGTATGAATCTAAAAGAGAAGCCTGATGCTTTCTTCTGAGTTGCTCTGAGAAGTCTTTCCCTTTCCCTGTCAGAGATCTGAGTTCCTGCAGATGAGTCCGGTGCTGCATGAGCCTGATCAGACAGACCTCCCCTCCCATGCGTGCTCTGGGGAACAGGGAGGTAAAAATAAAATGCCTTGTATTTATGTTCCAGCAGTAATTTCTGCTGACTCAAATGGGAATACAACTGTGCCTCTGAAACGGGTCTATGAGATTTTCAGTTTTCCTTTCACCCAAGGTTGCACAGAACTGGAACCTTCCATTTTTCAAGTAAAAGAGCTGTGGTTTTATAGACGTCTGTTCATTTGAGCAACAACAAATATTTCATGCCTCCGGCAGTGCAAAAGCTCTGAATGTTAAAGCTCTTTGGTCTGGCTGAGTATCTGTCACAGTCCTATTGCCAGAAGTTTCTTGGAGGTTTGCTCAGGGGTGTTTTGGAAACCATCATTTCTTCTGTCTGAATGAATGGTTTGGCCAGGAAATCAATCTAGCCACACTAGTCTGCTGACCTCCCTACACCCATTTTGCTTCACCAAATACCTTTTTTTAGACATGTGTGTCCCAGGACATTGGTGGCAGGAAGACCGCTCGCTGCAGCTCTCTGCTGAGCCCTGACGTTCCTGCAGACCCGCTGCAGTGCAAGGACAGCCACTGGTTTGCTGGTCCTTGTGGGCAGCGGCGGCTGCCTGAATTGCCACGCAACGTGCCGCTGCATCTTTTTCCAAAGTGCTCTCTGGCTTTTCTTAAGCAAACTGTGTTTTCAAACAGCTCTACCGTTACAGTTTGCAAAGTACATATGTGCTAGCGCTTTGCAAGAAGAGCACAGTAACATGTCCTCCTCTTCTGCTTGATCCACCTGGTGTCTGGATCTCAGGCTAGTATCAAGTGTCATGATTAATGTGTTTGTAGCTGTACGTGCCATAGAAGCAGTAGAGCTCACAGAAGCACAGCTTAGGAGGTTGTCGCCAAAGTCTTTCCTGGCAGATTTTTTGTGTTGCACGTTTCTGTCTCTCATTTCGTGAGCTCTGCTCTTCCTTGAGCTCCAGTCCTGCCTCTGCAACCACGTCGAGGTGACCTGCTTTATGTGCAAAGGAAATCATTCTCAGCAGGGCTGGCAAACAGCAAGTGTGACTTGCTCACAAATGTGTCCATATTTGCAGTTCCTTTAAAAAAGAAAAGGAAAAAAGGTTATGAGTATTGTGTGTGGACTCTTTGGTGTGGTTTTTGGATAGTCCATGATTGGCAATGGTGGGCAGTGGGACAATGAGATGGGAGTGCTTTGTACATATGTAGGGCGCTGGGTAGAGCAAACTCACTCCACCTTGAGGGGCTCTCATGGTAGCTGGGTACCAGGGAGATTTATACCAGCCTTTCTTTTCCACCTCCCTCCCTATCCTCCAGCCAGCGGGGACTACGTTACCACGTAAAGGCAAGATAAGGCCACGTTTCCAGTCTTGTGCTGCATGGGCCAAGCAAAGCCTGGGCTCTGTCCCAGATGCCTTACAGTGATCGGCCAGGGCACTTCAGCGGACAAGGAGAAAGAAGGAGACTTCATATCTGTCAGGGTTGCGTACAGCATGGCACAACTGAGATTTAGTAGCCCCTTGGTAAATAGCCTTTTTCATCACCAAAGGCGTGACCTTGAGTGGGAAAATCCAGAGCCTCGGTTCAAGTGGGATTGTTGCATGGTGTAACACACCTCCCACTGGAAACCTTTGGGTTGGCTTTCATCATGGCTTGTAGCTCTGGAGGCCTGATGTTCGGTCTGCAGAGGTTTCCTGGCTCTAGGTTAAACTTTGGACAAAATTCCTGCAAGCGGGCAGAGTGGGCTGTGGATCAGCTCGGGACTTGAGCTGTTTCTGCCCACCTGCTGCCTTCCCCAGGGTGACAGGGGACAACGACTGACCGTTGCTTCCCCGGGACGGCCTTGAGAGAAGACTGCCATGGTGTGAGAGGTGCTGTGTGTCTGTCCGTGTCCCGGCTGTGGCTGTGCTGCCTGGGGGAAGGAGAGGGAGGCAGCGAGGCTGGGGCCTGGCCCTGCTCGTAAAACCAGGGACATCTCCTGGTGGGAAGGGAGGTCCCTGCCCCTTTCATCACGGACTTCAATGTTCCTGGGTTTGGCCCTGCCTTGAGCCCGCCGGGCTGAGGTAGGATTGCGCGTCTCGGAACAAATCCTTGGGGTGGAGAGGGTTGTCCCAGGCTTCATTTAGCCTCCTATCAGCTCCCCTCCCTCACTGAAAGGTAAATTGGCAAGGTGCCATCGACTGGAGGTAGGAGTTTGTTCTGTGTTACTTCCAACCTGTAGTAGAAACCTCTCTGTACGTTAATCAACCGAGATGCGGGAAGATCAGCTTGTCCTTGGTTCTCCTCAACCTCCCCCCGAGCCCAGTCCCCAGCAAAGGCAGTGAGTCCATGATACGGCTGCTTGCCCCAAATCGTCCCTGACAGTGACAGCCACCACAGAGTGATCGCTTCCAGCATTTCTCCTTCCATGACTGCAGCTTGGCTCCCTTTGCACCAATAATTCCCAAAGTTAATCCTCCTGCAGCAGCAGTGGGAGTGCGGGTACCTGAGGGCACCCCGCTCAGCACAGCCCCTTGACGAGGAGCCCTTGAGCTTCCCCCACCACCTGCGGGGCTTTTGGTGCTCTGGGGGGGGCAGAGAGGCAAGGGCGCTTGGAAAATCAGAATCTCCTTCGTGAAACCCTGAACGTTGCTGATGCAAGGTGCACTGATGAACTCCCAGAGCATCACACAGAGCCTGCGAGAGGAGACTATCTGAAGCCTATTGAGTGGAAGATAAGCTGGCCACTGACAAATATTATCTTGTGCTAGTTGATTTAATGCCACTTCGTGTGCATGGAATAACATCAACAGGAGCTGGCTAAACCCAGGCCTTTTTGAGATAAGACTGCTACTTTGCCCTTACGAAGGAATGTCAGGAAAACCCCAGCAGCTCCACCTGGGATCCGTCCTCATCCCAGCCCCTCTCACGCTTGCTCCTGTCATCAGAAGACAGATGATTTGGATTTTCTTCCCGTCTGGGAAATGAACTTTGACTTCCTCTAGCTTGTTACAATTATTTCCGTATGTTCTAAAAACCTAACTTTTGACCTCAGGTATGTAATAAATTATTGGTTCAACTTCTGACTGAGGCTGTCTATGGTTGTAAAATATTATAACTCTCACAGTCTGCATTTTACAAGCTGGCAGACAAGGCGGGCTGCAATCTCTGCTCAGTGCATAGCCAGCTGTGAGCAGCAGCTCTACCCAGCAGGGTAGGAGCTCTGCATGCAGGTAGCAGGAACTGGCTTCTAAAACAATATAGGTAACGACTCTCTGGGAGAGTAGCTCTCCCTCAGCATGTGTACTACCCAGTATCTCTAATGATATTTATTGCTAAACTGAGAATATCTGGATGCACCAGGCTATTTTCATGTGTTGTAACTTATGTTTTTGTTTTCTCCTGGGCGGAT
Organism: Aquila chrysaetos chrysaetos; assembly: GCF_900496995.4. Taxonomy (NCBI): domain Eukaryota; kingdom Metazoa; phylum Chordata; class Aves; order Accipitriformes; family Accipitridae; genus Aquila; species Aquila chrysaetos. Next base: position 42,529,668 of record NC_044009.1, read on the forward strand.
AAAAGACTCAGAGATAACCATCTAAAAATGTTTAATAACATCAGCTGTCTGCTTTCTGATCTACAGTCTGAGATGTATCTTACAGGAGTGTGACAATTTCTGAATTCTGTAAAAAAAAAAAAATCATCTTAAACTGTGTGGGATTAACCATCTCATTCCCTGATTGCTCCTGGGGAGGGAGTTGCCTTGCCATGGTTTCAGAAAGATGAAAGCAGGGCACTTGTTCCTAAAGGGCAATTGAGAAATCTTGGAGCAGCTTGTTTGCTTTGGTTTCAAAGACTTATTGACATTTGCACATCTTTGGTCTGTTGCTTTTGGGGGGAGTAAGGGAGGTTGCACCCATTTCTAAGGTGCTAATCTGAACATGCATATCGATAATTGTGGCTGGATACAGTTCAGCAGAATCTCCTGCTTGGGTATAATGGAAATCTTTTTTAATTTTAAGCCTGTCTTACATCTCCTTCTTGGGAATTTCCTTTGGTTTGAACCATTTGTCATCTTTTGTAATTGTTTGTTCCAGTTTCTTAGTTCTAGGGAAGGTGTCAAGTCTTCTGAAAAATTGCTTTCAGGGGCAAAGGAGATAATTTTAAGGTGCTTCAAATAACCTTCAGAAGTTAATAAGTAGTCTAACTAACAGTAATGTCATCAAGGTCTGGAAATGGCTGAGAAACATTTATGGAATCAGAACCTGACAAAGTGTTGGTGGCTGTCAGGTGTCCTGTAGTAATCTGCTTTTTCTGCTTATTTTCTTCCTAGCAATTCACAATGAAATCTGTGGGAAGAAGCTGAGAAATTCAGCACTTAGCATGAAATTCAGGCTTTCGTCAAAAACTAGATAACTTTGCTGTCTGTGATCTTTCATAAGGACAGATAGTATGGTAGGAAATGAGAGAAGTGTGTGAGATTGTGAAAAATGCCTGTTGCAGGGCATATTCCTCTCTGGTGTGCAATAAAGTTTACCCAATGTCCTTGTGTAAACACAAAACCTTTCATCGAGGCAGCTTGTATTTTCATACTTAGGACTGCCAAGCGCTTGATGTGCCCTAGGAAATAGAGGAGGTGCTGGTATGATCTCTCACCTGCGTTGTTTTCTTCCAGATGCATATTCGGTATCTTCTAATGACAACGGGGGCAAGTCTGATTCAGTGGCCAACTTACAACCTCAGCCATCCCTCAACTCCATCCAGAGCTCTCCTGGCCCCAAGCGCTCAACCAACACCTTGAAGAAATGGTTGACTAGTCCTGTGCGCCGTCTGAACAGCGGGAAGACCGAGAGCAACATCAAGAAACAAAAGAAGGTGCGAGATGGCAGGAAGAGCTTTGACCTTGGCTCACCAAAGACCGGAGATGAAACCACTCCTCAAGGAGACAGCGCAGATGAGGTGTGTGTTGGTGTTTGTTGCAGGAAAGACGATATCTCTGATAGTCTCTTCTGTGTGTGTGATTCACACTTGAGTAAGTGCAGTTCACTTAGGGTCTAGAGGGAACAGCGAATCATATATAAAATGACATTGATTGAAGCTGTGTTGCAAACAGCATTGTCATCCAAAGAGCAATGGAATATATAGGGAACAACATTTCAAAGTCTGCATATATTATTGTCCTTTGACTAGATATTTTTTTTAATAGCCTATTAGAAAGCTGCCAAGGATAGAAATTAAGTTATTTTTGAGCAGCTGTTATCACTTTTTGCTGAGGTTCATATCACCCTTATCCTACCATGGCAGTGTAATTCCTTATTGAAGGAAAACACTCAGAGAAATAGCCATGTTTCTGTTAAATCTGCTACGTATTTGTAGCTGCAGTTTCTCTGCAGGCATGTTCTTTGCCAGAATGGCTCTTTCCTGATAAAGTGAATATGGAATTACAAGCAAAAAATGGAGAAGATACTAACTGAACACAAATAGAGGAACACATTTTAAAAACTGTACATTGAACTGTTCTCATTTAAATTAAAAAATACTTTTCCATCAGCACACAGGCAGCCATAACTGCCTTAGCTGCTTGGGTGACCTATAAACTGTATTTCTCTAACTCTTAGAATGCACCAGGATTAACTGGCAAAACCTTACGTCTTTATTGATTCTCTTCCATGATGCTTAGCATTACCTGCAATTCTCTTCACCCAATGCAATATTGAGCCAGTATTAGTATTAACAGACTCAAAGCCTGGTGGTAAGTCTCAGATATCTAAAAAGATAGAAACCCATCCCTGCTTCTAATTATATTTAACTTTTCTTCAGAAGAGCAAGAAGGGTTGGGGAGAAGATGAACCAGATGAAGAGTCTCACACACCTCTTCCTCCTCCTATGAAGATTTTTGACAATGACCCAACCCAAGATGAGATGGTAAGACCTCCCCGACTACATCAGTTTGCTGTTTAAGTGCATTTCTCACATAGCTATCTCACAGTGGTTTCATAGTGGTCTTCTAGTATCCAGGGCCTAGACTTGTAGTTATAAGAGACTACTATGTGCAAATTGTAATCTAATGCCTTTCACCAACTGGATTTACAAATAGTGCTGGATAAGCAATTTAGCCCCGGCATTCCATTTCATGACAGGTCGATCGTGTGCTTGTTGTTGTGTGTGGTCAGAAATTCTACTCAGGCTGATAATGCACGTTCTCCACGTCTTGTTTTAAAAGTGCCATTGGTGTCTGGCAGTAGCAGCAGAAATGGTCTTTGGTGGCAGCTTGGGCCCGAGGAGTAGGACAGAAGCTGGAGTCTGCCTGAATCCAGAAATACCACCTTTACCAAGAGTTAGGTAGCTTGGACTCTCCACGCAAGCTTTGTGTGTGATTGGGGTCCAGGAACGTTGTCAGTCTGTGCCCCACCATCCACCCTCCATTCTGAAGTGCTTTAAAACTTACAGGTGGAAAAGCATACCCAGTGCTATAGTTCGGTATTTTCGGCATATGTAGCTGATCATTACTGAATAGTCCATCAGCTCCAGTTAGTTCAGAAGCCCGTAAGGTACCTGAAGTCCCTCTCAGGAGGGTGGGAAAGGCTTTGGTCTGCCCATCTTTGTGCACCCTGCTGGTGGTGGTAGTTCTCTGCTGTTAGCTAGGGCTTCTTGAATATTAAGTCAGAATTTGCTGTGGTAGATGGTACAGTGGCTTGCAGAGTCCTTCAGTTGCTCTCTTGGACTTGGGGTGAGAATCTGTGAATACGGCTATGACAGTGGTTTGCGTTCACAGTCAGTGTGGGTCCTGTCTGCACGTGTCCTCCCCCACCCTTTCCTGGTGCTGTCATCTCCCTTGTAGAAATCCATCCTCCTGTTTAGCTGTTTCCTGCTTTCCTGCTGGCATCTGTTTTTAGCACTGCCACTTCTGTATCTCTCTTCTCTGATTGTAATTACTGCATGCAAAGAAGCAAGGATAGGGGAGATTAATAAATTGTCGGAAAAAAACCAACCCAGAATGTTCTTGGGGAAGGTTCAGGCAGGAGTTTGGAAATACAGAGAGAGAAGGGCGCAAATATTTCCGAGACTCAAGGAGCAGAATGATGGAGGAAAGGATTCGGGGGCTTGCTGCTAATCTGTCAGGAAATGTTATGACATTGTAGTGGCAGCAAGACCAGAAGGAAGCAGCTGGAGTTGTGGACTCTTGCCCTTTGAGTGCTGCATGTGCTGCTGGCTGGCTGGCGAGGGGCAGAGGCAAAAGGTCGGTGAAGCAGAGCTGTAGTGGATCCATGCCCAGCACAATAGCAGTTGCACAGGGCTTTTTCCCCGTGCTGTTTAGCTAAATGTTTTGGGGTTAGTTTCCTTTTGGTTTTTTGGGGGGTTTGGTTTGGGTTCTTTTTAGAGAAAATCAAAACTGCTTTAGTCGGGTCACTATTTTTGATTTTTAACATACCATGTGATTTCAGTATTTCTTAAATACATTTCTGACAGCACCAATGTTGTGGAACTAAACTGTTTTCCGCTCCAGATGTCTAAGCTTTATAGAGCGTTTTGGCATCCTGTTTCTTCACCCGCTCCTGAAGGAGAAGATTAAATAGAGCAAGATGCATCTGAGACCCTTTTTCTCTCTCTTTTTCTTCCCCAACTCACTTTTTTGTCATGGGGAAAAAAAACTTAAGCTCACAAACATGGATCCTGAATACCCTGGCACAGGAGCACCACGTTAGCAATGTTTGAGTCATGCTGGAGCCAAAAGCTCTTTAACGGTGTTATTTGGGCACAGCTCCCTGCTCATGTCCTGCTACTGCTTACAGGCATGGGCTTAGGCTGGACCAGCAGCAGCATGGGGAAGGAGTAGTGGTAGGTGGTAGATGTCCGCACGGTGCGGGAGGTGACAAATTTCCCTGAGCCCATCTGCAAGGCAGCAATAATCATGCCTCACTGCTCCTGGAGGCTCTTATAAAGACAAATTGCAAGATATCTTCATATTAGAAATTCCTAATTTACTGCCTGGGAAATAGAAATACCATTTTTGGATTTGCCCCACACAAACCAGACTCTTGTCAATCACAGAAGAGTTTTATTTTACCGTGAAAGACTTGTAGGCAGCAAATATTTCCATGCTCCCTTCAAAATCCTGCAGTTACTTACTTTTCAGAGATATTGAGCAATTTCAGTTAAAAGAAGTGAGAGCAACAGCTGTTTAGTGCCTCCAAAATTTGGACCCTTCCTGCTAGAATGGTTATGTTTGACGGTTGTCGTCTATGTATTTGTCCACTATCTCTTCAAAGTCCCTATTTTCAGTCTTTTTTTTCCTAGACACGTCTGTCCGCATTGCAGGTGAAACAGGCTGTCTGAGCTTTTACATTTGTATGAGATTCCTGCATCACCAGCCTAATTCCTCAATTACCAGCCTGATTACGTGTAGGTTTTGTTGTTGTAATTAGAGCTGTTGATTAGATGTATTATTTGTGAAAGACAAGAGACGAGTGGCAGGCTACTCACACTTCCTCTGTGTCACAAGGCTTCTGTTTGGGATTGGTCTCCTTTGCCTTTTGTTTTCTCCTCCTGGGGCTGCGTGACTCGACATGAGCAACCTCCCCAAAGGGCTGCTTAAAGAGGTGGCCTGCTGCCTAATTCCTGCCATCACATTTCCACGTCTCGCTCCCCAGCACTACTTAATCTCAGGTGCGTGTTTGTTGGCACCTGCGTGGTGACTTTGCTGCTCTCCTGAAGACCTTTATTAAGCAGCTGAGAGATGAATAAGCTTTTTAATAATTTGAATGCAGAATTTATAAAAATTTAGCCATGCTTTAGTTGTGTCAGCCTGCCGAAGGCAGGTTACCAAAGGGCTTACAGTTTTAGTCAGTGCTTGTATTTCATTCAAAAGAAATGTCCATACAGGTGAGCTAATAAATACCGATTCCCATAGCTATCGCATGAGTTTGGGTTTTCAAAGTGAGGTTTCTTTGGACAAAGACCAAGGGCTGAAGAGGCCTGTACAGAGCAAAAACCTTAAACTAAAGCTGAATATTTCACACAGAGGCCAGTCTTCGCAGCGCCATGGGAGATGCTCGGGTAGCACATTGAAGGGGTCTTGGTGTTTCTGAAGATTTGTAAAAACCAGCAGCTATTTATTAGCTGTGGCTACTGTAACGGGGAGACATCCAAAGACATTACATGATATCAGGCGCCTAAAATCCAATAGCTGCGACCAAGAGACAGGCATAGAGAAGTGAGACTGAAAATATTCTCATGTCAATAGGGAAAAGTGGGCATCTCCAAAGAGCGTTTTTGCCCTCCTCTGCCAGGTGCTTAGGATAGATGAGATATGTGTTTTCTCTCCACTGATTGGAGAGCGGGGAGAGAAAAGATAAACATTTTAGATGGCTGAAGTTGCATGAATGGGAGGTGTCATCTGAGTTCATTTGGAGTTGCGATTGATCTGTGGGAAAGGGATGGGGAATGATTTGTTCCCCCCTGCCTCCGTCCCCTATTGCTTGTAGCTCCATGTGTACCTTGTACTTAACTGCATTTATTAAATATGTATGTATGGAGGAGGGGGTAACTTCTTATATCTGCAGTAAGACGATCAATTTTCTGGGGCCCATAAGAACTGTAGACATCCTTTGAAGGAGGAACCAACAGACATTTAGAGTATTGTAGACTGGTTGCAAATGAACTTCAGTTCTTTGATGCTGTTCCCTGGTTCCCAGCCTTGGAACTGCTGCAGGGAGATGGGCAGCCAGAAGTGGATGGCAATTCTCTGCTTGTCTGATACGGCGACACTCACTCACCTGACAATGCATGTGGTCCTGTAACCCTCCTGCTCCCCTTCCACATTCGTTCTCCTGTCTCAGAAGCTGCTTCACTGACCGCTGGTTTCCTGCTCCCTTCTCATCCTGCTAACTTGCTTTTCCTTTGCAACCTGGTGTCTTGCAGTCCTCTTCTTTGCTAGCTGCTCGACAGAGCTCCTCCGATGTCCCAACTGCTGCGGATCTTGTCAGTGCAATAGAAAAGTTGGTCAAAAGTAAGCTGGTAAGTTTAGTGTTGTGAAAACTGTGTACACAACAGGCCTAATATGACTCTAGGGAAGGGCTTTAAAGTCTGCCTCTTGTTTCTGGTTTCCTTGCTTTCCACCTTCATCTGCTATGCTTTTATTAACCCTATGTGCTCTACTTCTCAGTAGAGTGTCTAATATTTTTGCTCCTCACGTGAGATGAAGCCTACATCTCACGTTGCCATGTAGGCTCTGCGCTGCATAGTCGAAAGGCACTTTTGGAGCGGGCTTTGCAGAGCATGAGCTACTGTGCTGTACTCTTTCTGGGGTCTTGTTGGTATTCAAATATTCTACGCAGTGGGATGTTTTGTTTGTTTTGTTTTAAAGCTTGCTCTGAGGCACAGGAGTTTTACTACCCAACAGGCGACTTCGGTCTTCTGGCTTCCCTGAAAAGACCCTCTAAAGAGTAGAACTGCTTGAAGTATCACAGCTGTGCTTTAATTTTACAAAGATTCGTGTGTCACTTTTAATCTGCCTTGTCAACTCTTTCTGACAGGGAGTGGAATAAGCAATACAAATGCTCTGGTTTTAATTTGTTCAAAAATTTCAGTATTGTGCACTCTTTCTATCTGGTCCCATGTCTGTTGGACAAGGAGTAAATCCTGTTTCATACCTTGGCTTCTCTTAAGTTTTCCCTGAAACAGTTCAAAATGTTAGTATCAAAGCTAAACCTTTTTCTACGTGTCCCAGGACCTCTAAAATTAGGAAAATGCTTGCTTTGAGCAAGTTTAACTTAATTAATAAGTCAGGATTAAAGCAGGGTTATGATGAGCCTGCAAAGGTTCATTTCCTTACGTATACTGGAAAGATGAGGAGAGTAAAAGCAAAACAAAAAAACCCGCAGTGATCATTAAATTACTGTAACTCTGTGCAAGCAGCTTTATCTAGTGAATCATATCAGAGGGTTTTGGTATTTTCTTGGTTTGAGATGTTGGTACATGAAGATAGTCAGCATTCATAGGGTGCTTGATAAGGAGTAAGTGGTGAAAGAGCTCTTCATGACATGGGAAACTGAGAAGGACATTCCCAGAAAATTTACTCAAAATAGTTTTATTCCATCAAGGGACTAACAAATCGAAAAGTATTTCATTAATCCAGTTAGATGTATTTTCAGAGGATATTTTATTTTCCCTTCCCTGCATACAGGCTGTTAGGTCAATTGCAATTACTTTCCAGGGATTTGGGGGAAACTTTAATTATTGTGGAATGTTACTATGTATCTATCTATTTCTGTTTCATTTTGTGTTTTACTTCTGCAAAGAATCCCCTTGCAGAGAAACACTGACCACGTGTAGCCTAACACTGGTTCTGATTGAGACACCAGGATATTTTCAGGTTATTTTGAAATAATTTGGAAGAGTTTTCTCATCCTGGGGCTACTGGAACATCTTTTTCCACCTTCTAGCAAAAGGACATCTTCTCTGTTTTAAAGCTTTTTGGGCAGGGGTCTTATATCAACTCAGAACTGGTTTGGTTGTGTTTCACTAAGTCCTGCAGGAAAATGTTGCTGAATACTCTGCTTGGTTTTAGACTGCAGTGTTGATTGCAGAACTGACTTGAAACAGAAGATAACACTGATGCTGGAGTTCAAGGATAATGTTTATTGTTCTTTGGGGTTTTTTTAGACCCTTGAAGGAGGATCTTACCGAGGAAGCTTAAAAGATGCCACTGGCTGCTTAAATGAAGGAATGACGCCTTCAACTCCCCCACGAAACCTTGAAGAGGAACAAAAAGCCAAAGCAATGAGAGGCAGGATGTAAGTTGTCTTGATGGTTCTTCTTTCTGAAATATGCACCCAAGGAGGACACATAGCTGCACTAAAAAATACTTTGTAGTCAGTGAATGAGCACGGAACTGGGAGTAAAACTGTGTTCTGCTTGCTTCTGTTTTTTCTTAACCTGTAAAAATACTTTATAAAAGCACTTGCATACCCAGGAAGTTCATCATCACTCTTTAAAATGTACAGCTTTTACCCCGGATAGCAAATATCTGTTGCTGTAAAGCCTCTGAACAGCTAGACAGTTATTACTGAGATGTTTGCCTTGGTAATTCCTGCATTGCCAGAGGTGAAATCAGCTCTCAGAGCGAGATACGTGGTTGACCTTGTTAGCTACCTTCAAGGAAAAGAACAGAGAATCCCCCTAGGATTTTTTGAAAGAGAGAATATTTTTTTGCCTTAGTTATTAGCAAAGGAAGGGGCAGAATTCAGATGCATTCGTGGTGGAAACATGCCACTGAAGAGAAAGTTTCATTTGGGAAGCCCTCATGTTCATGGTAATGGGAGAGGAAAGAAATGGTGGCAGCTCATGAAAGTTGTTTTTTAAAACTATCTGTACGCTCCCTTAAATGTAACAAAAATAACACTTGTGCCTTCAAAGCTTATCATGATTAAAGCATTTCTTAAATGCATAGTTCAGATGAAGGACACAGAGAACTGGAGAAACAGAATCAAGAATTATATGAAAGAGAGCTGAGGTAGCTGTTTGCTTTATACTGCCTCTTACGCTAACAACAGTAACTGCAATGATCTAATCAAATGGTAGATGGAGGGGAAAAGTAACGGTCCGTACAGGTCTCATTGGAGTGTGGTAAGGTGAGAGGTGGAAGAAGAGCAGCCCATTTGGGAAAGATGCCAAGCAGGGAAGGAAACCGAGTCGGGAGAACAAGGAGGTAGTTAAGAGTAGAAGAGGAAGTAGGAGCAAAGTGTCACAGGTCTGTGAAAGCCATCATTTGCTCCTGCTGTTTGTTGTAGAAAGCCAGAGAAGCGATACAGTGAGGGACTGGATCGACTCCCAGCAGCAGGCAGGGACATGACACTCCTGGATGTGTTTCTGAATGGGAGTTTTCTACTAGACAGCCGTCGGCCTTCCCGCAGGGAACATCTCTGCCCACATCTGTCTCCTAAAAGCTCCTCAATATTGCAAGTTCTTGGGTTTCTCTGGTAGCAGTTCATTAATTAGACAACTGGCAACTAACTGCAGGTTGCAGTTTTAGTGCAGAGACCTCTGCCACTGTAAGCATAAATACAGTAACGCTTCCTCATGTGCGACGCTTCTGGCAGGGGGACTGGCAGCATGTTACGTGTAATTAGTGGCTGCCTCCGTCCAGATTTCCTAAACGCCAGGATGTTTAGGAGCACCTGCTAGTGGCTTTCAGCACAAGACATCTGTCTCCTCTCCAGCTCCTTTGTGTCTGTGTTCTGTATCTCTGCAGCTCGCTGGGTTTAATTCCATAGCCATATGAGGCAGCTGAGCTCCCAACTTGAGCTGTGACCCCCCCAATCCCCAGAAAACAGCAGCTGAATCCTTGCACAGGCATGGGCAGTAATTTCCTGTGTCTCTGGCAGCACGTGCATGCCAGCAGTTAGCCTTAGTCTCAGGAAACTCCTATTCCATCAGGCTTGATTGCTGCATTTCTGTGAGCAATAAGGCAATAGTCTCACTGAGTAGCATTGTTCAGTATAGATTTAATACAGTTACCAAGATATCCAGTTATTCAGACTTATTCAGAAGTAAGGAGGCTCTATCCTTGTTCCAGTTCATGCCATTTTAAATACAGCTGTGTAGTCAATACCTGCTGGTGACCAGGGCAGGCACTTTCCAAGCAACTGCCTGCCCTTGCTCCATATTATCAGATGAGGAGATGAGTGAACTTGAATTTTTGGCAGCATCCATCTTAGAAACCTTAAATTTGGGAGTACCTCTAAGGTCCTGTGTCAGGTAGGCTTCAGAGAACTAATAGAGATGGTCAAGGTTGATTTTTCTGCTTGCTAGAAAGAGGGGAGCTGGGGGAACAGTGGTGCTGAGTTTAAGGTAAGCAGTGGAGGTGCAGACCCCGGTTCCTAATAGAGGTGTACATTTGCAGGTTTAGTCTGTTCACCTGAGAGACACCTGGTCGCTGCACTGTTTTTTAATTCACACCCACCTGCCTGCACGTCCTGCAGCATTACGTACTACAAGTACCCACTGTTTCATTTTTAGAGGACGATTTGGCCAGATGGATCCTTGCAGTAACTCAAACCAAAGGAGAGGCAGTGGGCAGGTGGGAGAGGTTCTCCCGCTTCCCTCAGCAGCTCTCTGTGTTCATGGGGAGCAATGCAGACGCAGGTGGTGCGAGCTGAAAAGTAACCTCCCAGCACGCCTCCTCGGGTGGAGGAGACATGGCAAACCTTTCGCAAGAGCACAGTAGGTCAGCCAGCAAGAGGGGACTGTACAGCATACGCTTGTTCAGGCCACACGCTGCTGCTTTGTAAAAGAGCAGCCTTTTGCCCTGTGCGTGTTTACTACCCAGGCACGCAACTTGGCAGGGCACTTCGGAGAGCACAAGCATCTGGCATCGCCGCTGCCAGCTCTGTCTTCTGCCAAGGGGGCTGGATTTCACTCTCAAATGAACAAGAAGCTGTTTGACCTCTTCCTGCCACGTGTCTTAAGTATCTCCTCCGCTCTGTCTGAGCAAGGGACATGTTGGGAGTGCAGCGGGAGCAGGATTTGTTTTCTCAGGAACCTCTCGTAACTGAGTCTCTCCTTGCAACACCAGTCTATTTTTTTTTCTCTCTAGATATTTTCAACCAGGCTTTTATCTTCGGAGTGTTTGCCCTCAGCCCTATCATTTCAAGTGGGTCAGTCTGCAGATTGATGTGAATGGAGCGATATTAGACATGAAAGCACTCCTCTATCTTGTTAGCCTTGTTACTGCCATAGCGAACTTGAGCACAGATGGAGTTTATTTGTCATGTGCCAAATCTATGTATTGGCATAATTGAGAGGCAGACTGTCTGCAGCAAGCTGTAACTTTTTGAAATTGTCCTCCAAAGAACATTATGTGATTAGTCAGTTTGACTTACAAAGGAGGGGCTTTTTTTAGCTTGCTGTTGTTTGCATGCATCAGGCCTTCATTAGGTGACTCTCCTACCCAAGATTATTAACTCTGAAATCAGTGTAAAGCATTTGGCACCCACACATAGATTACCTAGTCTGAAAGATTAAGCTCTTGGTTATGACAGAAGAGGGGATTTGTTTTCCAAGTGTTTGAAACTTCCAGATTAAGACTTAATAGCTGAATCTTGGGCAGAGCCAGAGGGACTGGGGCAAGAAATCCTCTCCTGCTTGCTGCAAAATGGGTGAGGACACATCTCCATTGCTATTGGGGGGCTGCATGGGGGATGGAGAAAAGTGAGGAAGGGTAGTTCAAAGTACAGGCAGCTGGTTGTGCTGCTGCTCTTACACTATCCTGGAATATGGGGGGGAAGAGGGATAGGGGGAAAGAGTGGTTAAGAGAATTGAAACTACCCTGACCTGAAATGTGAGGGTTTTGTCATTGACATTCCACTGAGCTATAAGTGAGCGAAGAGTGAGTTGTGTTACGTGACCTGGATGATGGTGGAGTTTTATGGAGAGGTAATATGTGGTAAGAGGAGCAAACAGTAACATCAAGGAATATGGTCAAATAAGTGTGTGTTCTGTTTTAATTTAGGTTTGTCTTAAATGAGCTGGTACAGACTGAAAAAGACTACGTCAAAGACTTGGGAACTGTTGTGGAGGTGAGCTGAAGCAAACGCTGCTATGCAAAATGTTTTCCCACTAAAAAGCACCATGCTGACAAGTGACAACAACAAAAAATACAGCATGAGAAACAAACTGCTTTATTTTGCACTCTGCTTCCATGGTCCCCTTCTCATGTTGACAGAAACAAGAAGAAATGCCTTTGGAAACTATTTTTCTTTCCATCTAACAAATGTTGTATTTTAGGTTTCAACTCTAGCGTGCAAAGGTTTTTCTTGGCTACCCGGCTTGTGACAAACTCTTTCTGCTATAATGCAGCCTTGACGGCAGTGGTGGAGAATAACTTATGCTCCTACCACTTATTTCATGCTTTTCTTGCTGTCATATTGAGTAATGGTAACATGTACTTTACTTGAGTTTGCACCTGGACTAAAGTCCTGTGTCTGAGTACCTTTCCAGAAGCTGGGTTTGGATCTGTGCTGAGGTGCGTGTGTGGCCCGTGTATTATTGTTTTGCAAAAAAAACCTTAAGAAAAAGTAGAGTTTGGGATTTTTTCTGTTAAAAACCAGTCATAGTTTTTTAAGCTTCAACTTGTAAAGACCTGGCTGATCCCTAGGGATCACCTGTCAGAGCCAACTCACATGCAGGGTCCAGTTTTTTTCACAGCAAGGACTCAGAACTGGAGGCACGCGATTGAAATGGGCTTTCAGCAATGCTTTTGGCATTCACTAGTCCAAGGAGAATTATCAGCCCATCTAACAGTGATTTTCAACAGCTTCCAAACTTGAAGACCTTTGTGTTATCTTCTGTTTACATCATGCACCACTGGCAAACCTGACAGGGCTGCAGCGTTCCAAACGCTTATAAAGAAACTCTCAGGAGGTGTGAGAAATCGGATTCATGTGACTCTTCAAACTTACTGCTTGGCTTTGTGCTCCCACAAAATACTTATGGTGATGAATGGAAGAACTCTGTACACAGTCTGGCTTCTTCCTTTTACCAGAGAAGCCAAGAGCTTGATAAACTGCTTTTGTTTAACTTTTATCTTCTAATTGCACTTGTCACTTCAATGACGTCTAATAACGGTTTCTGTAAGTATTGTAGATATTCAGAATAAATCCTTTAAAGTTTTCTTTTAAGCAAACTATGTAATTGTAAGTATCTAGGTGGGTTTCTGGTTTTAAATTGTACAAAAGGTATTTTAAGCGTTTTCAATTAAAAAATCCTGACATTAAACTTTCGCTGCTTTGAAAAAAAAAGAGTGTAATTATTCTCCCCTTTCAAATGAACCCTTTGCTAATTGCTGATCATTAATCCTAAAGGGCTTCATGAAGAGGATAGAAGAAAAAGGAGTTTCTGAAGATATGAAAGGGAAAGACAAGATAGTATTTGGCAATATTCACCAGATCTATGACTGGCACAAAGAGTAAGTTTTTCATTTTGTTCCTTTTTAAGCACCTTTCTAACCGCTCGTCCATAAAGGATTGGGGTATATGGTGTCTGTATGTCTAAGCTGCTTTTAATTGAACATCAGCAGGTCATTCAGGGCTGAACTTCCAAAGGACGTTACCTCACTTTAAATGGTCTCTGTTGGTTTGTAAGTGCTGCTTAGTAACTTCACAAATCATCGCTACCTTGAATCCTGAGAACATGTTCTGATTCATGTGCTTTTAGCCACAGTTTCACCATACACTAGATCCTGATACAGGGCTTTGTCTGCCCAATCAGAACCAGCACAACTGCATGACGCAAAGCATCGGTCCTACATAAACTCCTTTTTCCCAGTGAAAAAACTTTGATGGGCTATAGCTTTGCACTGCCTGGCTTCATGGGAGGGTGTTTGTTGTGCTGACTCTCACAGATACAGCTTTATGTTGGCTCAAACACCGTGGCAGGAGTGCTGGTCAGCGTGACAGAAATGTTGTTGCACACAAGAGAGTCTCCTCTGTGTCAGTGCTGTGCTGCCAACGGCTCTGCCATTCCTTGCTGAGAAGTCACAACAAGAGGCTCCATGGGAGATACCATTGTGGTCCATCCACAGCTCCTGAGCTACTGCTCATAAGCAGTCCCAGCGTGGCTCCCAGAGAGGTGCTGCTTGTGGGGTACTTGCTGGATTCCCAGGAAAGCTACTGAGGCTGCCATAATTGTGTTTCTTGGGTCACAGCTGTAGACTCAATCCATTCCAATGATGAGCAGTAGCAATGCTGGAATGTCATGGTTTCCTTCCTATGTCTTGTGGTTCTTAGCAACATGAACATCTTCACATGCAGCTGTCAGGATCAAGAAGGCTGACCATACCAGTAGTATTTGGCTAGTAGGGTGATAAAATGCAAATACTTGCAAGATACTTCTCACGCAAAAGCTCTGACAGGCTTTGGCCTGTTGCTGCTTTTGACTCTCAGTTAGGAACTCTGTTCCATGAAAATCTTACTCTGCCCTCATACAAGTCACTTTTGAAACGCTGCTGGAAACATGAGGCTTATTTTAAACCCTGGGCTGTTTCTGCTGTAACTTTATGAACAGCAATGTCTTGCTTATGGACAATATGGTCATCATTTCAACTCTGCCACTCAGAAATACTCTACAGCTCTGGCTAACTAGAATTTGAGCATGTGTGTGCAGTCTTGAGCAATGGACACCGGGCTGGATCTTCCTTCAGCTCTGGATATTTCCCTTATGCAGGAAACAAGGTGCCCTTCCCATTAAGTGTCCTACAGGTGCTTATCTCATGGCCTGGGCCTGTCGTTACGTTCCGAGAGATCCCCTTGTGCGCACAAAACAAAAAATGTCAGAAAAAGTTTCACCTTATATTAAATTGATACCAGCAACGGAGTGTTTTTACCAGTGCCATTCATTGTTTAAGTGTGATGATAGTTTTCTGTAACACACAGGGAGGTATTCCCTATTTTTAGTTCTGCATATCTGGGTCAAGAAGTCTATTTAAATGCAGATAAATTTAACATTTATAGAGGATTGAGTTATGGAAGCAGCTGTATCTGATGGTAGCAATCAGTCTGTTTAGTTGGAACAGCTATCCAACGTGCATCTTTTTTTGAGGTTCTGGGATTTCTTGGGACCAGACCGTTGCAAGCATGTCCTCTCACCAAATCTGACTACTATAGCAAATCTGTGGAGGCATTTGAGACAGAAATCCTGCAGTGAAAAAGAGGAAGATCATGGAAAGGGAGACTGTCAGGATTTGCCTACCAGTTAGAAAAACCTACCAGTATTAGTAAAGTTTAGTTTAGCTGCTTTTACCTCACTTTTAGACATCCTAGTATATTCTTGGTAAGAGCATTCAAGCTAGAACAAATGACCACCCCAAAGCTGCAGGTCAAGATAGAGACAGTGTTTATGAATTACTATTACTATTATGAGTTACGGTGTATTGCTAACAGTAATATACTGAAAAACAGCTAAACCTAGAACATACTAAAACCACCAGCAAAAACGTGTTGATTTGTTTGTTCAAGTGGAAACTTATGCATCTCTTTCACGTTGACCAGTACTCCAAATCTGCTCATGCAACTGAGAGCTCCTGGTAAAGCTTCAGTTGAGTTTTCACAAGCGTTTTGGTATATGGAAAAGTTTTACTTTGGGAGTTCTCAGTGAAGGAAAGCAACTCTTGCAATTAGATAGTAATTGGCACTTTTAAAAAATTGAAACCACTGTAATAGTAATGGTGAGAAGATAGTTTGCAAGACAAGACCTCCATATTTCACAGCTCTCATCTAATGTTTTAGAAATGCCACCATTAAGGGCTGAAGCCAAGCTTACCTTTCCATTTATTATTGAATACTATAGCTAAAATTGCACCGATATATCTGAAGGATTACTAGTTTGCTGCTGAGATGACTTAAAGAAGTATTCTGAAATGTTGATGTCCTTTCTTTCAGCTTTTTCCTGGCTGAACTGGAAAAATGTCTTCAAGAACCTGACCGTTTAGCACAGCTTTTTATTAAGCATGTAAGTTTTATTTTGTTACCTATCTCTAGCATAATTGTTATTTAGGGTGTGATGACTCCTTTCTGAAAACACCTACTTGTGTCAGTTTGATACTTTTACATGTCTAAACTTAATTTAAATGTGAAGTAGCCTTATAGTTGTGCATCTTCAGTGAGCAGCTGGATTGAACTAAAGCATTAATCATTGCCTTCTTCAGACTTCTAATTTGGGGGCAAAACTGGTGTGGCCAAGGACATCTGCCAACATATAATTATGGCAGGTAGTTGCCAACTGCTATGATTGACATGTTCGTGTGATATTAGCTACAGCAGAACACTAGAGCAAATTTCAGACCCATCAGTTTGGGGACGACATCTCTAACTGGCTACCCCCATGGAAACCTCCCTTTGCCTGAGGTGCAGAAGTGGAGAACAGACCCAGTTATCAATTTACTTTCCTACTTCAGCAAACTACTAAGCCTTTGATTAAACTAAAAATAAGGAAGACCAAGCAGAACATCATAGCAACTTTCTGCCAGCTTTTAATAGCAAGACAGAATGGTAGCCAATATCTCACCAGTCTGCTGTGCATCTTGCTTTCACAGGAGCGGCGATTACACATGTATGTGGTATATTGCCAAAACAAGCCACGATCTGAATATATAGTAGCTGAGTATGAGGCATACTTTGAGGTAAGCATGGCTCATTATACATTACTCATTACTGCTACATACAACTGGGAGTCCTAGTCAAGTAGACTATTCTGTGACCTGTGGCATTCGTCTAAAACAAATTCTAGAAGATTTTGATAGTGCACATGATGCCTTAGTCTCTGCTACAAGGAAAAAAAGTTATTTCATTTATTTCAAATTCTCATGTTGTTAATTTCTAATAAATATTTAATCCAGTACTAACTGTCTGTGGCCCTCAAAGTGCTGCAACTGCATTGATTTCTGTCCAAAATAAAATAAGACTTTTAAATCTGTAGTCTACAAACAGGGGAGGAGGTAAAAGTCGTTGGAGCTGGGTGGTGCCTCTCATAAATTCCCAATAACATTGTCTGTTTCAAGGGGTCTAGACACATTTAGATATTAGTGTGAAAGAAGCTTGTTTAACAAGGGAAAGATGTTTCGTTTCACCCAAGGGCATGAGGCATGCACTGCAGGACTTGTTTGTGAGCTAATCCCCGCTGCAGTGGAAAGAGCCGTCTCCAGACCTTGCAGCCCTGCTTGGTCAGCTCAAAGGGGGAAGGGATCCTGTGCTTTCCAATGCCTTCCAGCTCGGTCATGACTTTTACCCAGTCCTTGCCTAAATAGGATACGCCAGATTTTTAAATCCTCTCAAATTCCCTCTTGCAAACAAAAGATTAAGAACAGACCAACTTTCTGTGGAAATAAGCCTCTGCCGAGACATTTTATCATGTTCTCTGTCTTACTCTGTGATTGTTTGCAATTGTTTTTAATCCTCAATTTTTAGGAGGTTCAACAGGAAATAAGCCAACGGCTAACCATCAGTGACTTTTTGATCAAACCCATTCAAAGAATAACTAAATATCAGCTTCTTCTCAAGGTGAGTGGAAAGATGCGGTTTGGACTAAACTGTAGTCTGCATCTTGCATTAGATGCTGTTATTTTAACTCAGCCTTAGTTTTAACTGAGGAATAACTTCATGAAATTAAGAGGAAAGAGGAGTCTGCTTATACTTGGGCATACAATGACAGAGTCCCATGGAAAATATCCAGAGAGCAGGAGGGCCATATCTGTGGGATTAGTTTGCAATCGACGATAATCAAAAGATTTATTTTTTTTATTTAATATTGGAATTTTTTTATAGAAGACTAAACTTCAAATAGGAATTTTCTTCCTCTGAAGTTTTAGAGCAAACTTTCATTCAATTTTTTTAAATTGCAATAAAGATGCACAAGTGTGTTAATAAAGCCTGTCTTTGGTGCTGAATGGCATGCTTCTAATAAATGCTATAGCCTCCATTTCTGAATATCTCTCTTCAAATTAGCATAAGAAACTTATTTCCAGAATATTCTCATGTCTTAAAATTTGGGGAGCTCGCTGCAACTTTTTTCCCAAGGAGTCTGACCACTCTGGCTTCTGCTGACTTATCCACAATGCCAATTACTCAGCATTTCTGAAAATTCATCCCTAGGGGTCTCAAGCTAATATGTAAAATTAGGCATGTCTGAACCCTACCCTGTAATCTCCAGCAGTACTGGGGCTCTGAGCTGGTTTCTTCTCTTTTTTGAACTAGTCTCAAGCAGGCTGCCATCACAGTTTGGTAATTGCACACTAGCAAAGAGACAGCAGCGTGTTCCCTGAAATGCCAAAAGGAAAAGAAAAATCTTCAAGTGTGTGTGGTCTCGTGGCTTAAGACAGGGACCAAGTAAGCATTCCCAAGGGCTAATCCCAGCTTTGCCTTTTTCCTGTGATGTTTTCAGCAACCATCCACACCCCTTTTCCATATCTATAAAATGGTTATAACATTCAGCAGCCTCTGAGAATGAATTTATCAATATTAGCAAGTTCCTTCTCAGAAGATCACATGCTTTATATGCTTTTTCTTTTTCAAACTGGCATCTTTTATCTTCTCTTTCTGAAATGCTTTAATGCAAACTTTTCTGCTTTCTCCAGGACTTCCTGAGGTATAGTGAAAAAGCTGGTCTGGAATGCTCTGATATAGAGGTACGTTTTCATGTCCTGGACAATAGTGCTATGTTAACTAATGGCACTTTATACAGAGGAAGGAAAACCCCAGTATTCCTTTGACAGTAGTTGAAGATCCTGCTGATATTCTAAATGTGGTATGTCTCTTAGCTTAAGTCAGAAGTAAAAGATGAAGGCACAGTCCTGCATTGTAGGTGCACCATCCTCTTTTAGACCTTACCGTACATCTTCAGTGCATGAGGGCCTCAACACTAATAACTGCTAGCAGTGATCGCGCTATTGAAGTTCATTATTTGACACTTTGCTTTTAGGAACCCTCTGATTCTCTTGTAATAATACAACATCCTTTTTCCTTAACAGAAAGCAGTTGAATTAATGTGCCTTGTACCGAAACGTTGCAATGATATGATGAACCTGGGTCGCCTCCAAGGCTTTGAGGTATGCATTGGCATTCTGCTTATAGTAACAACCAGGCAAGGAAAAGTATTTTATCTTTCTATGATTGTCTGTACAATCTGCCCTACTTCAGGCTGTTCATCTAGTGCTTGTTCTTCTCCAATGCTGATCTGCAGGCTTTGGTGAGGTTTCGAAGGTGGGGGGTGACATACCTCTCACTCTAAACTTGTGACAATCTATCTATTGTTTCTTCAAAATGTAAGGTCTGTAAAAGCTTCTGCAAGTTTGAATTACACTTCTTATTTTATGTGGTGAACCAGACTGCTTTGCCTGTTAGTAAGGTCACCTAGCATTAACATGTTAACAGCTCCCTCTGAGTCTGGCAACATTCAGGAAGGGATTTGTGAGTTATTACCCCACAGGTTACAGCCTGTGGTTTGTAAATAAGCCAATGTAGACTTTGGCAGTCCTGGCGAGATGTCTTATCTCCAAAATGAAGTCAAGTTTGTCTTACCGTCTTATGCATTGTAGCATTCCTGCAAACAGGTAGGTCCTGGTTTTTTGCACCTTCAGAGGTGTTGTGTCACTGCCTACTGGCTTAGGGGGTGTTGGAGAGCTCATGACTAGAGGGAATCCAAGGCACTACAATAACAAACTACATAATTGGAACAGTGGTTGAAATTAAGTACAAAGGACTCTACTTGAGACCTCTTGCTTGTGGTTTTATATGCACAATCAGTGGCAATGAGAACAAAGGAAACCTATGTTATTTTCCTTAAACTGAGCTCTTGATTTACAAGATTGCTGCTCTGATAACTTAGAGGGGATATGTATCACATGAATTCAGTGCTTCTTGGAAAACTTGGACTGCACGAAACATAGAAGATCGTCTCGTGGGATTACGGTTGGTCGGGGTTTGTAATGTTGGTGCCTTGTCTGCTTTTCAGGGCAAGCTGACAGCTCAAGGCAAGCTGCTGCAGCAGGACACCTTCTACGTGACAGAGCAGGATTCTGGAGTTCAGTCTCGACCAAAGGAGCGTAGGGTATTTCTCTTTGAGCAAATAGTTATCTTCAGTGAACTCCTTAGAAAAGGATCTTTAACGCCAGGCTACATGTTCAAGAAAAGCATAAAGGTAAGAAATACAGAGGGAGAGGCATATTGTGTTTGATGGTCACGTAAGGAAATCTTACCAGTTTTCTATACTGTGAGACTGATCCATTCTGTCATAGGGGGACAACAATTTGCAGAAAACATTTGCATTTACCTGTCAGTGGATCAGAAGCCGTTTAAGACCATCTCTAAATAAACTACTGGGTGTCTAAATTTACTGGGTAATTTTTACAAGGAACAGCGTG
Organism: Aquila chrysaetos chrysaetos; assembly: GCF_900496995.4. NCBI lineage: Eukaryota > Metazoa > Chordata > Aves > Accipitriformes > Accipitridae > Aquila > Aquila chrysaetos. The sequence continues at coordinate 42,550,002 of NC_044009.1, forward strand.
CGGGCAGGTCTTCTGTCATTCATAGCTCTGAGTTAACAAATATCGCTAAAAAGCCTGCAGTAGAAGACAGAACTATTTCAAAAACAAAGAGAAACACACACAGTTCTAAAAATGCAGCTATAAGGAATTATAAAACCAGTTAAACTATAAAGAAAGTTTTAAGAAATTAATTTTGGTTTTAAATAATCTTTCCAGATTAGGGGGCTGGGACTAAAAGTAAAAACTGAAAGTAACCAGGGAAAATACTTATTTATTTGTTTGTTTAAGGGCTTTTATGCTTGTTTAACAAATGCAAACTTAACCTTTGAAATGGTAAGTGAAGGTGGATGAATGCTACCCCTTTCCTGGTAGAACAGCCTTTGCTGTGCCCGCAGAAAGAGCAAAGTCACTGGTTCCTTTGAATGTCTTGAGCATTCAAAGCTGAGAAACCAGTCTGGGATTGATTTCCTTTTCAAAGATACAGCTTAAAAAGAGATGTGGGAGAATGCATTGTGTTTGCTCTAAATTTTGAATGGTACATTAATATGAAACAGCAGAGAACAATATCAGGTGAAATAATGCATATTAACCATGTATAACTAAACAAATCTACGATAACTAGCATATTTACTGAAATGAGGGCATCTTCTTGGCTGACAGAAACTGCAGCATTTACTGAAAAGCCTATATCCATTTGCAAGTCAGTGTATTTCATAGTTTCCAACACAAATAATAAGCTAATAATAAGCTATAAAGGAAAAAGCTGAAGTGTACAAATAAACAATCATCTTGATTTAGATGATCAGCTTTGATTTTATCTTATTGCTGATTTAAATTATTATTAAAGTTGGGGGTGGAAATAACATGAATAATTTTGACTTCAGCTTATTGTATGTATAACAATGAGGCTTTTATCTGCAGGAAACAATTCCTGAATTGTATATTGTAGATAAAGAGAGAAAAATAAATCTCTCCTAATGTCAATAAAATTAGCTTGCCTCAAGGGTATGAGTTGCTTTTCTAGTTAAACAGCCTATGAAAGTAATGCTGTTCCCACTGCCTGAGTTTAAAATTTTTGTGTGATAATTTTCCAGTCTCTCTTTTCTTCCATTTGGCAAACAGCTCATTCTCCTGTTGAGTGCCTACAGCAAGTGTGGGATCCCCCGTGGCTCCATGTGTATCTCTCCCACTGCAGCATGGAGTCTGTGTGCCAGCAGCTCTCACACCCTCCCTCCCAGCCCCTGCTTCAGCTTCTGGCTGCTTTTGCATTTCTCTCATGCTTTCCCACAGAGATGAGCTGTGGCCCACAGTGGAGCAGGACCATTCCCTATAGCAGGACCATTCCCTGCCTCTCTGTGCTACAGGCATCCTCACCTTGCAGTGGAGCCTCAACCTGAGCTGGGTTATTCCCTGGTGAGAGGCACTTTGTCCAAAAATATCACATAAACTGGCTGCCTCATTGCCTGTCTTTCATAACCCTGCCCTAAAAGTGGGCATCCAGAAATTGCATCTGGTCTGAGTTCATGAGCCAGAGTTTGAGGAGGCTTTACACTGTCAGCTAGGACCAAGCTTCTTTGACCTTGGTTTGAGTGCTGATAAAATCCTGCTGGGCAGCTTGAACCCATCTTTACAGCAGTTACCAGGACTGACTAGCTCTCTTTGGCTAGCTTTGATACCATGTGCAGTCATGGTTGTCCAGTTCTCTGGGAGACACTCCCTGAGAGATGTTGGCTGTTTCCCTGATGGTCGCATCCTCCTACACAGCAGAAGGACCTAGCCAGCACCGGAGATCCCATTTCTTTCCTCTGTGTCACAGCCACTGCTGAGCACTCAGGTCTCTCTGTTAAGAGTAAGAAGTGCATATGACTTCAAATGCAGCCGTTGTGGTCTGTCAGGGAGATGAGGCTCCCAAATATTTTTCTCCAAGGTCTGTCACACTCAAACTGTCATAGAAGCTTCAGCACGATGTCCTACATTAGCAAAGAACCCTTCTTAGGCAGTGAGGTAGTTAGCATTCAGAAATTGCACATCCCTTCTTGGATACTTCTCAGCTGGATACCTTTCAGACTCTCAAAATACCTAAGTGGATAGCCTTGGCAAATGCATCTCCCTGAGACACAAATAGGAGGTTAGGGACTCTGACCTACAAGTCTTTTTCCTGCAGTCATACCAGGATTGACTTGCTTGCTTTGGCTATCAACCAGAGGAGCAAGAGCTCAGAACAAGAGGAAGAGCACTGTCCAGGCTCACTGTCTGTCCCTTTCCTTCTCCCCATGTCAGAGGAGTTCCTGCATGTCCCTCTAACTTCACAGGGACCCCCAGAAGAGAAGGAAGAGGCTCCTTTCTTCTTGCAGTTTGAATGCTGGACAGTATTTAGATGTGGAATGGATCTCTCCATACCTTGACAGTTATTCAGAGCAATTGGAGATAGACATCTTCTAGAGAGGCATTATTGCCTTAGTCTTCAGAGCTGTCTACTTTTGACATGAAGACTCTCTCTCTCTCTCTCTCTCTCTCTTTTTGAAAGGCTATGCCAACCTATTCTTGTTTACTATCATAGCTATAAGTAGCTCAGGAAAAGTTAAAGTTATGGGTACACTTACACAGAAGCCTCAGAAGGGCAGGACAGCAGCCAAAATTGCCATCCATGCGATTTCCAGAAAGAGTATCTGTTACTACAGTCAAGTGAAGTGATTGCACACAGATGACTGTAATCTGCTAGAAATAAGAAGATCTGTTGGAGCATCAGGGGAGAATTGCTCTTTTTTTTTGGTATATACCTGTGCACAGTCCATTCCATTTTTAAAATACTCTGATGACTGAGACTTTCTTTCCCATGGAGGATAAGAAATATAAACACTTACTTAAATTGGAGGAATGATAGACTTCATTAACATCTTAATAGGAACAACTCTATTTACGGGTTACAATAAATTTTTAGCACATCAGTCAGGTCTATGTTACCTTAAAATAGAAGTTGTAATTCAAGACAAGGCAGGCGGATGTCTGGTGCATCTGTCAGAGCTTTATTAAGCATCATATTTAAGCTTAAGATTTGTCTGCCTAAATCTAGATGAGGCAAATTCTTCTGATTGTGATCTGACAGTCTGTTATTGGATTCAATTATTTCCAGGAACTCTTCACAAAAATTTTATTCTGGTTCTTGAGTAATGTTAACTCATGCTCCATGTAACACATGCTTACCTTGGCTTGTTTCAGATGAACTACCTTATCATTGAAGAAAACGTGGAGAATGATCCCTGCAAGTTTGCTCTAATGAGCAGGGAAACATCAGAGAGAGTAATTTTACAGGCAGCTAATCCAGAAATTCAACAAGCTTGGGTACAGGACATCAACCAGGTCCTGGACACGCAAAGAGACTTCCTAAATGGTATGTACATGGTCTTCGCTCTGTTTCCCAAACTGTGACACTAAATGGGATTTAGAATCTTTGTGTCTTTGTTCCCTTTATGAAAAAAACATTCAGCAACTTCTTTTCATAAGGAAAATCCCAAGGACAAAACTAGAGCCCAGTCTGCCTGTCATTAAGCACTGGGTCAAGTGGTATCCACAGACTACATGGGAAAAAGTCCTTATGATTTACAGCTGGTCTTTGAAAAGAGACCACCTCAGTGCCACTGTACAGAGGTCTCTGTCCTGCATGCCAGGTCTGCCTGGTGGGAAGGTGAGGAATGGGAGAAGAACCAGGCAAGCCTGATCTGAACTGCTCTGTGGCCCTGGAACCCACCCTGAGAAGCCACTGGAGCCCCATCTTGCGTTAAAGACTGCAGGTCATTCTGCCTGGCTCCATTAGCAGCATCTCAGGGACTGTTTTTGGCAGCCTACCGCCTCCCTGCTTAAACAGGTGGTGGGTCCCTGCACAGTTGCCGTGCGTATATCAGTTAGGTTCATGTTCAGGTCTCAAGTCCCTCCATCACTGATTTGCCTTTGGTGGTACTTCTCTGCAAGATCCTTTAAAAATGCTGGGGTTTGCAGGGCTGTATCGCCTGGTGCTTTCCATTTGACAGGGAGACTTTAAATCTAATCCCTTCCCAAGACCGTGTCAAAGCCACGTTGCCATTGTATCTACACAGTATCTCCCACTTACTCAGGGCGAGGCTTATCCACAAGAACCTCCTATTCAACGTCACCGTGTGCTACAAGCTGAGGACATGAGGTGGGACAAAGGCTGCCTCACCATCCACCCTCTTACAGGTCCAAACTCTGCGGGGCAGCAGCTGCTTTCAACCAAAAACAAAAGAGAGGGCAAGGAAACATCTGGGCTTGTTTCTCCTAGGAACCATGGGAGGTGTGCATGAAGAGGGGCCTTTCCAAAATGTCAGTTTTGCTTTAGAAACAGATTTGGGGTGGTTCGAAATAATATTTCAAATTAAAGCTGTGTTTCTAAAAAAACCAGACAAACACACACACGTGATCAACAGAAGTGTGTATTTTGAAAATATAGAGGAATCAAATTCAGTTAACAATTTTGGCTTGTTCTTGCTCATGACTGGATGAGGGGAAGCAAAGGAACCAGGACTAGAGGCAAAATCTAAAAATAGTATCTCTCTTGTTTGTTTGGAAGCAACGAAGTGGGAATCATTACTTTGGATGCTTCCAAAATTGTTTTGCACTATTAATTTCAAAACAGCTTTTTTTCATGGGGCTTATATTACAAAAGACTTCTATATTTAAAAACTTAATACATGTTCAATAATGAAACTTATTTGCTTGAATCAAAACGTTTTGGCTTGGCACAGTCTGTTAGCTTTTTTGATTTTCGGGTTTTGGTGTTCGGTTTTGTGGATTTTTTTGCTGCAAAATCTGAAGAGGCTCTTTCAGTTCATATCAAAACAAAGGTTCCCTTTTCTTCAATGTGGAGGTTTTTAAAATTTTAATTTAGCTTAATTTTACTTTTCAGAAGTTAACTGGGAAAGGGTTACATGCAAAAGCTGTTAGTGACAGTTCAAAAACTATGGCTGAGCTGAGAAAGGAAACAGTGTTTCACCTGTGATTCCAAAACTTGATATTGAGTTTTCATGACTTGGAATAGAAAGGGCCTCATACAACCACAGTAAAATGATTCCTTAAATACATTGGTGAGGTGAGTAGTCCAAGTTCTCCAGTTTGACCAGTTGGTACCAAAACTTGCCGGTTTTCTGTCTGTGCAGTTGGCTTTGAATGAGGGTTTATTGGAATATAAGTAAGTTCTACTAAAGGTTAGCTACAGAAATTTTTTTTTAAACCTTGTGAGAACTCCACAGAGACTACTGCAGGGGTTTTCTGTCCCTTCCACATCTTTCTTACTCATTGTTTTATTTTTTATGTATTCACTCTTATCCTCTAAACACTTGCTGCCCTGTGAGCCCCTTTTTCTACTAAAGCATCTTCACAGCCCCTATTTAGCCTATCTTCTGTGAGGCCAGCAAGGAATTTGATGGGTTAGGAACATAATCGTCAGTATCTCTAAAGCTAGAAGTAAAAATAGATTTATATTAAAACACAGGCTTAAGGATTTACTTTAAACCTATAAATAAGATCCAAGAAAATGATATTGTATCCAGTAGAGCCTGTCCAGTCCAGAACAATTTAAGTGGCTTTTAGGATGTAATCTTATTGAGGCTGACTAATCTTTAAATACGTTCTTTAGCTTTGCATTTCATTAAAGCGGATGTTTTCTGTCTTTAAAATAATATTAAATCCACACTGAGCCAACGCTGCGTAAACTTAATATCAAAATATTCCCTGTGAGTTCTTGCCCAAGCTGTCTCTGATTTTCTGTCTTCAACAGGGAAGCCCTGAAGAGTATGGGGCTATGTACAGAGCATAGTATTTGCATCCACAGTTCAGAAATGTAAAACTTGTTGCAATTACACTGTTATAGTCAAGCTTTTTATATTTTTCCTTGGAAAAGCAAAAGCTGCTAAGCTTGAGAAACAGTCTGTGCACGAGATGATTGGCTATAGTGACCGTTCTTTCATTTTGCTTTAGCAAGCAAGCTGCAAAGAAAATATGTCATTGACGGATATTTTTCATAAGCAAAATGTCATTGATCTGTACCTTTTTTTAATCATGTTTTGTGACATTTTTGAGAGAGAAAGAGAGAGCACGCAAGTACGTGGACACTGATTTTTGCCAGAAGCTTGTAAGAATACTAACAGATGTTGAACAGGAGGCTGGAAGCCAGGCATCACTGTGATAGTTAATGGTGGAATTAGTAGTCACAAGTGGACACTCAGCTAAATACCCTTTAAAAGCACTGAGTAGGATAGATTGTTTTGAGACAGATTGATAAGTATTCATTCAGATCTTACTGCTAAAGACCTTGCAGCTTAATCTACTGTATATACTAGAAAAAGGTCACCGTCACTGTCAAAATCATTGTCAAAGTTCTCCCCAACCTTCTTTGTCCTCTATGGCTGATCTGCAGCCGGACCAAAGCATTTTCCGCTGCAGTTGAGGTAAGCGAGTGAAACCGGTAGTCACTGTGGCATAAATACGAAGCACTGTTGTGACAAGGGTCACTGCGTAGGTTTTGGAGCCAAATAATCTTCCAGATTGCTACAGGTCTATGTTTGTGTCCTTTGGAAGAAAATGGTGATCTGGCATCCTCCTTGATTTTTTTTTTTTTTTTTTTTAGTCTCTTGTTCTATAGTATTAAGTGATTTCTTGTTGGAGTAGTCTTGCCTTTCTCTGCAAGGGGAATGCTAGAGATTATGCTCTGTGGTGCTGAGCCTTTCTGTTTTTCTTTCCTTTCCTCTTGTTGGGAAAGACATTCCTTCTGTTGTGGTTCCCTGGTTGGGCTGATGCTATGACATTATGTCCTCCGTCTGCCTCTTGCTAGACTAGTCTCTCTGCATTCCAGTACGTTTAGTCTGGTGCATGTATACAGTATTAACTGACTGTAAATCATCCATTAAAGCCACATGACATGCAAAAAACCAAACCCATAGGTCTGGGGTTGGTAGTCTGAGCCTAGCAAATCTGTTCCTTTTCCGTTCACTGTGAGTCCCAGCCCTGATCCCTTTTCCTCCAAACATAACAAATTCTTTATTTCTTTACAATCTGGCATTTTTATCCTTCCTTTTCCCAGTGTGAGCTCTCTCCATGACTATGAAATGTACACTCTTACAAGCAGACTTTTTTTGAGGCTTATGAAGCTGTTTAATGTTGCTTGTGGGTGTTTTCTGGAGAGATCTGGACTGCTGGGATTAATGTCTTTGTGCCATCTATACTTCCTCACTTGCTGGTCATTTCCAGCAGTTTCCTTGAACCAAAGTAGTTAATACAGAAAGCACAGAGAGCGCCAAGTTGCAGTGCATCACGTCTGAAGAGTATTTAGTAGTCACACTCTCTTGGGAATACGCAAATGAGACTTATGAGTCTTGACCTGTGTTTTTTGATGATAGCAAAATTCACTGTAAATGAACCGTGCATCTCTTATTCAGGCTTTCATTTATTTTGGCTACAGGATGCAATTAATTTGTGCAATTTCAAACAAAATGAATGCAATCATGTACGCTATAAATGGCAAATATTTTAGCCCACTGTGTTGGTTAGAGAAGCTGTTCTTCACAGTAGCATGGACTGTTGTGTTCAGTTCACGTGCAGTGCAGTGTAACATGCTTGCGTCCTGTCTAGCCATGAACATGCCGTGTGCTTCCATGGGTGGCATCTCCTGTTCCTGTTTGGTGTGCAACTTATGCGTACGCTCCGATCGAATCACCCCACACACTCTCTGCAGCCCTTTGCAACACCTTTGAAAGCATATAGCTAATTCTTGTCCTCTTTTGCAGCGCTACAGTCTCCCATAGAGTACCAACGCAAAGAAAGTAGCTCAGCAGTGCTGAGGCCCCAGACCGGTAGGGTCCCTCAGCCCAACAGCAGACCCTATTCTTCTGTTCCAGTAGGGTCTGAGAAGCCTTTGAAGGCTACAAGCCGTAACCCATCTCTCCCACCCCTGAAGATATCTACCTCCAACGGCAGCACAGGGTATGAACACTCACAGCCTGGAGACAAGTATGAACAAAGCAAGGTACTGAGCTCATCTGATAAAACATGATCTCATAGCCCATTTCTTATACCATAGACAATCTGTGAAGTTAGCTTTAATTATCAGCTAACCAGGTCAACAGGAATCAACATACTGAAGCAATGGTGTAAAATGTGATTTGGGATTAAACAGACTGCGAAAGCTCAGGCATCCAGATGGGTGGCTCTTCAGCTGGGAAATGGAGGCAGAGCCTGACCCTGGAGGCTGGAGCACTGATCCCAGTGTTTTTCAGGACTGTGTTTGCAGACCTGGTGAACTGAACTGATCCATTTGCAGTACTGGCAGCAGCAATATTCAGGCTTCTCCAATATCCATTAACCACCCATTCCTGAAGAGGTCTACTCTGATAGCATAGAAGAGTTTAGACCTTTTCCCACATAACAGCTCGCAGGGTGCCAGTTGAAGGATATAATTTGGGTGCATGTGCCCTGCACACAAACCACCAAAGAGTCAGTAACCAGCAGTGTTTGGACCCTGCTGCTGGCTGTGGTTGACCAAAGCCACCTTCCAATATGACCTATATTTAAGATCATGAGATGTGTGAGTGTTCATTTGGCTTCTAACATTGAGCCTTCATTGGTCTTTCCCCCATTTGGCTCAGCGCAGATCGTTCATCTGTAAAACCACACAAATGAGAACGTGGCTGGGGCACCGTCGCTAGCAGCTGTGAAATCTAATATGAAATAGGAGGCTGGTTTGTATCAGATTACTGCCGCCTTTCAGAACCTTAAAATCCTTTTCTACCAATGTGAACTTTAAGTGTTTTGTATCTTCTTCCCCGGTACAGTTAGGCTGGAAATGAACTAGTGGGATTGCTGCCAGAAAAGGCAGGTTCCTCAGCACCGCCTGCTCACTGGTTTCTGTTGTGTCCGTTTTCACAGACTGATTTGGGAGGGTGCAATGGGACCTCTTCCATGGTGGTGATTAAAGATTACTATGCACTGAAGGAGGATGAGATCTGTGTGAATCAAGGAGAGGTGGTTCAGATCCTTGCTATCAACCAGCAGAACATGTTCCTGGTGTACCAGCCTGCAAATGACCACTCTCCAGCCGCTGAAGGATGGATCCCCGGCAATATCTTGGCTCCCCTCACTAAATCCACTACAGATAATAGCGACGGAAGCATCAAGTAAGTGCCATGTTGGCTTCGCTGGGAGCACTATGTGGATTTTTTGAGGAAAAAAAAAAAAATAAATAAACAAACCCAAATGGTAGGGAATGCCTGCTGATTTTTATCTACAGTGCCATTGGAACAAGCTGAGTGGTCAATCCGCAGCGTCGGGCAGCCATGGTGGATAGCTCGGGTTTTGCTTATTTTCATTTTGTGGGGTTTTGTTTATCCTTTGGAGAGAAATAAAACCATAGACGGTTAAAGATATGTTTTACGTTACACCATTTTACACCAACATGGACCTGCTTGGACTGGACTTATATTTATGTTGTATTAAGTTACTAATCTATATATTGGTTATAACAGCATCTAGCAAAAAAAACCCCACAAAAAATCCAGGCCCCGTGTTGGACTGAGGTTTGCTTCTCAAGGAGGAGACATTTTGTTGTCTATGGCAATTTCCTTGTACAGCTTGTATCTTTTTTTTATTTTGGTTTGGTTTGGTTTTTTTTTTCTGTTCGCAGTAACTTTTGTAATATATTTTTTGGTTTGCAAGACCCCCATCCAAGTACATTCCTGTATAAAGTATTTTGCACTATTTAAGAAAAAAAGGAAAAGAAACAAACTCATATTGATGAAGTCAGGTTGTGCAATATAATGGATAGTCGCAATGTTCATCATTGTACCTGTAATGTAACTAATTTTAAATGTACTATTTTAAATATGTAAAATAAATTTTCACCATGAGCATGTTTTAATGAGGTAAAAGAACTAGTTTGACCCTTTTTTTGGTTTTGTTTTGGTTTGTTTTTTTTTGTTTATAACATTTTGTTGCTTATTTAACAAATGTGTGGATATATATTTTTCTTTTCTGATTTTTAGAAATTTGTCAGTCTGAAATGACTAATGCAAGAAAGTGTTTTTTTGGTATTAAATACAGAAGGTACAACCCTCTTTTCAGTAATACCTGTTGATTTCTTTTAACATCTAAAATGACTAGATGGTAATGCCTGATGTATGCTACAAATTGTGTTACCTTACATGAGTACCTCGAGGCACAGAATTGAACACGAGGAAAGATTTTGTGACAGATTCACTAAAAATAATAATTTGATCTCTGCTGCAGTTTGTTAGGAGAAATGATGACTTTACTTGTCAGTCAGTAATGAATGCTACTATGAATTGCATGTTAAGCCAAAGGAATTGCATAGCACGTCTCTTGCACGTCTGCCACAGCCATTCCCGGGTTCCTCTCTAACCACAGTATGCAACCACGTGCCCTTAGATTCATCCACGGCACCAGGCTCCTGGTGAAGACTCCGATTTCATGGCAGCTGTACAGTCAAATTCAGAGTCAAATTATGTAGTCGGATGAGTTGTGCTCAGGAAGGCATAACAAAATTGAAAGACATGTGCGTCACCCCTCTCTCTTTCTCACTGCAGTGAGATTTAAAGTCTTAAATCATGTTTTCAGACTCAAACAGCTAAAACAACTCTGAAACCAAAAAGAGGCTTGAATAATAGAAGTCCTATGGGTAAAAAATGACCTGGAGCTGGTGTTACCTTTAGCACTGTCTAGTCTGCCAGATCGTATTGACTAATTAGTATGAGTAATAAAACTGTTTCTTCTGTTGACAAATACTGTACACAAAATATGTGGTCTATCCAGTAGTGTTGGCACCATGTATTATTCACCGATAGGTCAGGGAGTCTATCAGCCACGTCCTTGACTCTTACCATATCTTAAAGGAAAATGTAACAGTCCTGAAGTGTTGGATAACTTCTGCTCTGCACATCTAATTTGGACCTCCTCCAGAAACGCCCAAATATCAGACAGCATTCACTGTCTGGCTGAGATGTGCAGGGTGCTTTGGTGTTCCTTGTGCTCAAACATGACTGGCCGTGCCAGCTGTTTGCAGTGGAGACGCTAATCCTCATTGCAAAACAGTCAATATGACCCACTTCAGTCTTTTGTCAGTGGCAGCCAGCTGTTGGGAGGCCGTTAGATTACTTTTTTAAAATTGGAGCTATTGTACAGATCCCATCAGGTGCTGAAGTATAGCCAAAAACCACTTAGGAATCAGATGCAGTGTTCATGGGGGAGCGTCGGCTGTGTGGGGCATCCTTGGAGTCCTACCTTGCTAACATACTGCGTTTTATTGGCATCGCAGGTGATCGTTGGATTACATGCAACTTGCTTTGTAAAATGTATCAAGGTACTGTAGACATGACATGTGCCAAACATTGGGCTTAAACATGCAAATCAAATTTGCATGACTTAAAGGTGGGCAGATGCTTTGAACCTGGATCCCAGCTCATCACACTGCTGTTCTGAGAGCTTTCTGCTTTGGACAACATACCCCTTCCCAAATACCCCCCTAACCTGTCCACTATTTAAACCAAATGAAATCCATATTAAGAACTCTTTTGTTTTTTCTTAATTTTTTATGTCTGCTTTGATGTGCAATTTCTGTTGTCAACACAGCATTGCTCTTACAAAGGGTGACATGGTCTATTTTCTTTTTTTCCAAGAGTAAGGTCATAGGAACAGTAATGAGGAGTGAAAAATGTACTGGAAATCATGCCTGCTGTGGTGCTGGCCAAAAAACCATGAACTGACTGATGTCCTCTCTAATCGGATTGGCAAATTCAAATGGGAAATTCTTGGTCTTGAGAGGCACAGCATTCTAGGAAATGACTTATCTCTTGGAAAGTTAATGATGTAGCTCCTATTTGTCGAGCTATTCATGTTCTGAGCAACATGTAGGGAGCAACACCTTGAATTTCTTAAATTTTTTTAATTTGCTTTACTGAGTAATCTATTAAGACTGTTCTCCTGTATTTACATTTGTTTCACTGCTTTTAACCAACAAGACTGAGGGCTGAATTGACCTTTTAACTGTAGCAAAAATAAAATCAATTTCTATTTGTGGCAATGCAAGACAAAGTCCCTGAAACCAGATGACCAAGTTCTAGTTGCCTGCTTCCATCATGGGCATTTTTTCCCTGCTCCATGCATTTAAACAGCAAGTGTGGCACAACATCTGCTTCTCAGAACTGTTTGGTTTGGTTTTTAACTTCAACTCTCATTGCTCAGATTGAGATAGGCGTATTGCCAGTGGCTTTCACCTTCTAGGGAATTGCAGTAATCGCAAATGTGGATGCTGGTTCCCCTTTCCAAATCCTTCCTTCCTGCTATGATTTGCCGTTTGATTGCTGCGTTTTTTGGTACAACAGGAAGTCATGTTCATGGCATACCCTGCGCATGAGAAAGCGGGCGGAAAAGGAGAGCAGTGGCAAAAATGAAGCCAATGGGCCACGTAAATCCAAGGATATTCTGGGGAACAAAGTCTCTGTTAAAGTGAGTAAGGCCATCTGAAAGCTGTGTGCTGCTCTCCTGCTTCCCATCCTTTTCACCCCCTATAGCATCCTCTCCTGTGAGAGCGAGGGGGCGGCGATTTTGGGTTGGTTTTTTGTTTTTTTGTTGGGGTTTTTTAGTTATCTTTTTTTTTTTTCTTTTTTTGTAGTATCCATTTTAGCAGGATTTTTGCATGCAAGATAAAATGCAGCCTTTGTTTTTCGTTTTCTTTTTTGTGGCATCCCACACGCAAGTAAGTAATCTTCATTAAAAAACCAACTACGTATATGGTTAAATAACTGTTCTTAAAATTGGGACAATAGTGATTTACTGACCTCTGACCTAGCCCAATCTGCAGCTCCATCAGAGCAGCTGCAGTGGTGAGAAAGCCACCGGGTGAACCAATGGCCTTGCTGAAGTTGATGAGTTTTCTTTAGGCCAGCATTTCACCACATCTAAAGATAAGGGGTTCTCAACCTTGAGATGCTGAAGAGTTTTGGTCTGGGGAGATGGTCTCAATGACCTTTTTCTTTCCATTTTATCAGACAGGGCAGAGATGCTGACTCTGTCTTGCCAGGAGAGGGTCTTGTGTGTGTGTGTGTGTGTCTGTGTCTGTGTGTCTGTGTCTGTCTCTCTCTCTCTGAGATCTCCCAGTATGGAAAAGGTTGAGAACTGTGGGGTTAAGCTCCATCTTCTGCTCTGGGTGCCTGACTACTGTGCTCCAATTCAGAGGATCCATCCCTATAAACCGACCATGAGGCCTGCTCAGGACTAATCTGGGGCTTTCCCTCCCAACAGAGGCAAGAAAACACTTGTGATTTTGACACAACCAAAGCCCAGCCTTGATTCAGGAAAGCACTTGAGCATGTCCTTTGGATCCACCCCTCTCCAGGAGAGCCCATGATTAAGTGTTTTCCTTTGCGGAGGCTTTCCGTCTTGTAAGCCTAGTGAAATAAGCCATGGCATGTGCAAAGGGAGGAACCCTGCCACTGCAACCCGGGCGTCCCTCGCACCCACCGCCCAGCCAGCCGGCAGCCCTGCAGTCAGCCGGGGAGGGACTGGGCCCGAGGGAAGCGGTTGCTCCAGCATGGTGGCCACAGTTCTTCCTCCTGTTGCTTCCTCTCTGGTTTTACTACCTGAACGACTTGCAGAATCACGGCTTCTTCTTTGGCAAAAGCATGTCTTTGCCTTTGCTTCCCTTGTTCTGTTGTTGGTTTGGGTTTTGTTTGGGTTTTTAAGAGCATTTTCTGTAGTGTTACCCATTTCCATGCTGCTCACAATTCCTGTGCTGCTCTGCCCTGTCTAACCAATCTCTCTTCTAATCTCTTGTTCTCTTTCTTCCTCTTCATGCTGCCAAACAAGGAGACAAACAGCTCAGAGGAATCAGAGTGTGATGACCTTGACCCCAATACTAGCATGGAGGTAGAGACAATCATCCTTGTGATTTTTTTTTTTTTTTTTCCAAGAACGTGTGCCTGTTCTGAAAAGTCTTTGCTGAAAGGGGAGCTGGTGGGTCTATATCGCTCGTGGACATACGTGCCAATTAAGTGTGACTCACACAAAGTGCCAATTCTGGTTTTGCCAAGTGTTGAACTGGAGTTTGGGCTGCCTTTGTGTTGGGAGCAGTGGAGGAAGCTGAGGAACAAGCTCCTGCTGAGCTGGAGGCTCACACAGCCACCCTCAATCGCTGTTTCCCACCTGGGACCTCACTCAATGAAACAATAATGCATGCATGTCAACTGCCCATAAATGTAGCAGCTTTCTATATTAAAAACAACCCTTGCCCTGGCAATGCATGCTGAGCTGCTAGTCAGGCTTGTGTTATAAATCACTAGAGCAAACGTTGTTGCGCCACAACTAGTGCTTTAAATTATCTAGAGGATCAGAAAAGACAAAGTTTCTTTCTTCTCCTAGCAGAGTGGGAAACTGCATTTCTATAAAGGTACTGAAGAAGAATGGTAAAACTGGTTGCGTGCACGTACCTGTATCACAGACACCGCTGATGCAGATAGGGGGACCTAAATTACGATCCATTACACTACTCTTCCCAGTGTGAAGCCACTGATTCTAGTGGAGTGACCAAGACATGCCTTGTTGAGAGAGCCCAAAGGAGCTTAAAATCATAAAGAGTTATATATCTGGTTCTCCTCAATTAATATCTTGCAGGACCCATTTTTTCTGTGTATAGTGACCAAGCATTTGTATACATTGTACCAAGGCTGAAAGACCTTCCTACTGAAACAGGCAAAGACAAGGTTCAGAGAGACATACGTGATTTTGTAGAGATGATGGAGCAGGTCATTGGAGAACAGGGATATCTGTGTCCTAGGAGATCTCCAAGATGCTGTTAGCCAGGCTGCACTATAAACATCCTGCAAAAGAAAGCTGATCTTCTTCCTGGAGGGAATAAAAAGAGGGAGAAGTGTATTGAGATACAGCACCTCAGCTATTAACCTGAAGGCTCTCTTTTATTTTAATTGTGTTGGTGCACAGAAACACATCTTTGAGAAGGGAATGTGTACTAAAGGAAAGCTTTTGACCCAGCTGACATCCTGGAGTTTGAATAGTTCTTACCACTAAAGCTGCATTACTCTCAGGAGTGTGTTTGCGTTTTCAAAGAGCATTTTGCCAATCACAGGTAACAACTAGAAGTATACGTATTTATTACAAGGCAGTGCCCAGTTATTGCACGAAAGTCTGTGTAAGCTTTAGATCAACGAAAATTGCCCTGTGGAGTAAAAGGTGGCTGAGATACAGGTGTATGGTACAGAGCTGGGTGACAATTGCCATTCTTTTTGCAGAGGATTTCTGTGTTTTGACTTTGCTCAATAGGAGGAAAACCAGACGTTTTAAAACTGTCAGTGGAAGGTATCTGAGTCCTTACACTGTCAGCATTTCTAGTTAGTTATAGCATACTCTACATGGGTCTTTTTATTTGATTTGGGTTTTTTACCATGGTACAGTCTACTGTTCTTGCCTGCCTCTCTGAAGTTTAGGAGATAAGAGCCTTTTTGTTTAAACCTAAAGACACTGATGTGAAGTCTTAGCTATGGTATGAATCTGCTGTTGGGGGAGTAACTGTGTGCCTGGTATGTGACTTGATTTACTCTCAGAAACGCCATCCTGCATCTCCCAGGTCACTTACTGGAGGTGACAGTGTCCGTGCACTGCAGTCCTGAGGAGCCACAAGGTTCCTCGTGGCTTGGAAAGCTCAAGTCTGCTTCTCAGCAAAACTCTTTGGGGCTGAGCAAATGTTTAAAAAGGCAGAGCGAGAGAAAACCAGAGTGCAGTTGTGGGGGTGACTTACTAAGGTCTGACTGCCCTGCAAGGAGCAGCATGGCCCTCAGTTTGTGCTGGTTTTAGTACATCTGCAGCCTGGAGTGAGTGTGGTCAGCTCGTTGGTCCAGCTAAGAAATATGGGGGGGGGGGGAAATGCTGATACACAGTATAAACTAAAAATCATCCAGAGGGAGCAGAGCAAGGGCAGGCTCATAAAATGCTCATGAAGCCCTAGAAGAGGCCATGGGGAAGTCTAGTCTGTAAAGGTCTGGGGTATGCACTACTGGAAGCCACAGTTGTTCTCCCTTTCCCTTCATTGTGGGTGTTTTGATGGTCCTTTTCAAACGTGTTATGAGAAATGAACTTTATTAAGGCCTTGGGAGCTAAAGTCTTTTCTCATTAAAACAGAGGCAAGGCAAGCTACTTCCACCACCAGAGCCTGGTCCAGGGCTTCATCGGTCTTTTAGGCTTTGTGTTCTAAGCTTCAATAATTGTTCAACAGCTGTGCTACCTCTCCACCCCAACCTGTGTGTGCAGTGAAAATCAGCATCTCACCTGGTTTTCCTTTCCCTACTCTGCATGGTACGTCCCAGCAGAGCCGCTGGCAAGCTCCCAGGGGAGCTGGAGACAGTGTGACTGCCTGCCCGAGGAGGGGGAAGACCTTGTCCTCACACCTGGCTCAGCTCATGATGGATTTTATAGACACTGGGAGTTCTGGTAGGAGAGCTGTGTCCTGGCCATCACCATTCAGAGGCGCATGAGGCCCTACCTGTGTCATTAAGGCGGAGTTGTCTATAGCTATTATTACAGCCAGGTAATAACAGGGCAAGTCACCTGGCTTCTCTTATAGGACTGTCACCCCTGACATCCCTCTTCCTCCCACCGTGCATGAGAACGTGCACCCAGTGCTATAATAGAGACAGCAGTCTCTAAATGCAAAGCAGACATACTAATTACTTTGAAATGTCAGTGCAATTTACCTCCAGCCTACTCACTGCCCAAGAAGTTGGTAAGCTGCTTGTAGTAACCATGAAGTCCCACAGCTACTGTCGTCTTTCAGATCTAGCTTTGCTTGCTATTTATAAAATACCACATATCTGTTCAGTAGATTCCACATTTCTGAAGCACTTTGCCTTTGTTTCAAGGGGAAGCATAGACAGAAAGAAATTTGGAGAACATACATAGGGAGAGCAGGAAAGTGGAATTCTGGGTGACTGTTTAAAAGAGCTGAAATGCCATTACTGTGTTTTTGCCCACACAGGGTCACGCTGGCCCTGGAGAACTTTCCATTCATTGTTACTTTGACTAGAAATAGTATCTCTTGGTGGCTGCTTCTTTTCTCTTTGTTTATTAATACGTAATGAAAGTGCATAGGGATGGAAATGAAATTTGGGGTTTTTTTCCCTAGTTTTCTGCTTTGCGCTGTTGTTTCACAAAACAGAAGGTGCAAACTCACTTGTTAGGCACGAGGAGCAGGCACTTAAGGAGCATGTGTAGCCACGTGAGGGATAGGAGTAACCTATATTTAAGAAAGATCAGAGACTCCCTTTCCACATGTCTGTAGCTAATTGCACAGGGACAGGCAACTCCACTTCTGGGAAGAAGGTGTATGCCCTTGTGAATCAGTAAATATCGTCCACACCCAAGTCTGGGGTCCTGGACAATGACACAACTAATTGTCCTACAATTCTGTGTCGTAACGTCTCATGGGGTTTCGATATTGCTGAAGGGGTCATAAGTGAACTGTGCAGATCCCATTGGGCTACCTCTCTTGTCTAAGTGAATGTCCTTCCAGCAGTCAGAAGACCTGACTGAGCTAAACCTCACTAAATTCAGAGCAGCTTTTCCAGGCTTTGGGGTGGACCTCACGTGTAGGGATCTGACATAGCTCCAGATGTCTTGTTTTGCACAGCGCGACTCCAACTGCAGTGCATTACAAGTAATCCTGAACAACACGCAACTGTCAACGAGTGTCTAGTGTTTGTTCCAGTTTCTTAGCTGCGCAAAGGAGAGATGAAATCCAGGCCCACCCCGAGCCAGTGGAAGTGCCATCATTAGATTAATGAGCTGGGCTATTGCCAAGGTACGTAAGTTGGGCTTCATAATCTATTTTTTTCAGTTATGACATTTTAGCATGTTAAGAACTACTCAGAGACACTTAGAGCAAGATAAGCACTAGGAAACATCCTGTAGGGAAAAACATTTTGTTAGCACCCTCACAGTCCAAGTGGTTGAGTAAGTAATGGTTCGGTGGATACAGCATTGGCTCCAAGTCAACACTCAGCTCCGGCCAAGAATTCCCAAGTCCTTTAGGCAAATGCCTTCACCCCCCTGCCTCAAATTGTCCATCTCCAGAGCAGATCTAAAATACTCTCTCGGTGAGATCTTGCACAATACTGTTAAGAAAGCCTTTCCTGGCCTGTTATCACAGTATGAACGAGTACAATCCTGAGAACCTCCTGCGTTTCCCTGGGGTGGTCTCCATGGGTGACACCGCTGCCCTGCTGCCCCGAGTGGCCAGGGATTGCTGAGACTGACCAGGAAGGTGGCTCATCAGGTGTGACATAGCCTGAGCTGGCAGCGCGGGCACGGTGGTTTAGCTTTTGGAAAAGAAAGAAGTGACCTACTTCATCTGCAGGGAGGGGGTAGAGTGCTAGAACGCAGTGCCTGGAGTACCAGAGACATCCCACAGCTACAGCCCTTGAAGCACACCAGCCATTAGGGCCTCGCAGCAAGAGCATGATGAGGGCAAGAGGACTTCTGCTTTGCACGGATGCATGTACAACAGTCAGCGTCCCTTGTGGCTTCTCCATCAGTCTCAGAGGCAGCTGAGCCCATCCATGCTGGGTGCCAGAAGGCATCCCCCATCCCCACCAAAAGGCTGATGCCATGGGACATTTCATCAGATACCATTCTCCTATTTTAAATTATATTTTCCCTTTGGTAGCATCTATCCATGTGTAGCGGGATCCTTATTTGCTCCTTTTATAAAGAAATTTCTCTTGCTAATTTGTTTCTTTTGGGGGGGGGAGGGGAGGCTGGTGACACTGTGAGCTTGTCCCCCCAGAAGTCTCAAAGTAAAAGTTGACCTAGTCTGAGACAGATTGGTAGATCTTTTCCTACAAGTTAGAGTTGGCTTAATTCCTCTGTAACTCATTTCATTTTTTTTCTGAGAATCATTAGGGTGTTTGGGGGGGGGGGGGGGTGAGTGAGGGAGCAAGGAACATGCTGCTGACTCTGCTACCAGCATGTGCAAATGCGTCAATATTTTATTTTAACTCAGTGAACAAGAAGTGCCATGAAGTGTTTACAAAACGCTGAGCTGCTTGTCTTGGAGTAAACATGCCCTCTACTGTTTAGATAAAGCATGGATCTTATTACAGAGGGCTTGGTTTGCAGCCTAGCCTTATGCTTTGGGGGAAAAAATATTCTCACTCCTGCACTTTTGATGCATTCCCTTAAAATGGGACTGAAATGTGGCATTGGAAAAATCTGGGCATCTGCTGGGCCCTTCTGTGCATTGCATGTGTCTGGGCTGGGCTCAAGTGTCCTCCAGGGAGATGGGTTAGGCATGGCGAGGACATCTCTGCAGCGGAGAGGCAAACCCCGGCCAAGGTGAGAAGCCCTCGCAGACGGCCGAGCTGCACTTGCAGAGTGTTTCAGGACCAGCCGTTGGCATTGCAGAATGGTTTCTCGCTCCCCCCAAGATACAGCACGTGTGCACAAATGCAAGATAAGCTCTTGCTAAGAATTAGGGTGGTTGGAGTCACTTTGCAAGTGGACTTTGCTGCTACTGCTGCAGATGCCTTTCTATCTTTAAAACATGAGTGTAACAAACCAGGAAAAAAGTGGGCCAGTACTGCAATATATCAAGTTGCTGGATGCAGCAGCTCTGCTGCTTTTCTAAAGCCTGACTGTTACCCTAAGTTACGCTTAAGTCACTTAGATCCCTGCAGGTCCCCAAAGGCACGCCTCGTGCCTTTTTTGGTTTGAGCCCTGAAACAGCCCAGGCTGGAGGAGGGAGAAGCAAGATCTATTTCTGGCTTTTTTTATTGAATAACCCTGACCCATCCTCCCATTTCTTTATCTCACCCCCCCCTCCCTCCAGCTCCCTGTCTTTGTCTGGTCAGCGTTAGACCCCACATCACTTGAGCAGAGGCCGTTTCATGGTCTGCCTTTGTCACCTTGTGTGGGGTTTCCATTTTCAGCCATCACTGTATGGGAAAACAGAAACAGAAACTCTCCTGGCCGTGGAAGGAGCGTTACAAGTTTTCACCAACCCTGGACCGGGCTACAGGTATTTCATCCAATGGAAAAAATAACTCTATCTCATTTCAGCTAAATTTATGTTCCTAGAAAAAAGAGCCAGCTGTGTTTCTTACCTGAGGAGCGACTGCATTGCCAACTGAGTTTCATCCCTCAGGGTTTGTGTTTGCCTGGTGTGGATTGACACTGAAGATGGTGTGAGAAGTTTTTGCGTCGGCTAGTTCCATCCCCATGAGTTTGTTCGCTCACAGGCCAGACTGGCAGATGCAGTGGTGCAGGTGGTGTTTGCTGGGATTTCTTCAGGGAGCCCTTGTCAGCGTGAGGCCCCAGGCTGCCTTCCCCCGCACATGGCTGCCGTGGCCGGGGATGCTTGGCTGAGGGCTGGGCTGTGAGATCCTCGCTCAAACGGCTACGGCCCGAGTGGGGTTTCAGGGCTGAGCCTTATGTTGCTTTTCAGAGAGAAGTAAAACTCCACAAAAGCCACATAACCAGCAGGGTTTTTTTCCACCCAGTAACCTCAAAGCAGTGCAGAGCGTTCCCCGAGGGAGTGATGTACAGAAACCAGGACTCCTGCATCACCCCCGCAAACACCACCGCTGCCCTTTGGCTTGTGTGGGAGCTCCCTAGGGCGAGCAGGGGCTTTAAAAAGGGCAAAAACGTGCCGGAGAAGGTGGTCTTTCACCTTTTTTTTCTCTGAGGGAGAAGTCCCTTGGATTTGGAGCCCACTGCGTTGCCCATGCGAGCATCTCTGGCAGCATCATGTGCCGCGGGTGCAGGATGCTGGCCCCCGAGCCTCGGTGGCTGCAGGGGAGCTGCACCCCCATGCCCGTAATCCCCATTTCAGTGCACGGCACCTCACCCGGCCCGCCAGCAGCCCGGCCCAGGCCCCTCGCTGGCAAGGATTTCTGCTCTTAAGAGCAACATGGCCTGGCTTTCATCTCTCTGTAAAAGCCCCAAGAAAGAGGAAGATAATTGGGAAGAGTTACTTGCATGGATTTTGTCAGCTTTTCCAGCTTTTTTTTTGCACACACTGTCATTTTCAAGAGGCTCTGGAAGGTGCTTGGCAAGTCCGTCCATAAGGGAAACCAGCCACGGCACCGGCAGGAGGCTGTGCCGACAAGCGGTATGCGAGCTCCCGTCCTCCGAGGCAGCGGGGCCACGCTCTGGAGCCCTCCTCTCCACCCACGGGGATTAAAAATCTATTTGGCAAATGAAGAAATCATCTTCAAAGGTCTTGCACTTAATCTAGAAGGACTCTGTGGAGTCTGTTATCTCCTGCCATCCACCCATAGCCTTGAAACCCAGCCAGCCTGCAGAGAGAGGCAGCAAACCCCCGGGGCCTGTGAGCGGACCTGTGAGCCAGCAGATCTGTCTTCTGGGCACAGATCTGTCTGTGAACCTTTGCTTTCCTATTTCTGCCCTTCTCACCCCGTCATTTGACCCCCTCCAAAGTAGACCAAATCCCATTGCCTAATTAAGTGATGTGTTAAATCACTTTGGTAGCACTTAAATATTCTCGTGCAAACAGGATTTTATTTTTGTCTAAGCTTACAGCAGGAAAAAGCTGCGACATGGCTGGGGGGGTGTTGTTAGGTAACATTTTATTAATTAACAGATGAAGTTTTAGCAAAGGAAATGTAAATTTTACCCATAGACTCTTCCAATATTATCTAGGAGTGGTAATTTTCTTTCTGATATTCCCATGGTGAGACAAGGGGAAAAAAAAACATTGGTAAGGCAATTATTATAAATGATTGTGCCTTGGAAGTCATTAGAAATGTAGCATTATTTATTTATAGATATATCAATTACAGTCATTATTGTAGCTACATCTTCTAATGAATCCTTTAGAGTTATAAAATTAATATAAAGTGTTAGGAGCGTTTCGTTCTCCTGATCTCTAATCCTACAAGGATGGAAATCAGTGAATAATAAGGGAATTTAGTGCATGCTGCAGGGAAGGAAGGGGAGAGCTTTGGAGGATAGATGTGTATTCTAGTTAAGCCAAAAACTACAAAAATGAAGATGTATGTGCAGATGAGCTGATGCCTGGGGTTACTCAGCTGATAAGTAGATGGTCTCACTGAGTGAAAAGTGGTGAGCAATAGTTATCCACAGAACAGCTTTTTCTTCCTTTGCTGTGTTGTGTGAGCGATGCAACTTAATCGCTAAGATCCATTTCTCCTTTTCCACATGCACAGGTGGGAGAGAAGGGGATCCAGCGGGTCATATGTGGGTCCCAGACCCTGCAGAGCAGCAATCACTGCCTCTGAGCCCCTCACCCTCTCAGAGGCTGCTGGGGTGGCTGGCCAGAGGTCCATGTCCTGGTGTCGCTGCCCAGCTGCACCCTTCAGATGGGGCTTTGTGCTTCCCAAGCGAAACCAGGGCCAAGAGGTGCTGCCAGGAGGAGGAAGAGCTGACACGGGACCCAAAGAGCCTGGCTGGCTCTCTCACCCGCTCAGGCTCCTGCCTGCCAAGCCTTGCTGTGCCGTCCCATTGCAGGGGTGGCACGCTCTCCTCTCCTGCAGCCTCCTCACCGCAGAGGTGCCCCCAACATGGCTTTAAAAAATAAGAAGCCCTAATTATAGTCATAGTGCTCAAAGAGTCCTCTCCAGGGATGTAGGCAGAGGTTGGCTCCTTCCAGGATGCTGGGAATTAAACATTTGAAATCTCAGCGCTCTTGAGAGCATGTAAGAGTGCAAACCATCACACTTTTGTCCACCAGGTGCAGACCTTTAGCACTGTCTGACTACATGGTAGGGACTGAAACCTGCTTTGCCCACAGGCAGCAGCTCCTACTCGTTTCTCAAGTGCAGAGTGTAAAGCATTGGCATTGACCAGTTGCTTCAGCCAGTACTGTGAACGTTGTGTTCTCTGTAGATGTGTCCCGAAGGATCAAATTCTACCTATTGCTAGGACAAAGGATAGTCTCTGTCTCAGATGGTGAGGAATTTGTTGATGTAAGGTATGTTTCTATGGGGAAAAAATGAACCTTTGTGAGTGGCGAGTCCATGCCTGGTTCATTTGGGCTTTCTGGTGGTGATAGGGGAAAGCAGAACCTGAGGTCTCAGTGCTGGTACCAGAGGTTTGCCTGGGGCTATGAAGAAGGGCTATGAAACCAAAATGAACCTGAATATGCTCAAGTGCCTCCTTGAATGGCACCCTGAGCCGTTCACCTTGGAAAACTACTTATAAAATCAAAATATAAATATACATCTTGAAGATGTATCTATGTTATTTTGAAGGGTTATTGCTTCTGCTTCATGGCCTCATTTCTGAGCCTCCGCAAAAAACTTCCATCAGCTTTGGCAGGCCATGAATTAGGTCACTGCTTCATTGGCATCTTCCAAAATAGCTCTGAAATAGATAGTAACAAAGATATTTAAGGCGAGATAAACCACACTGGTGTTTATGGTGCTTGATGTCAAATTATTAGTTTGAATTTGGATAACAAGGCCTTATGAGGTGATTAAAACAGTTAATGAGGCTAAAACCTCTATACTATTGTACCCCACTGTGTAGTTAGGATTGATGGTGCATGTAAGAACTTAGTGGCGTTGTCTTTGCTTTTCCCAACTTTGCTTCCAGGGTTACATGAGGTAATTGCCATATATTGGCCACAGAGATACAGTAGCTTTTCAAGTCTTTGCTAACTTGATCAATTAACTAGTCTTAGAAAAAATAACTCTCAGTTATCTAAATCTAGTTTCAAGTTGAAAAGTTTCCAGCAGTCCAATGAAATGAGTGAAATTCTACTCACTGTGATAGGCCAAGAGTTGTTGCAGGACTGGTACTTGCCAGTAGACAAAAAGAAGACAGTATTTCTGTTTTAGTGCTTTACCTTTTTTTCCTGAAGCTGAGCAGAAGTTAAAAGACGTCTCCCCAAAGCTGCCAGAGTGCTGGTGAGATGTCCCAGGTGCATGGTGACTGCAGGTGCTGTGTGACATGGGTCTGGAGCCAGGCACAGAGAGGCACAAACCACCTCCGAGAAGAAGAGTTAATGGCTTGAGCATTATCACCCAAGCAAAGAGAAAGCACATCCACCCTCCTCAGCCTTAGCATTGTGCCTGTTGCCTGTCATGCTTTATCGGAGTTCAAGAAACCATAGCTTTCATTTACCTTCCCAGCTGTGCACGGGCTTGTTCTGTTATCACGAGAGTTTGCTGCGTGCGCTGGTTGTTACAGGTTGCTTGTAGCCACTAGTCAGTGCTTCTGCGGTTCTGGTCAGGTTCACCACGGTACCTTGTGAAACCAGACGTCTCTTTGTCACTGTCCAGAAAAATAAATGCTTTTATTTCTTTGTATTTTACAGATAATCAACCCCAATTTCATTCAAGAAGGTGAGTTAAGGACAGCTGTGCACTGACTGGCATGGAGGGGCAAGTCAGCAGCTGTGATTTACTCCAGTGCAACAGCATGCTCCGCACCCACCAGCATTTACAGCAAAGGCAGCTCTCCACTGCTCAGTCCCCAGGGAAAGCAGTCCTCCTGCTGGCTGCTCGGCTCACACAGCCTGGGGCCACAGGCGAGGCTGAAGCCCCCAAACCTGCCTTCACAAAGTCTCACCCTCCTGCCAGAGCACAGGGCTGGGGGTCGGACAGTCCCCACTACCTCCTTCCTTGAGCTGCCAACAGCTGGCTTTTACTGAAGGGGAAATTCTGGTAACATAATCCCAGGAACCCCAGCTGTTTGGGACCCAGATCCCATAGTTGGTCCTGTAATGTATTCTTTAGACTCACATCGGGAACATCCTCACCTGCAGCTTAAAAGAAGGTGTCATGTGTGTGTCCCCATGTTTTTTTCCAGTGGCTCCAGAGTTTCTTGTGCCATTAGTGGACATCACCTGCCTGCTCGGTGACACAGTGATGCTGCAGTGCAAAGTCTGTGGACGGCCCAAACCAACTATAACCTGGAAAGGACCAGATCAAAACATTCTTGACAATGACAACAGCACAGCCACTTACACGGTGTCATCTTGGTAAGGTCCTGCCTGTGGATCCCAACATAGCTGGTCATGATGGTCACGTTGCCCTCAAATATGGTACTAGCCAGGCTACAAGACTCATTAGAAGTGCAGTTAATCAAGTCTGACATGGTGTATCGGCACATCGCTGCACCACATGTCAGCTAGAAAGGGTCAAACTTTGGGGTTCAAGTAACTCTATCATTTCCCGAGCTGACATGGGGTATATCCACAAAGCGTGTTGCTGGCAGACGTGAGCTTGCTCCTATTGACCTCCTAAGCCAGGTGCAAGCCAGAAGCCAGAATGTTTCCAACATATTAGTTTGGCTAATATTGCCTCTGTGTTGCTGGGGCTTCTCTGCTTGAGTTTGATGCCGTGCTCGCTTTTGGCAGGAACAGGAGTTGAGCAGAGCAAGCCCTCACTGGCTTGCAATACCCATATCATTGGGCATTTTCTCATCTCATGGGCAGAGATGGTGACTCCTGCAGTTTTTCTGAGCCTTTCCTCAGCTGTTCCTAAAAGAGTCTACATGTGCTCCTGGGAAGGCTGCATCTGGCTTTGCTTGGACAGAATGATGCTTGTCATGTTGTTCCTGGCCTGGCTAGTGGGGAGGAAAACCATCTTTACAACAAGCACTGGGAAGATCCAAAAAGATCTGGAGTTGAATTCAGGTCAGGTAACAGCGTGCTGCTGAATGCTCATCTGCAGCTTATATAAACGATTTAGGCCAAACTGCAGTGGAAATCTCTGGGAGGTAATCTTTCATGTTAACTTTTCAGCACTTCTGGCTCAGGCTGAGATGAATTCAGGGACTACAAAGTCACTGAAAGTGAAAAATGAACGCTAAGAGAGAAGGGATTTTATGGGTTCAATAAAAAAATTACATCTGATCAAGAGCTTCCTTCAGAGACCATTGGCTTGTGTGGCCGCCCTAGAGCACCCAAAATTGTCTTTTTAGCCATTACTCAGTAGATTGCTAGTGCCTTATCTTTGGGGTCTGGCTGGGGTTGGGATGGGGGGATATTTCCTTACAGGGTCCTGTTTTCCATCACAGTCTTCTGCCTGCGCATTGGCTCCCTGTGCACTATCGGCACTTGTATTGTCTTGTTACTTGTATTTGTTTTTCAGTGAAGGCACTGCCTGCCAAGAACAGGCCCAGCAGATCAGTGGCTGTCTTACAAATCTTGCTGGCATGAGTGTCCGGATTGTGGGGGAAGGGGATATTTATGTCCTGTTTCAAACCAGCATAGTCAGACCAGCAAAAGCCACAGCGTCCAGGCAGTTATACCGGCAACCATGTCCTTCTGCAGTTTCTGATAAATTACACATTCAAGAACTAGTCTACTTTTGCCATCAAGGGAATTTATTGCTGGCTCTAAGCTGGGTCTCCAGTGCAGCTAAAGCAGTTACACAATCAAAATCCTTTAATTCAGGCCAACTCTTTTAAATTGCATATTGAAGACTGCAGTGTGCAAACCGAAGTGACTATGTACAGACCTGCTATAAATTCACTAGACTACGTTGAGCTGTTTATTTTCTCAGATTGGCCCAAAGATTGAGTGTCTCTCATGAACTGGGCACTGGTGTTCTTTATCCCTAGCTGTTGTGAGATGTCCAGCCTTCCAACCAGGGGCCTGGCAGCCACATTAGATCAACAGCACATGCTCCAGGGGTCTGAAGCTCCTCAGAAATATCAGGAACCCTGCACTGTGTGACCGCCTTCTACATCTGCGGGAAGCCCAATTTGTCTGGTGTGCATTGGACTTAACTGCAGAGGCAGCTCAGCATCTCCCAAGATAGGAAAGATGTGCCTGGGGAAATCTTTCCAGATATATGGAGCCTAAGCATCCAGCTCTGGACAGGCACAGCAAATGTTCAGCTCCTGGACTTTGCTTGCTGCTCGAGTAATCCTTCCCCATCTCCTCCGAGGCCACAGCAGACAAGTAGATTTGCCTGGCAGGCAATCTGGACCATTCTGCTCGAAGGTTTCATTAACAGCCTAATCCTGCCATATGGAGGGGTTGTACTTGGGTACCGAATTGCTGGGAGGATGTTCCTTCAAATGAGTTAACAGGATTTGTGTGCATGTGTGTTTGTAATGAGGACAGGAGCTGGTATAAAAAGCATTAGCAAGTGAAGCAGCGCTTTGTAACTGGGGCTTCCTGCATCCACAGTGACTCCGGGGAGCTCACCTTGAAGATCTGCAACCTGATGCCTCAGGACAGCGGCATTTACACCTGTGTGGCAACCAATGAACACGGAACCGCATCAACCTCTGCAACCATCAAAGTTCAAGGTAGCGCATCTGACCTTAACACCCAGGATTTCTCCTGTATGGGGTCCCTTGGTGGGGGCTGGGAGCACACAGGAATAGGCAGTGCAAAGGCAGCCAGATGTGGAGCTGTGCCAGGTGAATCGAGACGTTAAAATCATACAACTGTTCCTCAGTCAGGACTCCCACTGATGGCTAAAGGCATCGCAGACTCTTTGTGCTTAATTAAGTCTTCTGATCATAAGCATCACATCTGGGAAATGAAAAGGCATTGGCACTGGTTCAGCTCCTGTATTCTGCTCGCAGTGCTGCTTCCCAGGGGCTCGGTAAGGTCAGCCGGGGGAAGCTGAGCTCCCTCAGGCTACTGAGCCCCTGGGAGAATGATGTCCCGGCAGCCCGCAGGGAGCTCTGTGCTTTAGAGTCTGCCTGGAGCAGGGGGACCCGGGATCCAGTGACACCGATTTTCAGCCTCCCCTCCTCTGTGGGGGACAGAGGAGGTGAGAGTAAGATTTGGCCTGGGTGAACTGTTCTGCAGGGATTCAACTTGGAGCCATGTCTCCGAGCCTGAATTCTCAGCACTGTAATTAGGGACCCATCTCATTGTCATGAATATGAAATGATGAGTTGATGCTCATGACCTTCAGCTCTGGGAAGGGATCTGTTAGCATGAGAGATGAGAGGTGCCTGCTGCCTTGACGGGGATAGCACAGAGACAAATGTCTAACTGGTGAATTACAGATGCAGAAGTGTCACAAGCATTTAGAAGTAGATTTGTTTGGTCTCACAAACTGCCCTAGAGATATAATTTCCCCAATTTATCCAAGCAAGTTAGTGGCTGCACTAACTACTCCTGTGCTGAAGGGAGCCCTGAGCAAAGCACAGAAGAATTACTGGTCATTTGTCAATCTGCTGCCAAACATACCAAGCACCATACACACAGAAGCACTCTGAATGCCTGCCTTGTGTCGTTTTTGGACACTTCAATAGTAACTGCCTCCCGACCTCCAGAACCTCACGCACTGCTTGGTGAAGTCCATGGGAATATTTTTTTTCCTCAGTTCCATGGACTTTGCATCAGGTCTTGAGCTGGAGCAAAAATTAGCAGCAGAAGGTGGCAGGTAAAGAGGCTCTGCCTTTACAGCAGCTGAGCTCAGGCAGATCCTCTACACCCAAGGGGTGATTCTCCCGGCCAGTCTCACAGGGAGCTCTCTGGGGTGTCGCAATCTAGTTGACCACCAGCTGTGAGCAAGGAGAAATTCCCCCTGTGCTGTAGTACTGTGAGACTATGTTGAGGCAGCGGGGCTTGCAAGCAGCACGGTTCTCTCCTAGCTGCTAGTATGGAAGTATCAGGCCCACGGTGGTAGGTGAACGGGACCATGACATTGCCTTTCCTCTGGTTGTGCTGGTAACCCAGTGTAAGCTAGAGAGCTCCCTCTGCAAAGCGCAGCTGCCCTGTAGTGACCTGATGTACCTGATACACCTGATCTTCAGAGTAAAGCACTAGTGCTTGTTGATGTGGTGCTGGACTTGGTGCTTGTTTTCTCTTCCCAAGGTGTCCCAGCTGCCCCAAATCGCCCCATTGCTCAGGAGAGAAGCTGCACCTCTGTGATCCTACGCTGGCTACCCCCGTCCAGTACAGGCAATTGCACCATTTCAGGCTACACTGTGGAGTACAGAGAAGAAGGTAAGTGGTTTGAGCTGTGCTCACTGGCTGGGAGAATGAGAACAAAGTAAGTCTCCTTTATGGTACAACAGGTCCCAAAAGCATCCTTGCCACCACTGGGGTGCCACTAGCTGTTGCTCACAGATCCCAAAGTCTAAGGCCAAAAGATGCCCTTCTATCGTCCAGTCCAAATTCTCATATATTACAGACCTTTCTGTTTCCTCCAGTCACTTACGGCAAGTAAAGTGTGCTAAGCTAAAACATATCCATCACTAAGGCATCCTTTCATCATTTGCATTCTACCACCATGGTATCCATCCTTTCTGGTGGATGTTTCCTGGGAATGCAAAAACAAAGCAGCCTCATTATTTTTTTGATCTGGATAGAGTTGCAGATCACTGCATACTTTTCAAGCTCAGCTCTGAAATCCATTTGTTCTTAAATCCAACCATCCTTTTCCCCTGAAGAATTAAACAGATATTAAATGCACTGTTTTCCCAATATGCACAGGCATGTGCTCTTGAAAAGGGCATTTGAAATGATTCAGATCTCTTTTTGCATTCTTCCTGCAAAGGTGTGAGGGTCCCTGGGCAGTAAACCTTGCCTTAGGTATGTGGCCTCTGTTTTTTCCCCTTCATCCTTCAAAAAATCCTACCTCATGTTAGTAAATGTGCAAACTTAATCACTCCATCATATTAATACCTTCTCTTAGTAAATACTCTGCCTCGACCCTCACTGTGCCATCAGTGTGACTGGCATTTTGTGAAAGAATAAAAGCTCTTCTATTAACAACAGCCACCAAAACAAACATCAAAAAAGCAGCAGTGTTTTCAGTTTTCAGTATTCCTCCCACTCCAAAGAAATCACTGACTCTTCCCTGTAAAACCAACCTTGACCTTGTGAGACCTGACAATCAGAATTTGCCCACAACACACACAAAATGTATGGGTCATGGTAAATAATGTAAAGGTAAAAAGCCCTGAACTTACTAAAATAAGATAAAATTTTGTATATTTTTTAAAGAAATCATAGCATGTGACAGGGCTCAGTGTCCCAGGGGTCCTTTTCTTTTCTGTGACCCTGTGCAGATGAATAGAGTATTGCTGCTTCGGATGCCACAGGTTAGTCAATGATTGGGTTTGTTTCTGTTAGGAGCAGAAGCACATGACAGAGTCACACATTTCTTTGCTGCAATCCTGGTCATCTGCAAAAAGCCCATACTAAGCTTCAGAAAGCTGGTTCTCCTCCTGCAGCTCCACATCTTCTGAAAAAGACTTCATCTACAAAAGTGCTTGGATTGGACTGATGCCCTGTCTCAGCTTCATCTGGGACTCCCTTGTCCATATTTTTTTTTGCAGTATTTCTGCTAACATTTCTCTCATAGCAGAGCTGTCATCAAATCAGCCCTCCGTTCCTGTCTTATCACGCTGCCCTGAGACATCGCTTGTAGCACACAGCCACAGCTAGACTGCTGGAGAGATCAACTTGTCCCTGGGCTGTGTTTTTTCCGTTGCAGTCGGTCAAATGAGGGGCATTTCCTTCTTTCCTCATTTAGCCAGACCGGAAGGTGGCTGCAACACAAAATAGCTTCCTGTGGTCTGGTTATGGTTTAACAGAAATACATCGGTCTGCCATAACGTTGCCTTTTAAAACTCCTGTGGATTTTAACCTCCCAGGGTACTGCATGAGTTGGGCAGAGAAAGCCTCTGCTCTAAGCTCACGTATTGAGACTGATTCCTTCAGCTCTCCTTCTCTCCCTCTGTAAAACGCAGGCTCGCAGGTCTGGCAGCAGTCGGTAGCCTCAACTTTGGACACGTACCTCGTCATTGAGGACCTGGCCCCAGGCTGCCAGTATCAGTTTCGAGTGAGCGCCAGCAATCCCTGGGGGATCAGCTTGCCCAGTGACCCATCTGAATTTGTGAGGCTCCCAGAGTACGGTGAGTGGGCACGGCGAGGAGGGACTGATGCACACAAGTGTCCACCTGTGCGGTCTGTATGGTGTGCTTTGATGGGCCCTGATAAAAACATTGATCCC
This sequence comes from Aquila chrysaetos chrysaetos, assembly GCF_900496995.4. Lineage (NCBI taxonomy): Eukaryota > Metazoa > Chordata > Aves > Accipitriformes > Accipitridae > Aquila > Aquila chrysaetos. The sequence goes on from NC_044009.1 coordinate 42,580,982, forward strand.
GGACCTGGTAGGAATACAAGAAATAGCCTGGGAGGTGCTCAGAGCCAGCTCCTGCCACTAGAAAGGCTCTTCATGTCTGCTCCTCCAGCAGGGCTCACAGCCTCCCTCTGTCACAGAAGCTATTGCAGTTTCCTAGCAGCTCCCTGCTTTCTATCCCAAGACTATTTCTTGTCTTTATCTCTGGGCAACAGGCTCCCTGTCCTGGTTGGTGTCCCCCCCGCCTTTCCAGTAATGCTGGCAGCACAAGGGACTTCTGCTGGGCAGCCCAGCTGGGGTCTGCAAGTCAGCTTGCAAAACATACCCCGCCAAGCAATGCAGCCGGCATAGGAAGGCTGCGATGGAGGCGAGCCCCCAGCGCATGGTGCTGCAGGAACTTGGGGTACAGCTCACTCACAACGGTGCTGTGAGCAGACCCCACATTTCCCCATGCTTTAGCAACTCCAGTGCATAACTAGGTCTGTGACTGGCTTGGTTGGATAGCCTGTGCTGGATGAAACGAGAGCTCACACAGCATAGCTCTACCTCTCGGTTGCACACAGACATGCCCTTAGACTGTGTGTGTGGCCCTTTTCAGCCCAAAATTGCAAGGACAGATTTGAATCCACCTTTATCCGTACCTTCCTCTGGGGAGTTCTGGCTTTTAGTGGTCCAACACATTGAAGCTGTGCCTGAGCAGTATGAAACTGGACTCCTAGTGGTAATGTTCGCTGTTTTAAGTAAGGTAGTCTCACATAATTTTAAAATATACCATTTATAGCCCACAGGAAGCTGTCTTTAATTTTATGCTTTCTTGAATGTGCTTTGTTCTCCCAAAGACTCTGCCGCTGATGGTGCCACTATTTCGTGGAAGGAAAACTTTGACCTTGCTTATGCAGAGCTGCATGAGATTGGGAGGTAATGTTAACCCTGCTTATCACTGCAATAAAATACCAAAACAATGGCTTGAAGCTTTTTCCTTGGTGGAAAGTTTAAGTTGCTTTTTGTAGTTAGCTTGAAAATTGCTGCTCCTTTCAAAGAGCATTGCACATTAACTACTGATTAAAATACAGACTGGTTAAAATACTAAGTTTTGTTTTTCAAGATCGGTTGTGATTTGAGGATTGTAACGTGGCAAACTGGTGAACAATTAGGCAGCCAAATCTCTGAGAGCCACTGGTAGCTCTCGCTGGTATCTCCTCTGTCATCTCTGATTTGATGTGAGCTTTTGAAGTCATGACAATTTGCTGGTTCTGGATAAGCTTAACCTCAAAGGCTGAGTTTGCTGAAGCACTTAAGCATGTGACTGACTTAAATCACATGCTGAAGCACTTTGCTGATTGGGACAGTCAGTTGAACAGGAGCCTAAATAGGAGCTGCATACCTTGTCAGCCCTAGGTGCTCTCTGTGCAGACAACAGATAAGGGGCATGCAAACAATTCAGATTAATGCAGTTAGTTCTTCAGCTCAGAGATCAGAGGTAATTCTGGGGCTGAAGGGACAGGAGTATCTGGTTCTGTGGAAAGAAGAGTGATGTATTAATAAGAGGCCAAGTTCAGCACACTGTTTCACTGAGTAGTTTTACTTGCAGGAGCGGTACTAGGCACTAGTCTGTATGAGTTCTGTAATGCTTTCCTGCCAGCTTTTTTCTTAATTTCTTACGGTGTGCCTGAAACAGTGAGACAAAATGATAGGTTAGTGATTATTTAACAAGGCTTTTCTTTTAGTTGTCTCAGAAAGTTAGGGCTCTTTATTAAAGCAACTGGAGAAGGGAGACACGCAGCTAAAAAGAGACAGAACCTGTAAAAGTGGCAGCAAATTGAACCCAGGGGAGATTGTTAGAGGACATCAGTATGGCTGCACAAAGCAAAGTGACACCGTTTGCTCTCAGTGTTTGCTAATCCCCAAAGAATCTCTACACCCAGGGTAAGAGATGGAGGCTCTTTTTTGGAAAAGGTTATGAAAAACCTGTTAAATCTGATTCCTTGTGAAATATTAATGCGCTGAAACAAACAACACTTTGAAAATCAGTCTGTTATTGCACTGAAAACTAGGCATGATTTATTCATGAGGCCCCTTCATTATTCTATGGGTTTTTTTTATTTCAGGGGTCGATTCTCCATAGTAAAAAAATGCGTTCACAAAGCCACCCGGAAAGACGTTGCTGTAAAATTCATTAGTAAAAAAATGAAAAAGAAAGAGCAGGCAGCACACGAAGCAGCTTTGTTACAGCACTTACAGCATCCTCAGTACATCACTATCCATGATACCTACGAGTCTCCTACTTCTTACATCTTAGTTTTGGAACTGTAAGTACATGGAGCTTGAATTCAAGTGTCTGGGTAGGAATCAGAGCCCTATTAAAGCCAAGGATAAAATTCACCCTGACTTCAGCAGGGCAAAGATTTTGTCACCTGTTTTTTATTGATTGTGATGTCAGATGAAATAGCCATTTTCTGCAGAGCTTCCACTGCCTTTTCTTTACAGTAAATAAGATTCAGAGGGACAAATAAAACTGCTTTCTACTCTGGTGAAGCTTGGGTAATTTTATCAGCAGTTAGTTTGTCCCACTGAATAGCATCAGATTTATTTGGGCAGTTTTGTCCACTTTTTATATTTGAGTAAATGTGTTTCAGCTAAATTGAAGCCTACATTGTTCTAATACTTCTTGGTGGAAAGAGCTGTGTAGCAGCTAGGCTTGCCCCTATAAGGAGATGTAGCAACCAGAATCCAAAATGCTTCTTTGTTACACTATATCCAACAAAGTATATTTGGGCTATTTGCTTGTTTATTTATACAGATAAATAAAACTAGGTGGAAAACTTTTATTGGGTTAGTTTTCCCACAGAACATATTACCAGCTGAAAATGTCAGTGATTTTTTTTCTGCATTATGCAACCAGCTCTATAAATAAATAGATGAATCCAAATAATTAAGAGGATCTGTTTTCAAAGGAATTGCCCCCATCTATTGAATCCATCCTTAAGCAAATGAGTTTACTTTGAGACTGTTGCTAAATTTTTCAAGGACCAGAGATAACAACTGAGGATTAATCATTATACTGCTTTCATGGCCTGCAGTATCTTGAGATATCATTAAATACTCGTCAGATCTTGCATTTTAGTTTCCTCCATTTTTAGGTCACAAAATTTCCATTGCAATTTTGTTGTCAAATATTAACTGTTCCTAGATATACCATGTGATCTTTCATGTGCAGGGTTTGATTTGTTTGTAGGATGGATGACGGTCGTCTCTTAGATTATCTAATGAACCATGATGAACTTATGGAGGAAAAAGTCGCTTTCTATATAAGAGACACAATGGAAGCCTTGCAGTACCTTCACAATTGCAGAGTGGCTCACTTAGACATAAAGGTAGGAAGAAAAGAGAATGATGCTATATTATTTAGTGCCCTGGCACAGAGAGCTCCCAGCTGTACAGACAGGGAGGAGGTGCAGTCTGTACCCAAAGAGATGATCACGGAATGGACAAGCACTATCTTTCAGACCTATAGACCAGAGAAAGGACTTCCTGACCTGCAGTTCAAGGTCTTTTTCTTCCTTCAGAGAAGAGATGCGCCTATTTCCTTGATTCACTGGTTTGTTCTCAAGGGCTTTCTGCATTTAATGAAGGAGAAGGAGTATGTCTGAGACAAGAGTGAGATGTCACTAGCACCTGACCAAAGGGGAATTAGATAAATCCACGGGGTATGCTTTGGGCTCACACCTGTACCAACTCAGCTACCAAGCTTCCTGAGCAGAGCTGGCTTGTGCCCAGGCAGCTCAGGGCAGGCCAGAAGGAACGCATGTCTCCCTCACATCCGCGGAGAGCCCGAAACAAGGGGAGGGGAGGGTGCAGGGGAGCAGGAGGTGGGGAGGGCTGGCAGGGGCAAAGGAAAGCAGCACGCTGCATTGTGCTGCAGAGCCTGCGAGGGGAACTGGGTGGGAAATACACCCAGGGAGAGGTTCAGAGGAAGAACGAGCTGCATTGCAGAGAAATTCAGGCGTTCTCTAATGTCACGCTCAGTTAGATTAGCACAGCTCGTACCTCCTTTTGTTAGCGCACATGGCAGGAGGCACTGTACTGTCCTGGATTCGGCATTGTACTGCTCTCCTCACCAACATCCTAGTTGTCTTGGATGACAGAGAATTAGCGATTGAAGTTATGATCAAGTGTTTTGAGTTTTGTGATCTGCAACATTGATGATGGTTGCCAGTGATGTCAGATAATCTATGATTTTTTTTAGACTTAAATGCCAATTAAAAATGGAGAATGAGACATGAATTTAACGTTCTTGTATAGTGGACAATGCAGCTCCAAGGAGGTCTCTTCTCAATTCTCCAACCCCCAGGCATGTCAGATGAAGTGATGCTTTCATTCTTCTGCTGCCTACTACCACTACAACAAAAAAAAAGATTCCTTTTGTACAATACCTTATGTAAGCGTTAGTCCCAAAAGGCTAAATCATCCTGGTTTCTGTCAGTAAGATAGTTTGTATTTTCTGCTGTATTTATAGGACCTGTCAAAAAGTAGGTATCACTTGGAGGTAAGAAACTGCACTGAATTCTCTATTCGATCATAACATACTTCCCAGAAACAAGGTGGGAAGCCAATTTTCTGTGACCTATTTACAGTTCTCCTGAATGAGGGATGCTAAATAAAGTACTTTCTGTTGCTAAGTGGGAAGCAGGACATGCATTGGTAGTGACAGCAGGCCTAGCCATGGACTGTCTTGTCCCATGAGCCTGCTCATGAACGTGTTGATTTTGTCGATGCAGACTGCACAAGAGAAGAGCGGAGAGATTTGAACAGCACTGTAGTGAACTTTGCTTTATATATATAGCCATGAGGCAGCAATAAAATATGCATGAGGGTGAGAGGCTATAGGACAGAAATGTGAGTCTAGAGAGGGTGCAAGTAGTAAATTCAGAAATCATCTCAGAGCCAACAAAGGAAGCAAAATCCATGTTAAGTCCCCAGAGCGGAGTGTATAGGCAATGCTCAGCATCTTCAACTGAGAGAAAGAGAGACCTTAAATACTGAAAGAGTTGGTAAAACAGAGGGGAAAACAACTGGGATGAAATATAGCTGCACTCTGGCTTGGAAGGCATGACTGTGTGCTGGTGTTTATAAAGGAACGCTGGCAGCTCCATCCACGTCGACTGACAGCAACAGTAATGGCACGCACCAGAGTCCTCCCAGGATATGTGGTAGCGGGAGCAAAGTTGAGCATTTACTTCATGAAGAACATTTCTGCTACAAGTTATGCACATTTATGTAGCCAGTTGTCATGTAAACAAATGGAATCTAAATAAACTGATCAGAGATACACAAGTCTTATGAAAATTTAAAAATCTGTCAGTGCTCTTAATCTGTAGAGATTAGTTTGGGAAAATAAACTATGAGTATTTGGGACAAAGTGCAAAATCCCAGTGTGTTGCCCTAGTGCAAAAGAGGATGTTGTCATTGCAACTTCAGCGTTGATCTGAATTTACAGCAGTGTAAACAGCAGGTGAGCTGGTTCCTTGTCATTCACTCTCCTGATCTGTGCCCTGCACATGTGATTAAAAGCAAGTTTTGATTGGCTATTAAACCTAAATGAAATCTACACATTTTATTTGCAAAAATATAATATAATTAAGTTTTTGTTATTATCTTTTCAACAGCCAGAAAATCTGCTCATTGACTTAAGAATCCCAGTACCTCGTGTCAAGATCATTGATTTGGAAGATGCAGTTCAGATCACAGGTCATTACCACATCCACCACCTCCTCGGAAACCCAGAGTTCGCTGCTCCTGAAGTTATCCAAGGCCTTCCTGTCTCCCTGAGCACTGATATCTGGAGCATTGGGGTCCTCACCTACGTCATGTTAAGTGGCGTCTCTCCGTTCCTGGATGAAAGCAAAGAGGAGACTTGTATCAATGTGTGCAGAGTAGATTTCAGCTTCCCGCCCGAGTACTTCTCCGATGTAAGTCATGCTGCCAGGGATTTCATCAACGTTATTCTCCAGGAAGAGTTCAGGAGAAGGCCAACAGCAGCCACTTGTTTACAGCATCCGTGGCTGCAACCGCACAATGGCAGCTATTCCAAGATCCCACTGGATACCTCCCGCTTGGCTTCCTTCATCGAGCGCCGCAGGCACCAGTACGACGTGCACCCGGTCCCCAGCGTCAAGAGTTTCCTGATGAGCAGGCTAAACCCAGGCACGTAATGCCTCCATCCCTGGGGTCCTACACTGCTGGTCCTGAGGCGAGGTGCAGGGAGCGAGCAGGCGCAAAGCAGATCTGTCTGTACATAGTCCCGTATTCGGCGTTTGCATTTCACGTGGCTTCCCTAACTGCAGGGTACAAATCATTGCGGAGGTGGCAGTACCTGCCCAGTTCCTTGGGACCAAAGCAAAGTGGGGAACGGTGGCGGGTACCCGCTCCCTCCCCTTGGGACCCACAGGTGCCTCTTGGGACACATGGTATTGTTGCATCCACCGCCAAAAAAGGACTGTGGGAAGCAAACACCAACTGGAAACAAGAGCCAAAATTGCAGTTGCCTTAATCTTTGTGAGGCAGCCTTATAAGAAATCCTCTTGATCTTGCTGAACTGATTTCAAAATGTACGAGAGATTAGGAGTAGGATAGTGGCGGGGAGTGAGACTAGGCTGACCTTAGCATGTACTGCAGAACTGGACTGAAGTCAGGTTTTGCTGAAATCATTGCAAGCCTGCTCCAGGTTAACAGACAGATTTTGCACACCCCGTATGTCCAGGTCTGCCATGATTTCAGTGGGGACTTTGCCTGCATAGGACATGCAAGATCAGGCCGTAGTCACTGCTGGATCAGCTTCTGTGGTGGCATGGCTTAGATACACTCTTGTTGCATGGTAGTGCTCAGACCAAAATCCCCCATTAATCCTTGGGCTTTCGGCTGTGTCAAGTCAACATGCAGTACCTTTTGGAGCTACGATTAAGGCAGTGAATTCATTGGAGCATACAGCTGGTTTTGACTAAGCACAATGGGACTATGATGGGTTTTTTAAAAGCATTTTATACACACTGTACAGAAATCTTTTGCAAAACCTGTGCATTGAGAAAAGGCTGTGTCCAATTTTTGCAGTATCTGTAAACTAGATGATGATGATGAAGACAATTTTTTCTATCACAGGTTTTCAGAATACATATATTGTATCATATATATAAATATATATATATATATAAAGGATCCTGTTCCATTTCTAGCTTCAGAATTGCTTGGCCCAAAGTCCATCTAAGCCTTTCAGAGTGCAGTAGGAGTGGTGAGTTCATCCTTGTGCTTACAGCTTGAAAATCGTTTTCAGTGTTTAAAGTATGTCATTTGTTTCATTTCCAAACTTGTAAATATCTCTCAGCCGCTGTTCGCACCTCATCACCAAAGCATTCATGAGGATATTTTTATGTCCAAAGCCTAATTTGTAATAAAATAAAAAATATTCACAATTAAAACATTTCTCTCTTGCAAGCCAAGTTGCAACATCATCATATTGATGTTACAGTGATGGAGCCAGCCTTAAGTATAACCAACGCAGGGAGTCTGCAGGGACAAATCAGCAGTTTGTAGGCTGGCCAAATCTTCCTCTCTAGCAGTGGGACTAGGAGGGGAAACACCTCTCCAGCTGGGACTTCCCCATCCTGCTGCTGCACCATAAAACTCTACAGCCTTGTAGGGTGATGATCAAAGAGATTTTTTTTTTTTCCCCTGGTATGCGAGAACTTTGTCTCGGTGCTGAGTGCCATTGCCGTGCCTGTAATGGGAAATGTCAGTTGTTACCAAAGGTTTTCCTAAGGAAAAGGGCTTGATCTGACCACGTGTGCTCAGTATAGACTCTCTTGTAAGGGCAAGAGCCAAATTTAATTTACCATCCAAGTAACTGCACTGTGAGCCTGTGACATATCTGCAGGAGCAAAAGCTGTCTTTGCCAGCAGGTAGTGGAGATACTCTGCAAGTACTGTTAAATTCTCAGGGCTCTGCTAGCCCCTTTTTTCGATCCACCTCCAAGCTCAGTTTCATGGCAGGTAGGAGATCTGGCCCTTCTCTTTGTGCTTGCTGTATCAGTATGCTGGAGTGGTCAGTATTTTCCTAGTGGAGAAGAAAGGAGGCACAGCAAAAAAACCCCAACATCCAGCACCGCGTGCATGCAATACAAGGACAGACCTTGAGGTTGGGGACCCACAGTCAGAAGGGTGAGCCTGGGTGCCTGAGCAGAGTCAGAAGGGGTGTATAAGGCTGTGTGGCTGGTGGAGAGAGATCTAATATAGGGGGAAGTTGTGGAAAGGCTTGAAAGAGACAGTGTTCACAGAAGGCTAAACCTTCTGGATCAGCTAGAACGTATCTCAGTTCCCCTCTGGAATGCAGCAGGTGATTTTCTAAGCAATCCAGCAGCACCTCTTAGGCAAAGACCAGTGCTGGTCCTAAGCAAGAGTGCGAAGTATGTGATTTCTTAGGAACTGAAACTTCTTCAGACAGCAGTCATCAAGGGGCATCTTTAATTAGCACCAGCCTCAGGTACTTTCTCGCTACAGGAGACTGTTTGTACTTCCTCCTATTTGTCAAAGCTGGCTCTTTGTGCTGTGATTGTACTGCCCTTAAAAAAATGTTTATGGAAGTGTGGCTTATAAAACCCACAGCTTTTATTAGGCCTGTGGGTACAGTTTAAGCCACAGGCTTTCTGCTTGGCATTAATACAAACAAATTCTCATGTATCACATGAAATCTGGAGTTATTTAGCATTTTATTTTCCTACCTCCTGCATTTGCATCTCAAACTGCAACAGCAGACACTTTGGATGCACAGGGGGAAAAAGCTGGGTTGTTTAAGGGAATATTTAAGCCTCTCATTGCTATCAAATAACAGAGAAAAAAAAACCCAAAAGGCCAAAAGAGGATACATGTTAAGGTATTGGTGCTTAGATTCAAAAAAGAGAGTCCTTGTCAAGGGAGAGCTGGAGGTGCTGAACTCTGAAGATTTTGAATGTTATGGGGTTGCTTTCCTTTATGGTTCTGCTTTTTCCATATTCATGTTAGAGAACTCCTCTTCCTGGGCACTGCTCTTCTTACAGTGCATTCAGGAAAATTTGACCCTGCTAGTGCTGCCAGATACATTTGTGATTATCAGCATTCTTGCATTTTATCTCAAAGATTTCTTTTGCCTGAATAATATCAAGTTGACACGAAATGCTGCCGTATGATAAATACAGAGGAAGTATTTGGACCTTGCTCTCTCAAGGTCTTTTTCAGCCAACCTGTGGCCTCTCTGCAGATCCACCAGGTCCTGTAACTCTGTTGTAAACTGTAACTCTGTTGTAAAGAGATTACAGAACCTCAGTAAGTAGGCCTGGAGTGAGCCCACCCGGTGAGAAGCACCACAGCCAACCCCCTTTGCAGCATTCTCCACTACCGGATTTTTTTGTGCATGAAGTATGCCTGTAACAAACATGGGGAACTCACCGTTTCTCATAAAGCTCCGTTAGGCTTTTACAAGCTCCCCAGAGAGCAGGGAAGATTTCCACCTGCAGCTTTACCACTCAGGGTATTCCCAAGACGGCCAAGTGAAGGCATGATGGTAGCTGCACCCTCTAGCTTCTGCGGCAGCTTCAGACCAGCTAGAGTGACCAACAGTAAGACTAGCAACAGAGCACCACAAGCTCGGTGCAGACTGGCACTACGCAGACGCCCACCGCCTCCAGATGCCCTCACGGTGCTCTTACCCTGCACTGACATCAAAGTAGACTCGCTCACAGTGTTCCCCGGCGCTGGGCTGGGTGACGGGCCTGCAGGAAGACAGCAGCAAGGGCCCCAGTGAAACAGAGCCCATGGGGCACAGTGACATATGGTACTCATTATTTAAGATAGCTACATTTAATGAACGCACGTGGCAACAAGAAACTAACTCGCCTCTCCCTCTCCACTCTGCTTGGAGCAGCCAGGCTGGGCCGTTTCACTCTTAGCCATCGAATGGGAAATCCGATTGCCCATGTAACAGCGTCAGCTCCCATCAGCCGTCTGAAGCACTTACTGCCCCGTGGGTGATCCCCACATCTCCACCAAGCTGCCAAACCCACTACGCACATTACTACAGGGATGACACACATCCAGTCCAGGGTTTTAGACTTTAATATTTAAAACAATCCAGGCTTTAAAATTTATAAAATTTCTCTCTTCCTACTTCTACCAACAAGCCTTGTTTAGCCTTATTGCCTTTTTATTTTAAATTATTTTTTCAGTGAAATTTATCTTTAAAAGCATTTTACTTTTAAACTAAGTTAATGCTGAGACAAAGTCTGTGCCCTCAACTGACTCGTACAAGTCTGTGGCTTCAGTGGAGTTCATTAGCATTTCTGACAATGCTATTAGGCCTTTGTTACGAATACTGTGAATAAACTGCACATTATGAGCTGACTATATATAACCATACTTTAATACCCTTGCTATGAGGGGACTGCATCAAGTGACGCGGGATAACATAAACTTCAGAGACAGATGCAAAGGCTAGTCTGTATATACAAAGGTCTAACAAATAATTAAAGCGCGCAGGGGCTAACCACCTGGTTTTGTTTCTGTTCCTTTCACTGCTGAGGTAGATTCACCTGTAACACAGGGCTTGGATTTATTTTCCAGCTCATTCTTTCATGTCCCATCACAAAATGGTGCTTTCCCAAGGAAACAAAATAAAATCCCATTTTACTAGGCTGGCTGCACACTGCCATCAAGTGATGAATTCTCGTTCTGGGATCTGTATAGTGGTGAGTGTTAGCATAGCGTCAGGATGCTGAATATTCGCTGTAACTGTAGTCTTTATTATGAAGCTAGTGAAAAACCAACATCTTCTCTACTCAAGCCATATATCACCTTCATGTCCAACTTCTGATGCTGGTGCTTTTACTTCTCTTTCTACCAAACTGTTCAGCGTTGCTCTGCCACTGAGGTCAATTTGCTGGTAACTTTTGGAAGGCAAATGCAATAGAAAGTGCAAAAAACCCTTAAATCTCAGACTTATTTACTGAGATAAGAGCAAACAGTTGGAATATATCGATGCTTTTCAATCTTTGCAACAATCAACTGAAGGAGGAAAAAAGAAACAGTATTGCTAACAGCTCAGCATTTTCAAGGTGCAAAGTAATTCCACAGCCTTAATTATTTCAGTGTATTGCTGGTCTGCCTTAAATGTACCTTCAGTTTTATTGCGAATTTCATTTTGTATGCACACAATGTTGTTTTGTAAAGGTAAGTTTGTAAATATTTCCTTTGTAAGTCTAATCACTCATGTGTACTGTTGTGAGGTGATTACTTGCTGTCCCATGTTGTTATTACTATACTGCAGTATATATGATCATCTACAGATGTAGCTTCAAACTGTGCATCTTCTGTCCTTGCATTCCTATAAATAGAGTATACTAACGATTCGGTTTCTGGGCTTTTTTGATTAAATACGATTGTTCAGAGAAGACCGGGTCAGTCTTATTTCACACGTACGGCAATCTTCCCGAGGCCCTGAAGACTCAAGAGCTTGCTGATCGCTTTATTCAGCTCCTCTTTTTCAGAGGGATGTTCACTCGGAACCAGAGCAAGGGACGATCGCTCCAGCCAACCCTTAGCCTTGCATACACCAACCCGGCAACCAAGCGGCCTTTCGGGAGTCACCCCGAGGGCCGAAGCAGAAAGCCCTCGGGCCACATCACACCCTCCCCGCACCACCGGCTTCTGCTTCCCTGTGGGAAGCGCGGCCGCTGCCCGGGGGGACGGGCAGACCCCGAACGCACCTCCCGCCCAGGCCTCCACGGCCGTGTGGGGCCGGGATCGTGAGGGGCCGGGCCCCGGGGAGCCGGGCGCGGGATGGGTCCCACAGCGCGGGAAGGAAGGGGGGGACCGGGACCGGGGCCGGGGCCGGGACGGCGGAGGGCGGTCGGGGTCCGCTCCCTGACACCGCGCTCTGCTGAGGCGACTGCGCCGCGCCCCGCGCTCCGCCCGCGCACGCGCAGAGCGCGAACCGCCCCCGGCCCGTCATCTCCCGGCGCCGGGGCGGCGCGTAGCGGGATGGCGGCGGCGGCGGGCCGCGTGGCGGCGGCGGCGCTGCGTGAGGCGGGCGCTCTGCGCTTTGGCGACTTCGTGCTGAAGAGCGGCCGGGCCTCCCCCGTCTACATCGACCTGCGCGGCCTCATCTCCCACCCGCTCCTCCTCCGCCAGGTGCGGCGGCCGCTGCGTGGGGGGGCGAGGGGCCGGGCCGGGCCGGGCCGGGTCCTGCCCTGCGCTGCCCGGAGTGCCAGACGGCGCTCGTCCGTGCCGGCAGGCCGGAGGTCTCGGGTGTCTCTCTGCCTCTTGCGGGGTACCGGGGTTTCTTGTAGCTAAAGGAGGGGGCGAGGCGCGGGAGCGCTGCCGGGGCCTCTCCAGAGAGCCCTTCCCGGGGCTGGGGCCGCGCTCTGCTGGCCGGGAGCCCGCGGGGTGCAGCCGCCGTAGGGAGCGCGACTGCCAAGTCCTGTGAAGGAGAGGGGTTTTCCACGCGTTTGCGTTGCTTCCCTTGGTAACGCATCTGTTCAGTCACGCTCACGCTAGTCTGGCTCTTAAAAAGAGGTCTGGTTTTCTTTTTCAGGTTGCAGCTCTTCTCTTCCAAACAGCCAAAGATGCTGGTCTGGAGTACGACTGTGTGTGCGGCGTTCCTTACACAGCACTGCCGTTGGCCACGATTATCTGCTCGGAAAATCAGATTCCAATGCTTATACGGAGGAAGGAAGCAAAAGACTACGGTAAAAACCTTCAAATCAAGAATTCGTGTCCACTTGTTGTCTTGTTTGGGGAATGACTTTATATATTTGTGGTTCTATTGTAATGTACAGCATCTCCATTCCAACTTAAAGGTTACCACCCCAATTCAAAAAGCAGCCCCTTTTCCCCCTAAAATATCCCTCCTGCAGCATCTCAACCTGATCAGGCTCTCCCAGCTGGTTGCTGATTAGGCTGTGGCTTGAATCCTGCCATAGTAGGTTTGGAGACTTGAGGGGTTTTCTTGGTTTCTTTGGTTTTGTTTGGGGGGGCTTTTTTGTTCCTTTCTTTTCTTCAGCGGTATCTTTTTTTCCTTGGCACCATTACCATGGTTCTGGGTTACTGGCCTCTTCCAGAAACCGAGATTTGTAACTCGGTTTCTCTGATATGCTGAGACCAGTGCCACATTTCACCTCCAAACAGAACTTTTTGTGTAATAACTCTTAAGAGGAACCTTTTTAGTCTCTTTTTCATTTGCCTCTCAAACCCCTTTTTGTTTCATATCCTGTAGTCCTGCAATCAGTGGGCAGGGTGGACCAGGTGAGAAGCAGTCAGTTCTCTACACAATGAACCATTTATTTGATTTTAATAAAAGAAGGAGGAGAGAAGACTGAAGCAATAACCTACCATAGCAGCTGGGTTTCTACATGTGATAAGAGCTATACTCTTCCAATAGTATTTAATTAGAAAGATGCACGTCAAAACTAATTGTTACTCCTGTGTTAGCGTGCCAGGCACGAAAACATTTGCTGTTCTTTCTTGTGAAAGGCAAGTCGATTGTGACAGCAATTAGCTGCCTGGCACAAGGTTTCTGGTGTCACATGGATTGCAAAGCTGTATGTACACTTGTTCTGTAGGCTGTCATGGTCTAAGCACTGCACTCGCTGCATAATGTTCTCCTGCTGCTTGCTGCTTCCTGGGAAAGCTTGGCATCCTTTGTTGTACCCCCCAGGAGGCCTTTCATGGACGTGTGCCTGTTGTTGGTTAGGGTAAAGGCATTTGGGGCTTTACTCCTTCTGATTGTTCTAGCAGGCTTATTAAGCACAGAATACTGCCTGTGGAAAATAGGGAATATGCTGAAGAGTACCAACAACTTGGCTGCTTTAAAGACGTTTTAAATAACCAGAGAAAATAGTTTTGTAATTCTGAGCATTCAATTCACGGCAATAATCAACTTCTGTAGTCATCTTACCCAAAGATTTAAATTTATGTAGTTAACAGTATGTCAGTTTTGTTAATGGAACATAACTTCTGGAAACATAAAGAAGTATTTTCTTAACTTGGACAAGTAACAGTCTTTATGAACTGAATTGCAAGTCAGTGACTGAGCTGCGGTAAGAACTGTGATAACTGGTATCAGATAATAACTAAAAAAATTACCTCTCCATACTGACAGTGAATGTGAAATTCTTAGTCTCTTAAAATCCAGTGGTATTGGACTTCAGGATATGTTGCAGCACATGCTTGTATGTGGAACAAATACCATCTTTTACGTTAGCATAGCAAGTTAAAGTTTTGATACTTTAAGTTTTGGGGGGGTCTTTTAAACTTTCTTCATTTAGTGGATTGATTGCCTTTTATTTTTAAGGTACTAAGCGGCTGGTAGAAGGCACCATTAATCCAGGAGAAACATGCTTGATCATTGAAGATGTGGTAACAAGTGGATCTAGTGTACTGGAAACTGCGGAAGTTCTTCAGAAAGAAGGATTAAAAGTCACGGATGCCATAGTGCTGTTGGACAGGGAGCAGGGTGGGAAGGCCAGGTTAGAGGAACGTGGAATTCGCCTGCATTCTGTGTGCACGTTGTCTGGGGTGTTGGAGATTCTCCAGCAGCAGGGAGAAGTGGCTGTTGAGATGGTTGAAAAGGTGAAGAAATTCATTCAGGGAAATGTGTTTGAGCCAGTGGCTCAGAACGGTCCTGCTCCTGTCAAGAGACTATGTAAAGAGCTGAGCTTCAGTGCTCGTGCTGAGCTGCCGGGGGTACATCCTATTGCAGCCAGGCTTCTTGTGCTCATGGAAAAGAAGCAAACAAACTTGTGCCTTTCTGCTGATGTTACCAGCTCCAAAGAGCTGCTGCAGTTAGCTGCCATCCTGGGCCCCAGCATTTGTATTCTGAAGACTCACATAGACATCCTGAATGATTTCACCCAGGAGGTAGTAAAGGAGCTGAGAACACTCGCAGATCAACACGAATTCCTGATTTTTGAAGACAGGAAGTTTGCAGACATTGGAAACACAGTGAAACATCAATATGAAGGTGATTATCATCAACCTCGATTTACTGTAGCTTTGCTGCCAATGTGTGTAACTGCAGTGCTGGCACAGGTTGCCAGGAGGGATTGTGGAATCTCTAGCCTTGGGGAAGGCTCAAGGGGGCAAGGCCCTGAGCAACCTGATCTAGCTTTGAAGTTAACTCTGCTGAGAGGGCATGACCTCCAGAGGTCCCTTCCAACCTAAACCTTTTTATGAATCTCTGGTTGTACTCAGTAAATGCTTGTGAGTAGTCATTTGCCGTGCGAAAACGCAGTGTGGCTTCTTAAGGCAGCCTGCTATTGTATGCTTGTGTGCTCATTACGGCTTTCATTAGGTATTGCATCGGCAACTGTAGAACTGTTTACTCATTTTCTGATCCATATGTCTCATATGATCGGCATACTGTATTGAAAGACAGCACCTGTGACAGTGGATTTCTAGGTTACCTTAAAAGTATTGGTGAATATTAAAGGTGAGATACTAAGAAGTGTTTGTGAAAAGTAAAACTGAGATATTAGACTTTGTGGTTAGGCAGCTATCAGAACTGTCTGATGAGACTGAACTTGTAACTGTCAAGCTTCAGTAGTAAAACTGTCTTTTAAAATGTGAATGATTTAGCATGCAGCTTGTTTCGTTTAACTCATGTTTCCCATTTAATACATTTCTAATGACACTTTGCCTCTTTTTATCCGTGTTCTCAGGTGGTGTGTTCAGAATCGCATCCTGGTCAGACATTGTTAATGCCCACGTGGTTCCAGGCTCTGGAGTTGTGAAAGGTCTGAAGGAAGTCGGTCTTCCTCTCCAGCGTGGCTGTCTTCTGATTGCCGAGATGAGTTCCCAAGGGTCACTTGCAACGGGTGAATACACAAAAGCTGCAGTAAGTAGGCAGTCTTGTGTCAGGTTAAAGGCTTGTAAAGTGTTGTGACAGGGAGGGTTTGTGTGCTTCTAATATTTGCACTTCCAAAAGCCTCTCCAGCTCTAACTATGACAGTTTTTTTGTCTGTGGAGACTCAGGAATCTGACAGTGTGGTGTTTAAAGGTTGCAGCTGTAAGCCAGTCATGTGAGGTGGTCAGAGTTCACACTGTGAATTCTAGTAAACATGCCAAGTATGTTATTAGCCTCCCCCCCCCCCCTTTTTTTTTTCTTAAGCAATAAATGTCTAATTAGTTTACATACATTCATTGCATTATTTATAACATAGAAAGAAACATAACATTTGTGTTTCTGGCTGCAAGTGCAGCAAGATCAGTGAGGGGCGAGTCAGCTCTAGGTGACTTGATATTGGTAAAGCATGAACAGGTGTTTCATACCCCTGCCTTGCACAGCTTAGTGTGTCAAAGGGTGGATGAGGAACAAGCTTAATTTTAGGTATATCACCTGTAACTGTTTACTGATCTTCTTCAGGTACAGATGGCTGATGACAACTCAGATTTTGTTTTTGGATTCATATCTGGATCTAGAGTTAGTAATAAACCGGAATTTCTTCACTTAACTCCAGGGGTGCAGCTGCAAACTGGAGGTAACTTCTGAAATATTTATACTTTGTTTATAAATACAGTAAGCGATCTAGCCTTCAGTGAAAAAGTGGCTTCTGAAGAGGGTTTGGTTGCTGATTCTCTGGTGGGAGGAGTCTGTTTGCCATTATGAGGTGCCTTCTATATTTCTGGGTACGCTGATCCCTTTCCTGGGAGCCCTGAAAGGCAACCAGGAGGCTGCGCAGCTTTGTTTGTGTGCCATAAAGCGCAGTCCTTAAAACACGTGAAATGTCTTCAGGTAGGTGATAAGTTAGATGTACAACTACTCAGTAGGAGTAGAAAAAAAGATTTTTAACAAATACAGAATTCTAACTGTAACACTGTTGATACTGATATAGATGCAGTATCAATGAATTGGAAGTCTTATACTGACTAAATAGGTTATTGCTGAACCAGGTAGGGGAGATGTGTTTCTCTGCAATGCTTAATTCTTACAAAACCTGAAGTGGAATCACAAGCTTTTACGTGAATGTTTGGTGGGTTTGCTTGTTTTAAGAAGGCTAAGGCTTATTTCAGTAATCCTGATTGGTGCTTCGTTGCGAAACTGTTCCCTCTATTGTGATTGGTAAATCATGAAAAAGGAGAGCGCTCTCTGTCAAAGTTGATCTGTGTAATAGGGGATTCGTTGGTTGGAGACACAGTTTCTAGTTACATTTGTGGATTGTTAGAGTGAGAGCTGGAACAGCACACCTGTTCTCTGTTCTAGCACCTCTTTGAAGGTTTTTTAGAATATCTTGTTTTGTAGGAACTAAAAAAAAAATGGTGTCTCTATTTCAGGTGATAACCTTGGACAGAAGTACCTAAGCCCCAAGGAAGTTATTAGTGAAAAAGGTTCAGATATCATTATTGTGGGACGTGGCATCTTGTCAGCTTCAGACCGTCTTCAAGAGGCAGAGAAGTACAGGAAGGCAGCTTGGGAGAGCTACATAAGCAGACTTGGTACTCGTGCTGAAGTTTGAAAGCAGGCCACTTTCCTAGCCAATAAGCAAAGCTGATGGAGCCGCAATCATCGTGAGGCTTCCAGTTAAATACAAAGACACTTCGGCCAATAGAAAACTGCCCTTGTGGAGAAAAATCTGTACTAACTAAATTATTTTTAATCGCGCACACACAGATCGAGTTGCACGTGCCGTGGTTGGGTTTTTTAACGCGTGAAACCAAAACTTCATGCCCAGTTTTTAGCCTGAATAGCTTTTCTCTGCTGAAAAATGTTGCACGAAACACTCCAAGGGTGTCTGGTTGGCTGTTGTTGCTTTTGTTTCTTTTCCCCACCCTCAAATTCTTTCTGTCTGTGGAAACAGTATTTTACTGTTCTTAATAAACTGCACCTGCAGATCTGACCTGCTGCCCCACTCTCCCAGGATTACTTGACTCTGCTATTTCCAAGGAGCAAGTATGGCTCTTAATCCCACACTGTGAAATTGAATAATGTGTTGTTTAATAAATACTTTTTTTGCTACTGTTTTCCTTTCATTGGATCTATAACGCTTCCTTCTGTGGGAGTGTGAAATTCTGTTTTCAGGACCCCAGTATTATAAAAAGTCATTCTAGTGTTTGTGACTGCAGGAATTACTCATGATTCTGTTTACAGGAGCTGCAAAGAATTTGTCAGAGCAACTGGTTATTGGATGCTTAATTACAGTGGAGCTGTTGATTCCTCTGATGAGAAACAAAAATGTACTTTCTGTTTATTGACTTTTTATGACTAGCTGGAATAATTCTAGGAATTACTTTCCACTTTTCATGATGAGTAAGGAGAAGTAGAAATATCTTGTATGATTGGGTTTGATTAGAAAGGATGGAATAACCTTAGAACTATCTAGTGTATGTGTGGTAGAAATCACCTTGAATTTTCATTGCTATCAAGAAGGCAAATATGGTGTTGTGGTTCCTGTGCTGATGCAAAGCACACAGAGGAAGCTGGGTCCCTTTGTTAATAGAGTTACCTGTAGACTAGGAACAGCTCTATCTAGCCTTGCTGTCTGGGTGTGTTGGGGGTGATGACTTTACCTTTTCACACTCCAGTCTTGGAAGTGTACTTCCACTCCCCTTGATGACAGTGCTGCTTATGGGGCTTAGGAGTTGGTTATTTTGGTGAGAATATTAGAACTTGGTGTATGTGGTTTGTTTTCCATGGGGCTACCGTTTACTTCAACAGTCTTATGCATCATAATTTACATCTGGAGAACTCTAGCTAGGGAACATGGAGGCTCTCTTAGCCACCTTTCACAGCTGGAACTTGATGAGTGTGTTGTATCTTGTGCAGCCAGCCTGCAACAGTCTGTGAGTCGTCATACTTCACATCAACTTCTAAGAAGTTCCAGTTCTTCAAAGTGAACGGAGGATTTGGGGTTGTTTACTGTGTCATCTTAATTATCTCGTGGCCTTGAGGCCTGCAGCAGAAACAAGACTTTCTCACTTAAAATGTTTTGCAGGAAACTGCTTTTTCCACCAGAGGGAGCTGAGACTCTATTTTTCAGAAGAGTCGATGTACTAGCTCTTTTACAGCTAATAGTTTCCGATGATGATACCAACTCTAGATATGTTTAGGATGAAAATCTGTCTGGTTTTCAACAAGTTACACCCTTGCTGATGCCCTCATTTAAAATAGTAGAGTTTACCAGAAAACTGCCTCAGGCTGGAGTTGAGCATTGTATGTTGTAGGTTCACTGTTGCAGTACAAGATGAGTTTAGTATTTTCCACTAACTATGCTGAATCGGGTTAAGCGGGTGGCTGACTTCCATGCAGCTAAATCCCTGAGCAGGCTCTTTGGAGAGCTAGTTTATCAGGCCTCTGGCTGAAAAAATAGCAACCAGATTTGGAGAGACGGATGTGATCTAATATCCAGCCACTTTTAGACAATACGTGCAACTCATTTTATTACCAAAACAACTTCTGAGGAACAGATTGATTGGAAAACTTCATTTCACAGTCCTTCATTGTGGACTCAATAAATCATCCAGAAAGAGCTGTATTTTGGTGCTTCATTTGACACCAATGTTGCAAACGTTTCAATTAGCAAAACAAAAAACGTTACCTCCTATATGCATTCTTCTGTCAGAGTGATTATAGTAAACAAGCGTGTGCACTTTCTTTGAGGCACCTGAAAGTGATTAAAAATCCATTTCAAATTAAGGACAAATGTTAATTTCCTTGCTTGCCCCTGCTGCTCGCATTCATCGCGTAGTTCCTGCTGTTGGTCCCAACTGTTCCTAACATGGGAACTAGGTCACAATTTACAAAACTCATTTGCATCATAATATATGAATCTGAAAGTCTTGCAGTTCATTCTCTGATCTAATCGAGTCTGGGATAGAGGCATAAGGCTATATTTAAATTACTGGGTTATCACATGACTTATATTATCTGGCAAGTAGGTGTTTATATGAAATTGTGATCCTTAATCCACTCTGGAGTATGGTTTATAACAGAATGAAAGGATATCACACTTTTCATAGTGAAATAAGACTGCGATCAAGCGTTGTCAGTGCTTGCAACAGAAAAAAGGCTGACTTGCTGCTGTTTCTGAGCAGTGTAGCGGGGACTGTGAGAGACCAGCACAAGCTGGAACCATTAAGGAATTGTTAGGTAGCTTTTGATATTTGTATGTAAAGTTCACTCTATCTATCTCTGTCTAGCATGAGGAGTGCTGTGTCAAGAGAACCCAGCCTGTGGACTTTAATTGGTGTAACTGCATAAGTGCAGTGCTTGACTCAGACTTAAAATTCTTGCAAAATCTTGATACCCCCAGCACTGAATTAAAACCAGCCAAGTTAAATTTTTTTGTTCTTAGAAGTATGATTTGTATGTCACAGTATCAACATTGCTTTATTAACTAGTAACTGACATGTCATATTATAGTTTCCATTGCCTATTCTATGAAAATTTATTTAAGACTTAATCCCAGAAAAATAACTGAATCACTTCCCTTTAAATTTACATGGAAAGCCTGTTGCTGTGGATTTTTTTAGCAAGCGACACAAACATTGCATTTAGGGAACGGGACCAAAGGAATGTGAAACACCCCGGGGGAAGTTTGTTTTCAGATTTGACTTTTGGAGGTCACTGTCTCACAGAAATGATCTGTTTCAGAAGGCTTGTAACGACTGTGGGCTAGACAGGCTGGATGTTTGGTTTGTTTGTAATCACTCTGTTGGTTCTTGGTCGGTCTGTACCACAGTGGCAAGTACAGCCTCATGTTCGAATGCTGCAGCAAATTAAAACTCAGCCTGGTGCCTCCCCCAGCTTCAGGTTTTTCTCTAACTCTCTTAGCAGGCATTTGCTGGCTGGGAGTGGTGACCCTGCCTGCGTGTCTGGGTTGACTTTGTCCTCAGTCTTGGTTCTCTGTTTCTGCATGACCCTCGTCCTCCTCTGAACTTTTTCTCATAAGCTGATGCTATCCACAGTCAGGCTGTGAAAAGGCAGGGTTGTAGGTGGAGGCTGGCCAGTGCAGAGAACAGGAGGAAGCCCGAGCAAGGCTGTAACTGTGAAGTTCTTGCTTGTAGCATGGTCATGGTCTCCTGAGCAGAAGTGTGGTGGTATGCCATAGGTTGTGTTTAGCCCAAATAGGTGTTGCAGGAGGAGAAGCTAAGCTAGTGCAGTCACTTTTGATCTGTTCCTGAACAGCTAATAGTAGCTATACAGAAGATACTTTCACAAACAGGACTATTTAGATGGAGAAATTCTGCAGTGTTCCCTGCAGCTGATCATTTCTGCTTTGCTGAGAGGTATCATTTTAGGCTGATGATGGGAGCAGCCATAAAGGCGACCTGGTTATAAGAGGGAAAATATTGAACAGAAGATGACCTCTGCTCAAATACTGACAGAGAAAATGCCTGCCAGCCTAGGAACCAGAAGCGTCCTTGAGGTGTGCAGCTGGCATCTTTGAAGTGCAGCTGGACACCGAGAAACCAGAGACATCCCGAGATACCACTGATAAGTGCAAAAACAAGGAACTGTAACAGCAACTTATCGTCTGGAAAGGTGAAAAAAAAAGTCTGGAAAAGGGGGAAAACATTCTGAGAAAGTGAACGTTGGTAACTGCTATTGGCTGTTCTAACTCACAGAACAGAAAAACAGTCTGATAAAACAAAAATTGGTCTGAGAGAATAGAAAACATCACCAGTTATTGGTTGTGCCAGGTGGAAAACAGAAATTAGCAGCATCTATTGGCTGTTCCAGGTGGTGGTGTCCTACGCCCCTTTATGTCTCTGTGATAAAAAAAAGGACTTACTTTTTACCCAAAATGCAGCCTCTTTCCTGCACACGAACCCCTGTTCCACACGACATTTCCTCGGCAGAGCGGACCCTCAGCAGGGACACCGGGCTGACTCCGGCTCCGTGATGCAGCTCATCGTCCAAGTGAGACTTCATCCGTTGTCGACTGGCCCCGCTTCTGGGATGGGTTTGATTGGCCCCACTGCTGGGATCGGTTTGAGGAGCACTTGGTACCGGTAACATTTTTTTATGTATATATATATTAAAAAAAAGGCCTGCATGTAAGTAATTATTGATAAGTGTATTTGCTGCTTTACTAGTGGTAATTCTGCAGTAATTTGTAATACTGAAACATAGACTTGCTGCTAATATTAATTGCTGCTGTGGAAATACGTTTGCTTTCTGGTAGTAATTTGTAGTAACTTGTAGTATAGCTATACTTGCTTTGCCAATCGTAACTATACTTGCCTTGATAGTAGTAAACTGTAATGAAGTAAAGAACATAGGTAATAAATCCTCTGTGTCTTTGTGCATGACGGAGTCCTGCAAACCTGCATATGGTTGCAATCTTTGTGCACCCACAGACCAGGTAACCCTTCTGGGCTGTGGGATTAATTGGTGGCAGAAGTGGGGCTCTGTGATACACAGGTCATGGATGCTTAGGAGAAGGCAGTAGAAGAGCAGCAAAAATGGCAAGAGGCTAAGGGGTGGAAAACCCCTCGATGGGACAGGGATTGGGTGTCTGAGAATTGGTTGAATTTGGAAATGCTGCAAGCAAGCAGAGTTTCAGAAGTGGCGGGACAGTCATAAATGCAAAGCTGAGGATGGCAAGGGGGCTTTCATCAGGCTTCTCACAGAGGCGTTGGCAGCCGTGGGCGCTTTGTTTAACACTGCTAGGCAGGAACTGGAACCTTTGCAGTGAGCTAAGGATGCAGAAGCGCAAGCAGTTGCCTTTGAAACCCATAGTTTTGTTGCAAACTGATTACTTAGGCAATTAGAAATGAACCTCAGACCTCTGTCTATACAACAGCTAGAGCAAGAGCTTACGTGCCTGATCTCAGAGAGCGAGCTCATTGAAAAGATACACATGCTGAAAATGGATAACGAGGAGGAGGGCTTTGATTCTGGCAGTGGGTCTTCCACCCCCACATCATTACCTGAGCATCGTCCAGATAACGCTGCCTCCTTGTACCCTAGCATTAAAACTTCCCCGGTACAACTCCCAGCTTCTGCCGGAGAGGAAGGTGCTCCCCCGCTGCCTGGGGTCACAATGACCGCTGCGTTTTTTAACACAGAACAGCTAAGGCAGCTGTCCTTGCAGTATGGCAAAAAGCCCCATGAGGACTGGGTGGGATGGGTGGCACGGTGCTACCAGCTGGGGACTGGAACCGCAGTGATCCTTAATCAGACTGACGCCGGATAAATATTCCTGGGAGGAAGCATATTTCTCCTAAACCCCGATACAGGGGCCAAAGTGAATACCTTCTCCCTGTTATCTTCGATAATACAGGCTGTTAGAAAAATGCTGGGACCATGGGGTATCTCCCTCCCCCTCTCTGGAGTAATCCTGATAGGTTTTCTGGCTGGATGATGAGATTGGCTGCTCAGTAAGTCCTTAAGGGACAAGGGGCGATACCCTGGGATGGGATGGCTGTGCCAGCAACAGCAGCAGGGCAACTAAAACTCTTGCAAAATGCACCACCTGAGGGGCCAAAAAAACCTGGTCTTAATGTTATGCCATGAAACCTGGGACTGGAACACCATAATGGCCCAAGGGCTACAAAATTGGACAGCCCTTTTGGGGAGGTGACGAGGACAGGGAAGCACCCCCAAAATGATAGTCTGTAAAAGGGAAGGTCAGGTCAGGGTCATCCAGATGCTAAAGGAAGGTCAGAGTAATAAGAATAAGGGAAAAAATGCTCAAAATGCTGAAATTAATCGATCTGACACAAAGCAACTCCCTGGCAAACAGGAGGGTGATCTGGAACGGAGACGCGTATGGTATCCCCTGTGAGGAATAGGATTCATAGCAGGCCAGTTAGAGGGGATGCCCATGATCGTCTTGCAGAGACTGTGGGACAAGTGCGATGGGGGCAGCACCAGCAGCCCAGGGGCAGGGCTGGGCAGCATTAGTCCCTCTGCTTCCCCCATCCCAGAAAACCTTGTTCTGTCTGCTCCCCCAGCCCCGCTACCTGAAAAAGAATAGAGGAGCTCCCAACACTGGCCCAGGGAGTCCCAATGACCCCTCCCAGGTGTCCACAATCTTTGGAATTAATATTAGAAATAGAAATAGAATCATTAAGTTTGGAAAAGACCTCTAAGATCATCAAGTCCAACTGTCAACCCAACACCACCATGCCCACTAAACCATGTACTGAAGTGCCGCGTCTACGCGTTTTTGGAACACCTCCAGGGATGGTGACTCCACCGCTTCCCTGGGCAGCCTGTTGCAATGCCTGACAACCCTTTTGGTGAAGAATTTTTTCCTAATATCCAATCTAAACCTCCCCTGGCGCAACTTGAGGCCATTTCCTCTCGTCCTATCACTAGTTACTTGATAGAAGAGACCAGTACCCACTTCACTACAACCTCCTTTCAGGTAGCTGTAGAGAGCGATAAGGTGGCCCCTCAGCCTCCTCTTCTCCAGACTAAACAGCCCCAGCTCCCTCAGCCGCTCCTCATAAGACTTGTGCTCCAGGCCCCTCACCAACTTGGTTGCCCTTCTCTGGACACGCTCCAGCACCCCAATGTCTTTCCTGTAGTGAGGGGCCCAAAACTGAACACAGTACTCAAGGTGCGGCCTCACCAGTGCCGAGTACAGGGGAACAACCACCTCCCTGCTCCTGCTGGCCACACTATTTCTGATACAGGCCAGGATGCCGTTGGCCTTCTTGGCCACCTGGGCACACTGCCGGCTCATATTCAGGCGGCTGTCGACCAGCACCCCCGGGTCTTTCTCTGCTGGGCAGCTTTCCAGCCGCTCTTCCCCAAGCCTGTAGCGCTGCATGGGGTTGCCATGACCGAAGTGCAGGACCCAGCACTTGGCCTCGTTGAACTTCATACGACTGGCCTCAGCCCATCGATCCAGCCTGTCCAGATCTCTTTGTAGAGCCTCCCTACCCTCAAGCAGATCGACCCTGCCTCCCAACTTGGTGTCGTCTGCAAACTTGCTGAGGGTGCACTGAATCCCCTTGTGCAGATCATTGATAAAGATATTAAAGAGAATTGGCCCCAAAATTGAGCCCTGGGGAACGCCACTTGTGACCCGCCGCCAACTGGATTTAACTCCATTTACCACAACTCTTTGGGCTCAGCCATCCAGCCAGTTTTTTATGCAGCAAAGAGTACACCTGTCTAAGCCATGAGCTGCCAGCTTCTCAAGGAGTATGCCATGAGAGACAGTGTCAAAGGCCTTACTGAAGTCCAGGTAGACAACATCCACAGCCTTTCCCTCATCCACTAGGCGGGTCACCTGGTCATAGAAGGAGATCAGGTTGGTCAAGCAGGACCTGCCTATCGTAAACCCATGCTGGCTGGGCCTGATCCCCTGGTTGTCCTGCACATGCCGTGTGAGCGCACTCAAGATGAACTGCTCCGTAATCTTCCCCGGTACTGAGGTCAGGCTGACAGGCCTGTAGTTCCCTGGATCCTCCCTCCTACCCTTCTTGTAAATGGGCATCACATTGGCAAGCCTCCAGTTGTCTGGGACCTCCCCTGTTGACCAGGACTGCTGATAAATGATGGAGGGTAGCTTGGCAAGTTCCTCCACCCGCTCCCTCAGTACTCTCAGATGGATCACATCTGGTCCCATAGACTTGTGAGTGTCCAGGTGGCATAGCAGGTCATTAACTGCTTCCTCCTGGATTATGGGGGGTATATTCTGCTCTCTGTCCCTGTCTTCCAGCTCAGGGGGCTGAGTACCCTGAGGATAACTGGTGTCACTATTAAAGACTGAGGCAAAGGCGGCATTAAGTACCTCAGCCTTTTCCTCATCTTTGGAATGTTCCAAAGATGTTCCCCTCTGCATCCAATAAAGGATGGATATTCTCCTTGGCTCTCTTGTTGTTGTTAACATATTTGTAAAAACATTTTTTTGTTATCTCTTACGACAGTGGCCAGATTGAGTTCTAGCTGAGCTTTTTGCCTTTCTAATTTTCTCTTTGCATGACCTAACAAGATCCCTGTACTCTTCCTGAGTTGCCTGCCCTTTCTTCCAAAGATGGTAAACTCTCTTTTTTTTCCTGAGTCCCAGCAAAAGCTCCCTGTTCAGCCAGGCCGGTTGTCTTCCCCGACTGTTCGTCTTGCAGCTCATGGGAATAGCCTGTTCTTGAGCCTTTAAGACTTCCTTCTTACAGAATGTCCAGCCTTCCTGGGCCCCTTTGCCCTTCAGGACTGTCTCCCAAGGGAATCTCTCAACCAGTGTCCTGAACAGGCCAAAGTTTGCCCTCCGGAAGTCCATAGTAGTGGTTTTGCTGAACCCCTTCCTTACCTCACCAAGAATAGACAATTCTATCATTTCATGGTTGCTAAGCCCAAGATGGCCTCCGACCACCACATCTCCCACCAGTCCTTCTCTGTTTGTAAACAGGAGGTCTAGTGAGGCTCCTCCCCTGGTAGGCTCACCTACCAGCTGTGTCAGGAAGTTATCTTCCACACGCACCAGGAACCTCCTAGACTGTTTGCTCTCTGCTGTGTTGTATTTCCAGCAGGCATCCGGAAAGTCGAAGTCCCCCACGAGAACAAGGGCACACAATTGTGAGACTACTGCCAGCCGCTTGTAGAATGTTTCATCTGCCTCTTCATCCTGGTTGGGTGGTCTATAACAGGCTCCCAGCACGATAGCTGCCTTGTTGGCCTTCCCCCTCATCCTTACCCATAAGCACTCAACTTTATGATCACAATCGTGTAGCTCTGTACAATCAAAACACTCCCTAACGTAGAGAGCCACGCCACCACCTCGCCTTCCTTGCCTATCCCTTCTGAAGAGCTTATAGCCATCCATTGCAGCACTCCAGTCATGGGAGTCACCCCACCATGTTTCTGTGATGGCAACTAAGTCATAGCTATCCTGCTGCACAACAGCTTCCAGCTCCTCCTGTTTATTGCCCATGCTGTGTAGATTGGCATAGATACACTTGAGCTATCGTTTGCACCCCTAACATTGGCATGCTGCCCCTAGGCTCATCTCTGGTGAGCCTAGTTTTACCCCCTTCCCTCTTCAAACCTAGTTTAAAGCCCTCTCTATGAACCCTGACAACTCATGAGCGAGAATCCTTTTCCCCCTTTGAGATAGCTGGACTCCATCTGTCGCCAGCAGGCCCGGTGCCGTGTAACCCTCCCCATGATCAAAAACCCCAAAATTCCACCAATGGTACCAGCCTCTGAGCCACGTGTTAATCAATCAATCAGGTGTGTTTTCCTGTTCCTTTCAGTATATTTCCCTGCCACTGAAGGGCTTGAGGAAAACACTACCTGTGCTCCCAATCCTTCCACTAATCACCCCAGTGCCCTGAAGTCCCTTTTGATTGCTTTTGGACTTCTCTCCATGATCTCATCACTGCCAACCTGCACAACCAATAGCGGGTAATAATCAGAGGGCCAAACCAGACCAGGGAGTTTCCTAGTAGTGTCTTTTACCCGGGCCCCAGGGAGGCAGCAGAATTCCCTGTGGGATGGGTCAGGCCTGCATATTGGGCCCTCTGTCCCCCTCAGAAGGGAATCACCTGCAACAATTAATCTCCTTTTTCTCTTAACAGAGGCTGTCAGAATGCGTGGGGCTGACTGACTCAGCCTAGGCAGCCCCCTGGAGAGACCTTCATCTACATTCTGATCTTCATTCGCCTGGCCCTCAAGTTCCAGAGCCCCATACCTGTTCTGTAAGGGCAACTGAGAAGGTGAGGGAGAGTGGGAGGGGATTCTCCCGCCTCCCTGAGCAGTGACCTGTATCCATTCCCCTCCATCTCTTTCTTAGGTCCCCTCCTGCCTGGTGGCAA
Organism: Aquila chrysaetos chrysaetos; assembly: GCF_900496995.4. Taxonomy (NCBI): domain Eukaryota; kingdom Metazoa; phylum Chordata; class Aves; order Accipitriformes; family Accipitridae; genus Aquila; species Aquila chrysaetos. The sequence goes on from NC_044009.1 coordinate 42,608,740, forward strand.
GAGGGCAGAGGATCCTCCGCTTCTTGTTGAGCCTCCATCTGCTGCCTCTGCCTCAGGGATGGTAGGATGTGGGTCCACCAATCTATATCCCTCTCACACTCCCTGATACTTCTTAACCTTTCCACTTCCTCCTTCAGCTCTGCCACCAGGTTTTTGCCAGAAATCTGATGTTTTCTGCCAGAAGCTCCAGGTGAGACCATGCTCCCCAGCTGCAGTGTAGAGTACATTTTGCACATCTGGTCCTGTCCGGACAGACCCAAGAGCTACTGCATGAGCTATTTACTGTCTGATGTGCTCGAAGTCTTGTTGTTGCTCAAGGCTCCACTCAAAATAGTTCTTCTTTCGGGCTACTTGAAAAGAGTGCTCACAAGCTGACTATAACCTGGAATATGCATTCTCCAGAACCCCACAAAGCCTAGGGGAGGTTGTGTTTCCTTCTGGTGGAGACATAGTTGCTATCTTGTTGACCACATCCATAAGCACATGACGGTGTCCATCCTGCCATTGTATTCCCAAGAACTGTATCTCCTGTGCAGGTCCCTTGACCTTGCTTTTCTTTATGGCGAAACCAGCTTTCAGAAAAATCTGAATTACTCTTTTTCCCTTCTCAAACACTTCTGTCTTGTTGCCCCACATGATGATGTCACCAATGTATTGTAGATATTCAGGGGCATCACCCTTTTCCAGTGCAGTTTGGATTAGTCCATGACAAATGGTAGAGCTGTGCTTCCACGCCTGAGGCAGTCAATTCCAGGTATACTGGACACCTCTCCACATGAAAACAAACTGTGGCCTGCACTCTGCTGCCAAAGAAATTGAGAAAAACGCATTGGCAATATGTCAGTTGTAGCATACTACTTGGCTGCCTTCAACTCCAGTTCATATTGGAGCTCTAACATGTCTGGTACAGCAGCACTCAGTGGTGGCATCACTTTGTTCAGGCCACGGTTGTCTACTGTTAACCTCCAGCCTCCATCAGACTTCTGAACTGGCCATATGGGGCTATTAAAAGGTGAGTGAGTCTTGCTGATGACTCCTTGGCTCTCCAGTTGATGAATCAGCTCGTGGATGGGAGCCAGGGAGTCTTGGTTTGTGCAATATTGCCGCTGGTGCACCATCCTAGTAGCAGTCGACACCTGCTGTTCAACTCGCAGCAATCCCACAATGAAAGGATCTTCCGAGAGGCCAGGCAGGGTAGATAGATAGCTGTTTGATCTTCTCTGAGTTCACAGTGGCTACACCAAAAGCCCCTCGGTACCTCTTTGCAGCCTTGAAGTACCCTCTCCTGAGGTAGTCTATGCCAAGGATACAAGGGGTCCTCTGGGATGCTCACAATGGGGTGCTTTTCCCACTTGTCCCCTGTTAAGCTCACCTCAGCTTTCAACACAGACAATTCTTGGCATCCCCGTGTCACTGCAGAGATCCAGATGGGTTCTGTGCCCCTATATCCTGATATCACCAGCGTACACTGTACACCAGTGTCTACCAAAGCCTTATACTCCTGTGGGTCTGATGTGCCAGGCCATCAAATCCACACAGTCCAGTATACCAGGTCATCCCTTTCCTCCTCCTGGCCAAAGGCAGGGACCCTCTATTCCTGTTCCTCGTCAGAGTATTCACTGTCTGACCCTTGCCGTGTCAGACCAGAAGTCCCCTCACCAGGATCAAGGGAGGTGATTTCAGTTCTTCTATATCTGGGAGATCGCCAATTGCCTTCTTGTGTCTCTACAGCACCTACGCCGGCAGCCTTCTTGGGTGACCCCTTCTTAACAACTGTCTTCCCTCTCAGTTCACGTACACGGGCTTCCAGCTTAAAGGTGGGTTCGCCATCCCACTTCCTCATGTCCTGCCCCTGGTCATGCAGGAAGAAGCAGAGTGCACCAGGCAGCATGTGCCTGGGCTTCCCTTTCCCTCTGACTGGGGCAGGAAAGGAGTGATTTCTTGGAGCATCCCTAACAGCTAAGGCACTGTCCTGTAGGGGTGAGGAGATACAGAGATTTTCTTCAAAGTTTTGGAGCCAAGATGACACTTTCTCCACAGTTGGTGTTTCCATATCTGGGCAATACATTGCTGCCCAGCTGTTAGAATATTACACTGGGGCACCTTGAATCACCTTTCTCCACATGGCCTGTGTGCATAGAACATCATCTGGATCTCTGGAGACCTCATCGTCATCTAGATCACTGTAGATGACTTCCAGCACTGCTAATTCTCTCAGGTACTGGCTGCCTTCATCTGCAGTAGTCCACTTTCCTGGGGAGATCTTTCTTGAATGGGTATCTTGCCCTCACACTTGAGAGGAGCCGTCTCCAGAGACTGCAAATTACTGCCTTTTTTCCAAGTCCTCTCTCAATTCCCCAGTTTCTAGCAAGGGATCTCAGCTGTTGGGCTTCCTTACCTTCCAGTTGCTGACTGTCAGCCCCATTATCCCAGTATTGGAGCAGCCAGGCAGCAATCAGCTCACTGGGCTGGCAGTTGTAATCTTTCTGCATGTCTCGAAGTTTTGATGAGGTCAGGGAACGGGTAGTTTCTGCTTCCTGTCTGAATTCCCTCACTCCTTCCTCCAATTTCTTTGTCAAAGGACTGGCTTCTTGATCAAGCCTTTCCTCTTCTTCCTCCTCCATTACTAATCAGTGATATGGACCCATTGCTCTCCTTGTCCACTGTTTCTTTTTCGTTACTGGGGCAATTACTATAATTGTTGTTTGGGTCCCTATCTCAACCATGGTGTCTTCAGATGCAGTTTGGATCCCTGCCCCAAGCACAGTCCTCTGAGAGTACTGGACTCTGGGCTCAATAGGCACAGGCCAGGCCCCAGTACAGTGCTAGAGGCTGTTGGTTTTCACTGGGGTAGGCAAGGCACCCTTCTATCAGGTGGCATGTCAGTTTGCCAGGGTTGCTTGCCTGTTCAGGTGTAAAGTCCCAGGTTACGGGAGGTGAATCCTAGGAATCTGCCCAAATCCTTCCACACACCCTGCCACCCAGGGACTGGCCCCTCAGGGCACATTTCAGTATCACCTCACCCAAAAGTTGTCTTCTCTTACACCAGCATGAGACCAGATTCCACAAAACCCATACTATGCCAACAGTATTAATTAGTAGTATTAAACAGCTCACATAAAGGTAAACAAGGACCTTGGGAGCCTGCATAATAAAACCATCCACATCAATCCCAGGTAGGGAGAGGGAGATGTATTCCCTCATCTTCTTCATAAGATAGCTACCCCGGCACAGTAAGCCATCAATGCCAGGGCAAAGCACATAGCCATTATTTGTATTAACATGTTCCCAAGCTCAGCAAGATAAAGAGGTGAGCAGTGCAGCCAACAAACTTCATGACCCGCACAGAAGCTTGCCACTTAATAACTTCTATAAGCTATAGCAGGCTTAATACAAAACTGCCATTGTCTCATGCCGCACGTTGGGTGCCAAAAAGGACTCTGGTGGGTTGACCTTGGCTGGATGCCAGCTGCCCACCAAGCTGCTCTATCACTCCCCTCCTCAGCAGCACAGGGCGGAGAGAAAAGAAGATGGAAAAAAACTTCATGGGTCAAGATAAAGGCAGTTTAATAAAAGCAAAAAAGCAAAGGTTGTACATAAAAGCAAAAGAAAAGATTTTAGTCTTTACTTCCCATCAGCAGGCAATGTCCAGCCATTTCCCAGGAAGCAGGGCTTCAGTATGCGTAGTGGTTGGTCCGGAAGACAAATGTCATAAAAAAATAAATGCGCCCCCCTTCCTCCTTTCTCTCAGCTTTTATTGCTGAGCAGACATCATATGGTGTGGAGTATCTCTTTGGTCAGTTTGGGTCAGCTGTCCTGGCTATGTCCCCTCCCAAGATCTTGCCCACCCCCAGCCTACTGGTGAGGGGGAAAATGTTGGAGAGACAGCCTTAATGCTGTGTGAGTACTGCTCAGCAGCAGCCAAAACACTGGTGTGTTATCAACACCTTTCTAGCTACCAATACAAAGCACAGCACTATGAGGGCTGCTATGGGGAAAATTAACTCAATTTCAGCCAGATCCAATACAGAGGGGATTTGACAGTACAATATGCAAAGGCAACGGGGTGCTGAACCCAGCACCAATCCACTATATATAATGATTGGAAAACTAAAAGATGGAAAATTAAAGATGCTCGATCACCAGGTTGACAAGCATCTCATTTCTAAGCAATGGATATCCAAATTACCTGATATCCAAAAGGAATGAAGCGGGTTTGTTTTTCTTTCAGGTCACCCTAACTGCAACATCAGAAACCAGAAATGCAGATCATTCTCCCTGGATTTTGGTCCTACCTTATGCATTGTACTGATTTGGCAAGTTGGCATGAAATGAAACAACATCATGAGAACTTTTTTCTTTCTTACAATTGTTATAATATAACAATATACACAGTGATTGGATCCTATCTAGTAATTACTATATTGCTCGTTCCCTTATCTCAAGGATGTAATAGCAATCACGTTTTTCAATTTACAAATACAAGTTCTCAAGTGGGCAATGAATTGGATTGTTGGTATTGCTTACACCACCCTCAATCATTAGATGCCAAATTTTGGTGGTTAGCAGAACCTGTCCCTGAAGCATCTTGGTATCAACCTAATTTGGCACACTTACTCCCCAATACACCAAATTATTGACAACAACCTTTCAAAGAGTGTTCATATCATAAGGCCCCATGGTGCCTTACATGCCCCAGGACACAAATTCAATTTGGATGGGAAGACAAGCATTTGTAATTACACTTTGTATTACAATCACACCCAAGCATGGTTTCAATGTCAATGTGACAGAACACAAGCTTGTATTGATGCTGGAAACCTCATGGACCTGAAATAATGAATCAGCAATTACAAACAAAGGTGTTTTTAATGGATTCTGGCATCTTACATGGAACATTAATAACGCAAATTGTCAAAGAAACTATAATCTCACCGGTCGTAATTCTACATGCTGTTGTCTACAGAGTAATGGTTGGCTTAGTACTAATGATAATTGGGACATATGTGGCCCAAGCAACATATCTGGCTGTATAGATCATAATCCCTTTTGGACACTCCAATTAATGTGCTTAATGAAATAATTGAATTGTTTTTCTAATCCATGGTGTTCTTTCTGCAAACATGGCAGTGACTTTGGGTGAAGCTGGTGGCTGACATTTTAACATCTGGATGGTTCTGGCTTTGCGGCACTAATGTCTCCAAGAGTCTACCACCACAGCAGACAGGCACCTGTACCATAACACGTCTTGCTCCTTCAGCATTTTGCTCTCAAGATTTGAAATTTAACTTCCAACACAACCATTACCCTGTAGGTAATCAGGGCAGAGTGTCTAAACCCACAGTAACGAGGCCATCTAAGTTTCCTCAGTTTGTACGTGCACCATTTCCAAACTTGGGTGTCACTGAATTAGAACAAGCTGTTATTAGTATTTCTGCTACACTTGAAATTACCCAAAATGCTACTGTGGATGTTTTAAAGAACCTACAGATGAAGATTAACTCACTCTTACAATTGGCTACTGTCACAGGTGAATTATTAATCATTGTTGTGTGGTTAACTAAAAGGGTTTTATTAATGATTAAATGGTGATCAAAAGGTAATTAATTGATGATTGAATGAAAATCAAATGGTAATCAAATGATGACTGAGCATTACACATTAATTAAATAGTGATTTAACAATGATCTGACAATGATTTAAAAGATGATTTAGACAGTGTTTAGACGATAATTTAGACAATTTAGGCAGTGGTAAAACAATCGACTACTTACTACACTTCTAATAATTAAGCTAGAGATGGATATAGAGATGTTGCTAGCATACAATATACCTTTAGGCCTAATGTAAAATGTCGCTTAACTCGTTATAGACATCAGATGCTGGGTAAGGGGTGTCTCAATCTTGAGCAGTAACCTTGCTCCCTGCTGAAGGGGAGATCACCTCTGTGCAGCCTGCTGCCATGCAGCAGAGCTCAGTGGGCTCACAGTTTGCGTGGCAGGGCTGATTTCAGTCGGGGCTGCTTGCTGGTGGTGCCTGAACCAAGGTACTGCTCACTCAGTCCCAGTGGGTGCACCCGACACAGCTACCCACATTCACTGGGCCTTGGATTATCTTTTAGGCTCTCAAAGGGGTATTTGTGTGTTGATGAATAGTACCCATTGCTTCTCCACTAACAAAGTCAAACAAATGGAATGTGAAGTGAATTTTATTCAGCAACATGTCCACCAAATAGCCCAAGAGCAGCCCCTGCCCAGGGCTGGCCGTGGCCTTTGCCTTAGCTGCCAGACCCTGCAGCATGGGCACGGCACTTCTCAGTGACATTAACTCTCATCCTAGCTGTAGGATTTGTGCTTTTCTGCAGCGCCTCTCATATCAAAGCGCTGCCTGTATCACTTTTATCCCAACCGGTACTGTACACTTGTGCTTCAACCAACAAACCCCCTCAGAAGTTGCAATAACTTTGGGCCCGACACGGCCATGAGTCTCCTCCACCTCACGCATTAGGAGGCAAAAGAGACGCAGCAGGCAGGGTGTAGTCTCACTCCTAGTGACCCATCAGTGGTCGTAGGCCAAGGGGTCGAGTGATGGGAACAGCCAAAAAGGCAGTCTGGTTATAAGGGGAAAAATATTGAACAGAAGAAGACCGCTGCTCAAATACTGATGGAGAAAATGCCTGCCAGCCTGGGAACCAGAAGTGTCCTTGAGGAGCACAGCTGGCATCTTTGAAGGGCATCTGAGTACTGAGAAATCGGAGACATCTCGAGATACTACTGATGTGAACTACAAAAACAAGGACCTGTAACAGCAACTTATCATCTGGAAAGGTGAAAAAGAAGTCTGGAAAAGGGGGAAAACATCCTGACAAAGGAAGAGTCAGTAACTGCCATTGGCTATTCTAACTGGCAGAAGAGAAATACAGTTTGGAAATAGAAAAATTCATCCAAGAGAATAGAAAACATCATTTATTGACTGTGCCAGGTGAAAAATAGAAATGTGCAGCATCTATTGGCTTTTCCATGTGGTGGTGTCCTCCAATCTCATATGTCTCTGTGATATAAAAAAGGATTTACTTTTTACCCAAAACGGAGCCTCTTTCTCTGAGAAATGCCTGAGTACAACCCCCAATTCCCCATGATACTTCCTCGACAGAGCAGACCCTCGCCAGGGATACCAGGCTTACTCCGGGCTCCGTGATGCAGATCATCGACCCAGGGACACTTTGTCTGATTGGCCCCACTTCTGGGATGGGTTTGATGAGCATTGATGAGCACTTGGTACTGGTAACTTTATACATATATATATATATATATATATATGTATATATATATGTATATGTATATATACACACAGGCATGCATGTAAGTAATTACTGATAAGTATATTTGCTGCTTTACTAGTGGTAATTCTGTAGTAACTTGTAATATTGCAATACAGACTTGCTACTAATATTGATTGTGCTATTGTTGAAATATATATTTGCTTTCTGGTAGTAATCTGTAGTATACATATACTGATCATAAGTGTACTTGCCTTGATAGTGATGACCTGTAGTAAAATGCAATAAAGTAATTTCAGAAGTTAAGCCTCCCTGTTCTTGTGCATGACGGAGTCCTGCAAACTCGTGGATGCAACCTTTGCCCACTCACAGGCTGGGTAACCCTTCTGGGTCATGACAGTCAAATGGAGGAGTTTCTGTTGGGCATGGAGAAAGGGATAGGATCGAAACAAACCCTGCATCTCTATTGTATTATATTGTTTTGGCTTTTTGAAGGCTGGTAGTGAAGAGGAGGTAGAGGAACAACAGTCAATTGCAGTTCAAAGTGTCTTCAGATGCAGAGATGATGCTGGAGTACAGGAGTCAGGAGATGCTGCTGGGCTGCAGACCTAGTCAGTTATCTTGCCTTGGTATTTCTTTCCAGGAATCTTAGTGACCCTCTCCTCAATACACTAGCTCCTTCTCTTCCCACATGGCTGGAGAAATGCAAGGTTAAACAGTTTGAAAAGTGTGAAGCATTCATCCTCCAGAGCTTGGGCTTAAACTTCATCTGTTGAGCACCTTCTTGCTCCACCGTACAGGGCAAAGAGGATACAAAGCAGGCATGCCTCACTCCAGCTTGTGTTATAGCAAAGGGTGCATCTCCACAGTTAACAAAGCAAATAATGCTGTCATTGGCCTTGACTTTTCCCAGGGTGTGATGTGATGCTCTCTCCCCTAGAAACACCAGCAGTGCAGGGAAAATGTGGTGGTGAGCCTCAGTCCCAGCTGCCAGCTGTGGCTGGGGAAACAGGAGGAGCTGATGTTGCAGTGGCATCCGGATTCCAGCTTGGCCAGACAAGCACTGACATTTTTCCATCACATGTGACCCATTAATGCCTTCTGCTGTAGTTTTCATTCAGGAATGCTAGCTGTGGTCAGACTGCCTGTATTTACAGACACAAATAAACCGCTGCTGACTGAAATACACCATTCCCATGACTGTGCTTGGCACTAACCTTGCACGGGTAAAGGCAGATCTGCTTACACGGTAAAGCAAAGCCTTCTTGCTCTTAGCATCACTTCCTTCTTGTTTTTTTTTTTTTAGATGCAGCCTTGTGGAGAAGCTAAAGTTGGGGGGAGACAGAGCCTAGAAAAATTAGAAACAAGATATTTTTTATTTATTTATTTATATAAAGTTTCTCTGCTACCTTCTGACAGTAGAAGTGATGTGAAGAAAGCCTGACCTAGAGACTGAAGCCTTCCTGCACCCAGGCATGGCAGCTGCTGTCCCCACGGGACAGGCACCCGTGGTCGTGCTCTGTGCCGCCTGGGCCAGTGCCATGGGCAGCAGGATGCTCTTTGCTGCCAGCAACCAACTCTATTTCCCTCTTTTTGCTACACTTTCTTGGGTGCCTGCTCTGTGGCACCCTTCCCTCACCTACTCGTTCCCCACATTACTCCCTGGCTACTCTGCAGACCTATTTGCTGTACAACTGAGTCTCCCCCTTGCAGGGGACGGAGGGCACTGGTTGTCCCGTCTCCAGGCACTTTCTCTCCTCCTCTGCACTCTCCCTACCCAAACCACCCCTTAGCAATGAGTCAAACTTCATGTCCCTAAGGCTGCCTTGATTGTCAGGTCTCTCAGCACTAACGCAGCAGCGTGCTGGGAAATGCCAAAGCGTAAAGGTAATCTGCAAGGGAAAGGGTGGCAGGGGGGCACTGCCTATGCCTTTCCTTTCAGAGTGCAAAGGAAGAAAGCAAAGGGTTTGGGTTTGGTTTTAAACTGCTTTGTCCCTTGCAAATTAACTGCAGCAGAGCTGTATTCAGTGTTTGCTGCTTTGGGTGGCAAAGCTAGTTGAAAACGTTCCTGCCCTTCCTTTCCCTCCACTTTCCTTCCTGCTCCCCCTTTCCATGCCTGGGGCAGTACGGCTTGTGTGAGGCAGTCACATGAACCAAGCTAAAACTTGCTCTGTTTACTCGTGATGGTTATTTTTTTACTGTTTTCTATTTTTCTTTTGTGATAGCGATGAAATCTATCTTGCCAGCCTGGCACTAGGCAGTGGGATGGGCACAAAAACTGAATTTGCCCCATGGATGCCCCTTCCCAGGCAGCAGTATTAGTCCCAGCTATTCAATATGCAACATCTTAGCCTGCAAACTTTAGTCTGGGCTTCAATATTGTGTAAGAAACATGGAGCTCTGAAGAGCTGCCCCTCTGCAGTGCTCAGGCTTTTCCTATCGCTGGTGCTGCGGGGAGGAGGCAGCGCAGCCCCCAGCTCACACACGGGTGGGTTACAGGGAGGTACAGTACCAGCATTTAACCAGAGCCTGTCCTTCCTCTTTTTTTTTAGGATGTATGCACCCTCCTCCCCTGCTAGGGCAGATTTAGTGGAATCAAGTGGGAAGACAGGGTACAGATTTCACTTATTTGGCATTTTTTTACTCCACCTGATCAGCGCCAGTGCTGCCAATGTGCCACTTGCTGCACTCCTAAAAAAAAAAAAAAAAAAAAAAAAAAATATCCCCATTTTGAGCTATTTTTAGTGTGGTCTGCTGCGTTTCTTCAGTGCTGCTGGTAGGAGGAGGGGGAATCATAAAGTTCTTGAAGGAGAGCTGTTTATACTGAGCAAATAAGAGCTTCTGTTTATAGAGGCAAAAACAAATAAAAAAAATAAATCCGGAAGGATGGGCCCATGGCCCTTTTCCAATGAGAAGAGCAAGTCAAAACAATGAACACCATTTGTTTTTTGCTTTTCCCTGGCAAGCTTCCTTCAGCTGACTATTGCACGATCTGTTCAGGGTGAAGAGACAAGCAAAAAATAAAAAAAAAAAAAAAAAAAAGAAAAGCAAGCAGTAGCAATTGCTCCGGCTTCTCTCTGCTGCCAGCGGCTGCAGCCCCACTGCAGTCTGCGTGGGTTTAAAGCTGCAGCTGTCAGCCAGGGTAACCCAAACCCCAGCTCCAGAGGAAAACAGATGGGGCTGGGGTAACAGTTTTGGGGGAAAAAAAAAACCCGACAAAACCGAAACAAAATGTATGTTGTGAAGCAACAACACTGGGTTTTATCCAGCTCCCTTTCCAGCCAAAAGCTCAGGGCTCCCCTGCTTTTCCAGCCAGGCGCCGCTGGACCCCACAGCTCTAGTCCTCCGGTAAAAAGAAGTCAGAGGTCTGGATGAGCTGCTGTGTGCTCCCAGCTGCCTTCCTGCAGGCACCCAGGCCGGACGCCTACTTGCACATCCCAGAGAATGTGTGTTTAATTTAGTTTCCTCAGCCTAAACTCCCATTTCCCTTGGGCTTCCACCAGTTTCCCGTCTGTTTAACACCGCCGGCACGGAGCAGGAGCTCCTTGTGGCACTCCCCACCCTGGGTCAACACCAGGGTATTAAATCAACATACCTTCTGCGGCAGTCACTGCGGCTCCAGCTCCTATTTTTATAGCCATGTTTTGACCGATAAGGCTCTATTAATAAATCAATCAGGCAGCACCACTTGTGCTTGCAGGAGCAAGCCCCTGTTCGGTCTGTCAGTGGGGGGGCTCAGCAAGGAAACAATGAACTCTACTCACAGCATCATATATGCACAATAGTTTTATTTTGTTTTTTTTATATAAAAAAAAATTCCTAAAGACTGCAGAACTCTTGTACCCTAATTTCTTACAGAAATGCTTCCAACACCCTCTTCTTTTTAAGCTAATTCCCCCCCTAACAACTTGCAATGGCGTGGGTTCCCCTGATTTTTGACCTAGTCACCCTTTCTAACGGGATATGTCTAAAGCTACAATATGGCACTTGGTTGACTTAGTTGGCAGGTTTAATACATCCAGAAAGCTGGGGTATGGAGTCGCACACGGCTCAGAGTCCATCAGCACAGGCGGGGAGCCTGCCTTTGCATCCGTGCCTCCAGAATGAACCAGACTTTTCTCCTTACTGTGCAAATAACAGGCTTTGGTCATCGACCAGTCCTGTCGTAAGGGATTCTCGCCCCTGAAGAGGATCCCATCTTCAAGTGGGGAAGCAGCACATACAGTCAAGCAATTGTCCACAGCAGTCCCAGGCGCCGAGACCCCATCAGTCAACTGTACCGTTGTAAGACTTGTTGAGCTTGTTGAACGTGAACTCTACGTTATGCGTGGAAATAGGCTTTCGGTAGAGAGGATTGGATGCCTTTGGAGAAATGACCGGACAAAAAGAACAAAGGTGAGGAACAAAATCCATGACATGGCAAAAATGTGTATAATCCCCCCTTCCTGCACCCATTAATTTGGACATAGCGCTGCAATTGGCTTTGACTGAATTGTGCATTCGGATCCAAAAGCGGTTTGTCCATCAGACCCACCTTCCGTCCCATCTGCAGGCACAGGTGATGCCCTCAAACGCTGGACAACCCCACCTAAAGCCTCCCAGAAGGGCTCCCTCATAGACCTGACCGACCCGTCCACCGCCACAGTCAGAGCTTGGTCCCCACTCCCCCACATTCTTCAGCCCTCCAGCACTGATCAGAAATACATGATGAAACCAAAGGCTGGGCATAATTTTGCAAATATTTGTAAATTGCCAAGGGGCAGAGCAGCGCAACGTGCCGGTCCCAGAAGTCCTGCTGCGCGGCACCGCAGGGCACGAGCACCCGCATCCCTCGTGCCTGCCACCCTTCTCCATCGCTGCAGAGCTGTCTGCTGCAGGCGCACCCTGACACCCCCCCCGTACCCAGCAGCACCTCCATCCCAGGCTTACCATTTCGTATCTGGCCCGGGAGCGTTCGCTCTGGAATCGGTCAAACTCCCGTCTGTCGTGAATGGTGACAAGCAGCTTCCAGAGCCCCAGCAGGATGATGCCGATCAGCACCACGCTGCCGATCACTGCCAGCACGATCGTCACGGCGCTGGGGGCTGAGCTGCACGCTAGGTAACAAGGGGGAGAAAGTAATTAGCTCCGGTGCGAGTGTAGCCTGGATCAGGATACCGGGACGTAATGACCTGGACCGTAGCCACTGAGCAAGTGACCTCAGGGCAGCGCTAGCAGCAGTGACTAAATTAAAAAAAAGCAATGGTACTCTCTGAAACCAAAGGGATTTTTTTTTTTTTAATTAAATAAGTTCCTGGCTAGAAGCAGGTCAAAGGCACAGCTCTCATGGATGTCACCAGAGCCAGGATGTCACGTAGCGCTTCAGGGGAACAGCAGTGCTGCAGTTCTGCCATCCAACAGTGACACCTGGTTTTAATGCCGGGTGACCATATGGCACACAGAGGGTTAAGGTGCCTCTGGCAAAAGCCAGCTCAGCTTCTGGCCCACATGGAGACAGGTGATCACCAGGCACTTTAAATAGGTACCTTAACTGTCAGCTAATCAACCGGTCTTTCAATTAAGTGCAAGCAGCAGCACAAATAAAATAAAACGTGCGGTATCTCAGTCTTTCCCATACTGGCCTGTGCCTCAGAGGACCGGAGCAGATTGCGAGAAGCTACTGCTGGGTGCTTGCCAGCTTGTCCTGCAACACCACGTGGGGTTTTCTTTGAGAAAGTGATTTGCACGTGATTAAAATAATGCTGGGAAGCACAGCTGTCTGCGGCAGCCTGGGGAGGGGAGCAGGGACACAAAGACTTACACTGCCTGCCTGGACCGGAGCTAGCTCTTTGGTAATGCAGAAGTCCATAGGTGGTGTGGGGCTTTCCTAACATCCTGACTTAACCAGCAGCAGGTGTCCCCTTCTGATTTTTTTTGCTCCCAGTGGCTCTATCTCCAAATCAGTACATGGCATGCTTTTTGCTATGTAAATAGGCTGAGTTTAATTTCAGCATCCCAAGCTGGCGGAAAGCCCTTCAGCCACTTGCTAGCAATGCTGTGGGCTCAGGTGCTTTCACTCTCAGAGTCCTTTTTTACTAAGTTGGGAGCATCTGGAGCTGGATTTCAGCACTGTAAAACATTTTATTTTAAATCCTCCTGGTTCATCTGCTCAAGCCTGCTCTTCTGCAGCAAGTGAAATCAGTCTCTCCACAACCCGCCAGGCTCCCCAGCAGCCCATCACCTCTCCCGAGGCAGCCTGTGCTATTAAAAGCAACCCAAGGGAGGGCCAACCTGGCTCTTTGAGGACGGTGAGGTTGGATTTCCCACTGGCAAGCTCTGAGTAGGTGAACTTCATGACGCAGTTGTTCACTGGGTAGGCACAGAGGATCGCATTCGGGTCATCCGTTTCTGGAACGAGAGGCAGAGTCGCAGAGTTTTATTTTGTTTTTTATATTAAAAAAATAATCCTAAAGACTGCAGAACTCTTGTACCCTAATTTCTTACACAAATGCTTCCACCACCCTCTTCTTTTTAAGCTAATTCCCCCCTAACAACTTGCAATGGCATGGGTTCCCCTGCTTTTGAATTAGTCACCCTTTCTAACGGGATATGTCTAAAGGTGCAACATGGTACTTGGTTGACTTAGTTGGCAGGTTTAATATTAAGAATTATTACAGTTCTCCCCTGCAAGCTGAGCAGGGCTTCCCACGGGTGCCTGGGAGCGGAGGAATGGGGAGTGAGCCTGCAAAGCGACAGAGTTTGATCATCATTCACGCAAATTGTAACTGAGCAGTGTCCAGACTTACTGCTTGAGAAAATGTGGCATTCGGCAAGCATTGCATGGTAAACAGATGCAACTTCACACATACACACACTCTTCCTTTGCCCAAGTCTGCTTTGGCAGTAAATGCCGTTTTCTTCTTAATTTGCTACATTTCTTGAAGAGTGGAAGCTGAAGAGAAAGAGAGGGGCACAGACTCAGCCTGCGAGGGCACGGACGGGGCCAGCCGCAGCAGCAGCCCATGGCTGGCTCCTGCTCCAGCTGTGCTCAATGGCTCCAGCTCCGGAAATGGTTGAGAAGTTTGTTTTTAAAGAGTGAGATAGAGGAGGAAAATGGGGAGGGGGGAAGGGGGGGGGGGAGGGGGAAGGGAGGAGTTGGTTGGAGAGGAGGATGCAGAGATGGGGGAGTTGCAAGAAATGAGAGTACTTGATTCCCAGGGCCATACGGGCACTGTTTGTTTGCCCATTTAACATACCGTAGCACCAGGCAGAGCCTGTCGCTGCTCTGGTCACTATAAGATGCTTCCTGAGGAAGGCTGCTTCACAAAAGCCATTACAAAGTTTCAGCAAAGCCATCATCTGAGGTTTGCAGCTCTAGCTTTAGGGGTGATTTCAGCAGAGCCACCACCCTGCACGGCCACAGCTCATGGGGCGTCCCTGCTGCAGGGACAGTGCTGGGAGGGAGATGGGGCAGCATCTCCAGCCATGCCAGGTAGCTCTGCAGGAGCACATCTCTGTAGGCCTGCATGGGCTGAGAGTTTCAAGGGAGAGGAAGGGATTTGGGCACCCGGTACTGTTGGCTGGCAAAGAGGCGACCTTGGCTTAGGCACCTGGAAAATGCTTCCCACAGCTCTCCTCCTCACTCGTATCCGTGCCTGTCTGTCATGCTGAAAAATGATCGCGTTAATGACCACTGCTATTCCAGCCCCTTATCTCTCTCCTGTGTGTTTGTCTTTCCTTTCAATGCCTTTGACCTGCTTTCAGTCAAAAGATTAATACACACCATTTCAACAGCTCTGAGCCCAGATGCAGCTGCCCCTCTGGTGAGTTCTGATGAGGTTCCTGGTGTGGACAAACCTCAGCTGTTCCTACCTTGGGATGGGAAAACCTGCCCTACCTACACAGTGGTATCAAAGGCAGGGCTGGAGAAGTGGTGATTATTACAACTCAAAGTACTAATTAGATTAATATAGATAAAACTTCCATGTTTCTTGGCTAATGCCCTTCTGAGTTGAGCAGCAAATCTTAGTTCCTCCAGTCCCAGCTGCTTTCAATCCCATCCTTGCACCATTATTCTGCTAGAAGATACAGTGATTAAAGTCTCAATAGTAATGATCTCTGTTGGTCTTCACTCAGTTTCAGAGATCACACGTCCACAGAGAGAGGTATGATGGCCCCATCGAGCTTTCAGGTCCACTGATGTGTGCTGTTGGCAGGTTCAGCTCAGCGCTGGACCTGTCATGCTCCTGTCGTGTTGAAAGCTCCTGTCTGGAACCATCAGGAATGGAAATGTAATACTGCAGAAGCGGAGGAGATCCTGTAGAGTCCAATGCAAGTCATATAAGCCTCCCAAAAGGCATCATTCTGGCTCGCAAGTCCAACGATAGATGCCTCTGCTCTACAAAGCTTTGAAGCTAAAAGGCACTTGGGATCTTCCAGGGTGTGTTCATTGCAATTCGATATTTAAGAAGGTCCCATCCTCCACTGCCAGGACAATGCAGACCTATGTCTTCTGTGACAAATATCAGCGTTTGGCCTCTCAGCGGGGACTTTTAACATGTGCTACATAACACAAAAGCACTTGAACACCAGGATTTGGCTAAGTCTGCCTGTTAAGAAGTCCTTAGTCCCCAAGCACTTTCTCTAGGAGTATTTTGCATTACCTCTTTCTCTAGCAACCCAGATCTCCAAGCTGCAGAGTGCCCTGAGCTCCCAAGAGCTCAGCACCACCTGCAATCTGACTGCAGTAGTTCAACAGAAGTATAAGCGTAATTCCCCAAAATGTCTTAAAACAGAAATTTGGCTGTGTTTTTCTCTGAAAGCCATGCGGGGGGTTGGCAAACCACAGCCCAGCCTCACCTCCCAGGGCACAGTCAGCACAAAAGCTGCCTTTGGCATGGTGCAACACCCAGGCAGTAGAGTTGAGCTTTAATCCCCAGTATTTGCTGGCTCCTAAGAAATGCAGGCCAGTCAGGCATCAGAAAAGAGCTTCATGTGGTTTGGAAATGCCTTGTGACCTCTCGCAGTGTGCTGGTGTAGGTACACTCCCCGCTAAACTGCAGGGAGGATGGAGAGAACGAGAGCAAGCCTCCCAAAGGGAAAGGTAGGAAACCTCACCGGTCATAATTTAATAGCTAGACACTGGATGTGAGAGGAGTCAATGGGAAAAACATTGCCTGCAGGCAGCTTGGGAGGAAGGGAGAGAAAGGACAAGCAAGGTGGAGCACTCCTACCTCTATAAACTATGGGAAGAGGAGGAGGAAATGTCAGACGTGGACACTAATTTATCTGTGTTTGATCTCCATCCCTCCCTCCAAGGGGTATTGCTAAGGCCAGGGTCAGGATTAAAGCTGTCACAGTTTGGGTTCCCTCTACTCCCCCAAATAGCAACCAGGGACTCCCAGAATGGAGCCTGAAAAGAAGGGGGAGAAAGTCATCTGCTGAGGGACGCAGGTGTGGGGTAACCTCTAGAAGAGGCCACAAAGGGCAGGAGAGGAGCTTGCCAGGGGGACTTTTAGCAGTCAGTTCCACCAAAGCAGAGCTCATCATGTCCAAAACAGCTTTGCTTTCTTTTACAAGCTCACTTCTTCCAAGATGAATTCTCAGAAGATTAAAAAATGCCTTTTTTGGGTGATACTTTGTCCTTTTGCACTCTCTCACAGTTCTTCTAATCTTCTGTCTTATCTGATCTCATCCTACTCTCTTTGCTCCTTGCACTGCCAGTAGTGGTCCTCACAGACCTTGATTTTAAGATGTTATTTAAAATCAAAGGGTTTTTTACTTCAATATAGATTACAGCCTGGACAGAGGGTCACACATACCAAATATACACATATACCTACTACACACACACATACATTTCTAAATACCAGGTTTTCCCTGAGGCTTTGTTTACAGGTATGTCTTGGTTTGGTTAAGAGGACTTCAATGCCGCAGTCACTGGCTCCCACCATCTGCAGTCCTGCTGCTGCCTACTTACCGAGAACATCCACAGTGGTGATGATCTCGTCCTTGCAGTGCTTTTGGCAGGTTTGGTTATCAGCCAGTCTTCCTGAGTTAAACAGCTTGCATTCAATGCAGTCCCTGCAGAAAGACACACAGAGAGGAAGATTAAGCACCCATCAGAAACTGCATGAACATAGAGATCCACCCCTTGGAAGGGGACTCCCTGGGTGTTGGTCTGGAGGCTGTACATCTGCACCACAAGGAAAAAGCAACTTCAGGGCCAAGCATCTCCCATCTCAAGGATGGATTTATTCTAGGGGTAGATTAAATGAAGGTGCAAAACAGCTGGTAGGTTTGGGGTCTGTTTGCCCTTTGGATGTCAGGAGCTGCACGTCAGCTACTGCAAAACCCACCCTGCCTGAGATCAAGGCAGACAGCACTGCTGCTCTGCGCCAGTCTGAGGCTGATGCCCAGGGCACCTCTGCCACCACGAGGCAGGCAGTCATCCCCGTCCTCCCCTCCTCTGCAGCTCGCAGCTCCCTGGGCCCAGATGTTTGCAGCTCAGGGTGCAGCAGAACTGGATGCCAGCCTTTCCTGCAGAGCGGGACAGCACTTGAAACGGACAGGGACGTGAACGTCCATGAGGACTTGGGCAGCAACACTTGTTGCTTCTCTGCCTAACTCTCTCAGGTTGCTTAGTGTGGGCTCCAAGCAGCAGCAGGCTTGCCTGGGGCTAATCATCACCCCTGTTTAACGAAGCAGGAGTAATTCCTTAGCTGAAAAGTCTCCCAGGAACTAAAGAGCTGCCCTTCCCATCAGCGAGAAGTCCCTCCCAAACCCCCCTGTGAGTACCTTTTAGTGCTACAGACGCCTGGGCAGGTGGGACACTTCTCACACGTCTCTCCAAAAGCCCCCGGCTCAGTGCACTGGCACTTCCCACAGACGCAGGTGCCCCTGCCACTGCACATCTGCCCATCACTGGAAACGCAGCTGTCCGTCTTGGTGGAGCAGTTGCAGTTGTCTCCGATGTAACCGGCGTGGCACTTGCACTCCCCGCAGTGACACTCTCCGTGGCCTGAAGGCAAGAGCAGGGGAGAGGCGTCAGCAGCATCCCGGGCTGCCCCTGAGCAGGAGGGACCAGCAGCCCAGCAGGAAAAGCTGCCAGAAAGACCTTGCTTGGCAGAGCAACAAACAGATGGTGATGGGAAACATCTAGATATCAAAATATCATCTACATTTAGCAGCAAAAAATACCTAGATACAGCTCCTCCAGCTTCCCTCTATAGTCGCTCAAGACAAATGGGCACCTCTCCCTTCCTAGGTGGGACCAGGTGGCCAGGACAGGTGCCCAAACTGCCCTCGGGAGGTACTAGCAGTGATGGTGACCATGGGGAGAACAGGGCAGCTCCCTTCGAGCAGACACAGCCTGCAGCTGGGGGAGCTGACTTCCACCTGAAGTCCACGTGACAAACAACCACCCACTATTGCAGAGCCCAAACATGATTAGCTGGTAGAGACTGCATGCTCCGGCCACGTGTCAGACTTGTTACCCTCTTATTTTCCTCTCTCTGGATGAGGGTTCCCAAGTGTCTCACTCTATTCAGGGTGCCCTTTTGCACTCTCCTGGTTCGCCCCCATTCAGTGCTTGACACCACCAAGAAAACATTAACACTTGAGAGCATGTTCTGGCAGCATGTTGTCATGAGCCTTTCTTACCCATAGAGTGCATATTCCCCACCTCTCCCTCCTGGTGCCCAGCACTGTGTAACTGGGCTTTGGAGAGTGCTACACGTCCCACCTCCGCAGAAGGCGAGCAGCATCTCCGTCACTCAGTCCCCAACTCTTCCTTAGCATCATTTGGCTTCACTCACGTGCCCATCTGAAGGCTCTGGCTAAGCTAGGAGGGTTATGTGCAGCTTAGTACCATGATTTCCACTGCTACTGGAGTAGCAAAAACATTCAGGCTGACGAAGGGTCTCTGGCAGCAGCTTTCAAAATACTGCTTCTCAGACCAGATCTGTCCATCTCAGCAGCATGGCACTGGATGGACAAATACTTTGGGGCACCAGAGGATGTGGCAGAGTCGATGCAATCTCGCTGCTCAGCGCATGAGCCGGACAGGAGGCGGAACAGCCTGACTGCGGCCAGTTTTCTGCTCAGTCTTGCTACAGCATCAGATTTTGCTAGCAGAGCCTCTATGCCAGTAAATGGGGGACCCAAGCCACGCTTCCAGCCTAGCCTTCTCCAGGCCACACCGCTCAACAAGAAGTTTTCTCCTCCTCCACGTTTCCCTGCCCACTGCAGACCCTGAGCTTTGGAGATCAGTATTACTGCTAGGCCCTCAAAATGGTGTAAAAGATGGGGCTCCTGCAAAGGCTTCCATGTTTACTGGGCTGGCTGGTGTTTTGTACAAATTAGTCTCTTCTTTCTCTGCCTACATGGAGAGATACGAAGATGGGAATGGAGCAGTGCTTCCTTGCTGGTTTTAAACCCAAGATTTAGCAGCAAAAAGCCTAGCAGGTCGACCATGTCATAAGGTCTTTCCTACCTTTCTTTCCTAACAGTTTTACTTAAAAAGCACTCCCCCAAACCTTAAAACGCCTTAAAAAAAATTAAATCAACCATGCAGGTTGCCGCGACCAGCTGAACCTCCCCCAGGGAGTAGCTCAGGGCAGCTCACAGCAGAGATGGATGAAGAAACCGATCCAGTAAGGGCACTCCTCTGCTGAAGCATCCCCTTGCAGCTATGGGGTTTAGCGATGGGCTGGGAAAGTCAACAGGCCTCAAGGCTTTCAGTGACAGTAAGTGGAGTGGCTGGCTGCCGAGCATCTGGTTTCGGAAAGGCATCCATCAGCTCGCTGGAACTACTGCTTAAATTCCTCCTTGGTCGGTTCCTAGGAGAAGGGATGCCTTTGAAGGCATAGTTTATAGAGCTGAAGGATTTGTATACGAGACTCATTGGCAACCTAATTACAGCTCAACTTTCCCACTGGAAACAGCCTCAAGCGCCTCAGACAAGATAAATTATATACATGCTCCTTTCATTGGCACAAAACCGCTGATCTCACTGCCTCTCCCATCACTCCAAGATTACCAGAGATGCTGTGGATTGTCAAGATATATCCCTTGCCAAAAGTCACGGGAGCACCTTCTGTTTTACTAGGCATCTCATATGTTACAGCACATCACAAGTTGCCCTCCTACAGCCTCTTTTACACTCCCACCGTTTTCTTGGATCCAGCCTGCAAACTCAAACATTACTAGACAGAGGAGATTATGTTTACAAGATCTCGAGGTGACCTCCTTCCCTGCCTACATCTGATGGAGATTAGAAATCCCTCCTTCTGTTTGCCTTCACAATGACAGCCTTGCCCTTTCCCCAGACACATCTGTACGGGCAGGTTTGGGTTGCCCCCTCCCTACAAAGCTCCGTTTTTTTGCTCATGGACACAGCTACATGCACCACCACTGCTGCTCGGGGTGCAGCTGCAGGGCGGGGACGCCTGTGCCCTCTGCTTCACAAGCAAACCAGATGGGGTGGCTGGCTTTTATTCACAATTAATTCAGGCAATCAGGGTCTTGCACACAGCAAGTTTGGTGCCTCCATGGCAATGCATGTGTCCAAATTAGTTACAAATCATGGTTTTCTTAAATGGGCACTATTTCAAGGCATCCAAAGAAGCTGGCATTGGGAATTCATGTATATGGCATTTAGTAAATGTGCTCATGCTTGAATTTGAGCTGGGAGGGCCAAGAGAAGTAAGCCAACTGCATTCACACCACCCCATGGTCCTGACCTGTGTGGGAGCCAGCCCCTGCAGAGGGGCAGAGCCCCTGTATTGTCAGCCTTAGCTCAGTCCTGCTAGGACACCACAGAGCCCAGCACAAGATGCGAATCCATTGGAAATCTGTCTCTGGACCATAAAATGGTTCAGTTTTTAAAGCCTGTCAGTGCCAGGCCAGTATAGGAGGATAGAAAGACTACACATCCCTTCCAGGCCCTGGGAGGCTGGGGATAGAGCCTGGAACAACTGTACCGGGGAAGGGAGACAGCCATTTCCAAATCAGGCATCCTATTAAACCACTGTGATATTGGAAAATTTAAGAAATGGCATCTTAAAGCAAGTGGTTTTGTTTATTGAAGGGGATGAAGAAAAAGTCTGTCTATATGAGGATGACTAAGTGTGGGGTGTGAGCTTAAAATTTAAAAACATGTTGAAATGTGTTTTCTGCCTCAGCCACACTGGCTCAACGTGCAAGAAGTCACTGGCTGAAGCTCATCATGGGGAATGTGCCAAGAGTGGGAATTTCCATGTTGACCTTTAACGACAAAGATGTTACAATCTTCGTTGCCTGCATCAGCTTGAGTGGCCGCTCCTGCAAGCACCATGAGCTCCACCTCTGGTGCTCTCCATCCATCTCACACACAGCCTGAAGATTGGAGAAACATGGTGAATGGGATGCATTTATTTCTGATATGGGCGTGACAGAAGTCATCCCACTTCTCAACAGCCAGCTGGAGCATCGGAGATGGGAATCCGCTCCATCATCTTGCTCAGGACACAACCTGAGAGGAGCCCCGAGGCAATGTGGCAGCGAGTCTTTTGGTGATGGTCACCCAGAGCTGAGGTTTGCAGCATGCAGAGTGCTACCTGGTACTCATATTTTGCAGCAAAATGTGCTGCACCTTTCCAGTCTCAGCTATCCTATAGTCACACACAGTGCTGATGTGGTGAAGCAGTCTCTATGCCATGTAAGATCATGCCTGCGGGAAGCCTTCCACCACTATGCCGATGATGAACCTAGTTTCACTTCCCAGTTTCATTTCCAAGATGACAATGCGCCCTTGAGGAGGGTGTGTTTCAAGACACCTCTGCACCAATAGAAGTCTCATGGTGCAGGACATTACCCTGGACTTTAACCCCCTTGAACCCTTTGAGTTTACATGTTCTCTATTAAAGCTGGTTTGTGAAACCAAAGGACATTAATTACACTCTCCAAACATAACAAGAGATGTTTCCTTCTGTTCCCATCCTTGAAATGAGACGAGCTTAGGTGTTTAAAAGATCCAGATCTAATTGGGAAATGGAATGCTCCCTCTGAATTTGATAACATACTTTCCAGCCAGCTCTTGATTGTTGGTGGGGCTAACACGAAACACATGTCAGGGAGGCCGCAGAAACACGCTGGGAGGGTGTAGCAGAGGAAAGCAATGCTTCTGCAGGGGGAGAGCAGTCCCCAGACTTAAGTTTGGACTAGTCTGGGATCCAGCAGGGTGGGAGCCACGGCGTGCTCTGCTGCTTGGAGGCACCCTCTTCCCAAGGAGGCCACCGAGGTGGACCGAGACCCGCAGCCCAGCCGGTCCCTCCAGCTCTCTCCCCACCCTGAAACACATCCCCATCCCACTGCCGTGCCCCGGCTGGGCTGCACGTCTCGCTGTCACTCAGGCAGCTTTTGGCAGGACGTCCAACTGTCCTCGTTTCACCCCAGCTGCCTCTGCCTCTCCCCCTCGCCTGCCCGCCGGGATGACAGCCGCAGACCAAATCCCCCCTGCCCTCACCGTGGCACCGCGCAAACCCGGGTTGGCAGTGCTGCATGCCATCGCTCTGGTCCCCAAGCAGGGTCCTTGCCGGCGAGCAGGAACCGGGATAGCAGCTTCTGGCAGAAACTTCCAGCCTCTGACCCCGATTTCATCCTGGGCTTCCTGATAGCAGGCTGCAAAGTGGGAGCCTGCAGTGGCCGAGTGCTCGGCGGGACAGCCCGTCTGCCCTACGCAATAACTGTTTGCCTTTTAGGAATTGCACCGACCGCTGCTGTACCAAGAGGTCTGAAACTGAATGCACTAAAAGCTCTGTCGCTAGGTCTTTTGATAGAAAGCGGTTTTCCTAAAGCCCCCTACTTCTGGGAACCACGAAATAATGCAAAAATACCAGCTTTCTTTTGAAAGAAATAAAAAATTATCCCAGCCTTTATGGAGAAGGAGAAAGGGTTTTAAAACAAGCCCCTCCAACACTCCTTTTTTTCCAACCTTCTGGAAAATTAAATTGATGTGCCTACCATGCAAGAAAAAAATAATCCTCATGATTTTTAAGCCAGTTTCTTGGTTTCTGAGTACTCAGGAGGGGAAGGGTCATGCTGCATTTTGTTCCCATTAAATCAAGCCACTTATTTTTGTGCCTCCATGCTCACATTCAGGCTTTGGGTCAGGACCTTCAAAATGCTGTGCTTCTGTCATTTTTGGTTACTTGAACAACTAGTTTGAAAAAAACCCACAAAACCCCCACAGGAAAACCAATTAAAGGAAATAAGTTATGGCAAGCAATTTCCAGATTCCCTGGTGCCATCCCTTTAACGAGCCCTGGCTGCTGTGCCCATCATCCGGAGAGCCCCGACACAGAAGCCACACGTTGTTCGTACTCCATAGGGGTGGATGCACCAAAACCACCTGCTTATGAGAGACGAAGAAGTCAAACCCTACCAACATCAGGCACTGCTTGAGCATTGGTTTTGTACCAGACCAGCCAATCTCTCAGAAAAAGCGCTCGACGTCTGCAGGAGAGGCTCTGTGAACGGCACATTTTGAGTGGGAGGAGGAAGGGCAGCGGAAGAGGCTTTAAACACTTGGAAAACGTAGACCTTTCCATTTGGGAGAGGGCTATGGTAAGACACAGTGCCTGCTTAGGCAAATAAATCACTGACTTCCCCACTAATGTCTTTCCATGACTCAAAGCAGCCGGCGCTGCACATCAAGAGGCCAGGCAAGGCAAGGCAGCCTGCCCGTGGCACAGCTCAGGTTCATGGCGCCGTCCTGCTGCCAGATGGTCGGCACCCGTAGGGAGTCAGGGAGAGCTCGGGAAATTTTAAATACTGGGGATGGGCTTAGGATCCATTCCCAGGGTCACACCAGTCTGGTAGGGAAAACAAGGGTGGCAGGTTGGCAGGAGCATCCCCAACTCCTGGAGCCTGCAGAGCGTAACAACCTCCTTGTGAAAAAAGGAGGTTACTATATAAACAAAGACAGACAAGCGTCAAGGGTCCAGGGTTTCTATGTAAACTGAAATGCATCCACCGACCGCCTCCGTTCACACCAGAAGAGAGCTCGCCCACGCTCATTTATCCACAACGCAACACTGAAACAACAAAACAAACGCTAAGAGGGTAGTAATAAGTACATAGTGATTTTCTGTGTGTTATTTACACCAGACACAATGGATCTGTGCATCTTTCCATTGCATTAATTTCAATGGATATTTATATCCTGAAGCATATGGGTTTGGCCAAGAATCGACACGGCTTTAAATAAGCCTTCACTTCAATCCTAGTGCTGGTTGAGCTCACCAATCATCAAAAATAGCATCAGAGATGCAGGCTAATGAAACCAAAAGTGAAGGAATAAATAGATGCTCAGGCTGCTAATTCAGCCTTGTGTACCGCAAGCCCCATCACCAGCTCCACTTTACTGCCAGCATCCCCCACCTTGCAGCACTGCCATTACAAAAAAAAGCCTCAGCCCCCCAGTTCCTCACTCACTTGGTAACTTCTGGGTTAAATGAGAACTGGGCAGGGAAAACAGGGCTTTGGAAACTGCTGTCTCATGAAGGCAGCTGAAAGCGATCCGGGGCAGGCGGATTTCCTGCAGCAGCCCCGGCCAGCCTTTCCTCATTTTCCTTCTCTCTGCTACAGAAGTGGAGCTGAAACGCAATCATGAGATACGGCTGATGATCCACCAGAAAGCCAAAATGGGCAGCAAGGAGTCATTTCCTGAAGGAGATCTAAAGCTGCATTTCTTAAAATAAAGCCTTCCTTTTTTTTTTTTTTTTAAAGTAAGCTCAGCACTCCACAAATCTCTCGACTTTTGCTTACGTTAGCGCCTCAGCTGAGCCTGCCACACGTGGCCTTTTGGACAGAGACCCAGAGCTGGGAATTGGAGTTTTTAGGTCCTGCTGCCTACTCTGCTACCAGTGCAGGGAGCGATACGGGGCGAGGGCTGCTGCCAGATCCTCCCAGAGATGCAGTGCTTCATCCTGAGCAGGGGCAATTGGGATGGGTGAGCTGGTTCCCTTCGAGTCGTGGGTCCAAATACCATCCCACCAAACTGGGCACATGCTTATCCTTGGCTTTGTCACCCCTTAAGCACTTGACATGGAAGGCACTGCAGAAACTGCTAAGAATTCATATTATTCCTTAAGCCAGATAGGAAGATATGTGTGTGTGTGGGGGGAATCCTCCGTTTTTTTCCCTCTCCTGTGTTTCCCTCCAATCCTCTAACTCAAAAAGGGCTCTGTGCCGCTGTCCTTTTCTATCGACCTCCATCCCTTCTCATGCAGGCTTTTATTGGGTCTCCCATGGGACACAGCAATGCCTCTCCCACTGCAGTGCTCCTCTTTCCAGTCAACTCCCCGGCCCCCTAACAGACAAGACCCACTTGCAAAACTCCCTCGATGCAGCTCCCCCATTTGTTTCCTTTCTCCCCAAAAAGCCTGACAAAGAAAACTGCTTGACAAAGAGCAGTTTCCATTTGGCTCATCCAACACTGCCCAGATACCACCAACACCCATGGGTCTAGAACTAGGAGCTTCTCCCCCACTTACATACTTCTTGGCCCATCTCTTTGCCCAGGTCTGTTTACACGACTCTACATTTAGCCTTCGGCTTTTGTCACTGTGAAAGCTCTGGAAGATTTAGAAACATGAGGGGGCATATGGTGAGCACACAGTTGGATGAAATGAAGATAAAGGGCTTGAGAAAAGCCATAGTGCTACAACCCTTCCACCGACACGTGTGGTGCCTCCAGGAAGGACGAGCTTCATCCTCCTGCTCCGGTGCCTGAGTAGGCTCCTACCAGCTCCTACCACCCCAAAAAAATCCAGATTTGTTCTTAAAATAAAACTTGGCTCCAAAACAAAGCTGCACGATCCCAAATGCCTGAACTCCAGGGCAAAATTCTATTGTTCAGGTCCATCCTTCAAATGAAAAGCAGGCTAATTCGCACCCTGCCAAAGCCGAAGTGGGCCGAATGACCTTTCAGCTGGACCTCGTTAAGAGGAGTGGGCTCTGGAGCAGAGAGAGATTCTTTCTCTGCAAAATCCAGTGCCGTGGGAGCCTTGCCCAGTTCTGTGTTTGGATGCAAACACATAATCTGGTGCAAGTTCACCAAAGGTCCAGGGTTTTGGAACGGATTTCTCCCTTCCCAAAAAAGCTGGAAGAAGTCAGAATATCATTCAAAATAAGACAAAAAAACCCTAGAAAGAATGAACCCATAGCCTCTGCTGCACTTCCCTTTCAGGTCAATTATTTAAATTCAGTTTTTTAAACCAAACAGCAAAATTCACAGGTTGTCCGCGCGTGTCAACAAGAAATGCAGAGACCCAGAATTTCACTCACCTGCTGGTTTGAGGCTTTCATCTGTCTCTACACCCTAAATAAAGCATTCATTTCTGAATGTCTATTTCTGTTAATTACTATCATCAGAAGGACCAAATGCAAATGCCAAACTCAGTGGGACACTGGCCATAAAGGCAAAGCATTTAAGCGAGTTTGTTCTAAGACCATCTTCTCTCTTTGGGGAGCGAGTAGGCAATGAGCTGTGTTTTCAAAGTTCATCTTGTTTTTATTTTGGAGCTTTCTACTTTCTGAGATACAGGGTTCCTGGCTGTGGGAGGGGGGAGCTGCAGCAGGACAGGGGGGTTTGGGTACGTGCATGCACCATCAGATGACACCTCCGGTAGCGACCCACATGCTGTGCCGCCTTAAGGGCAGAGACCCACAGACGGGGCTCTGGCTCCCGTAAAGATGTCGAAGACGTCACTTCTTTATTCTTTAATTCTGCCCTGGCATTTAATGCCTCATTAGCATGCATTAACGCTCGCTAAAGGTCCCCTCGAGGACAAGAAGAAACCCCAGTGAAAAGAGGCAGGAACAGCAGTGCTCTGTGTGGGTTGGTCCTCCAAGGAGCTGCTGCCAGATTTGGGGAGAGCTGCAAGACTTTGACAGCAATGAGGGCCCGGGCAGAGGGAAAGGAGGGGTAAGAAAAGGCAGCCTTGCCCTTTCGTGCCAGGAATGGAAACTCTGGCAAAGCAGTATGAGATACGCTGGGGAAAGAAAGTCCAACTCAATTGCTGTTTCAGTGTGAACAACCAACACAAACCCTTGGAGTGAGCAAGGTAGGGCAGGCAGGGCATACCTGCTGCCAGAAACACAAAGGAAGATGAAGAATAAACACAGCGCTGAGCAGAAACATGAATGGAAATATCATCTGTGGTCCCGTGAGAAATCCATGCAAAGATCATAAAGTATCTCGAGTTGGAAGGGACCCATAATGATCACCTAGTCCAACTCCCAAATAATCAATAATATTTAACAGGCAACGATGTAATGGTAATGCCTGGTGGTGTAATACCTAATACTGCATTTATTTCTTGTGAAAGAAATCCAGAGAAGCATATAGATCAAGCACAGAGCATTCTAGTTAAGAACCATCCACCTGCACTGAAACGCAGCCACCTCTGACCTGAAACACAGCAGCTGTACCGAGCGACATGGGAGGTCGTTAGCAGAGCAATCAGAGGGGGAACCAGGCATTTTTACATGCCGCAGCTACAAGCACTGGCCATGCTTTCCGCAGGTCACGGCCAGTGGGCAAGGGTCACCCCGTGCTGTTTGCCCCAGCCCGGCGGCCATTTGAATCCCTCGGGATCTTCAGCCTTTTGAACGGGCACGGAGCAGGACGGTGAAGCACACGCTCTCGGAGGAGAGCAGCACATGTCTCAGGTTTAAAGTGGAACGAGAACAGAAACCAGGTTAAAGGGGAAAAAATAAATTCGAAGAGGAAGCAGAAGAGAGAGATTGGGGAAGGGTGGAAATGATGCCCCGTGGGGAAGCGTCAGGGAGGTTTCAGGAGCCTCACAGGACTGGAGATGTGAGAAAACACATGCACTGAGTCACCTCCATGCTCCTCCAAAAGGCGACCGAGTATTTGCATGCCAGGGAAATAGAAACTTCATGAAGATGAAATTTGGGATGCAACAACCTCCCACCCAGCTCTCAGCCCCTCTCTGCACCGGGGTTATGAGCCACGGCTCCTGGAGATGAGCACACCCAGAACCACGTGGGACACGCTGCTGAATTCGGTAGCTTAAGGCAGAGAGACCTGCAAAGAGCGAAGGAGCTGTCGGGAGTGAGAGGCTGGCTGCACAGACACCAGCGAGACAGCGTTAAGGACGGGTCCCTTCCAAGGTGGTGGTTTACGGGGTGCCTGTCTCTCTCAACTTAGAGCTGCCAAGAGGAGGGAGCTTGTGCCCAAGCCAAAGCCCATCCACATGACCCGGAAAGCCTGCACTGGTAGAGGGTGTGTTTTAAATAAAAATCCTCCCTGGCTTCTCTGTTACAAATAACAGGCAATTCATTAACACATGGTGACAGGTATCAGAGGTGAGCAGTAACACACCAACAAGGTGTGAGTGTCCCCATTTCCCTGCCTCGCTCCAGCCCTCCAAAATAATAGTGGTTGATGCTCAGGAACCCTTTGCTCACAAGGAAAATTCAAACGCTGCTAAAAAGGGATGCTAACGCCAGCCAGCTGCTCACAAAGCTCCTGGGGAGTCTCTCTCCACCCTTGCAAATTATCTGGGAGCCCGGGGCTTTGGTGTCCCTGCTTCCCATCGCAGAAGGTGCTACCCCGGTGCAGGGCAGGATGGAAGCGCGGGGCACCGCGGGCTGCCTGCAGCGAGTAAGCGCGTCCCTTATGCATCCCTGTGGTTTCTCATCCTCTTCACATTGTGTAAAGAGCAGAGTTTCTCAATGACATTCCCCATTAATGGCTGAGAGGTTTCAAGTGTTGCTCTCAGAGCTCGCTGCCCCCAGGCCAAGCACGGCCAGACCCAGCCTTTCGGGAAGGCACGGTGGGAAGCAGCCCAGGATGACCCCAGGGCTCAGCCATGAGCTCCTGTCACTGGAGGGAGACCTAAAAGCCAACATCCCACATGTGACGGCAGCAGCGGGCTCCTCCACAGTTCCTTCCCCACCTGTGGAAACGTTTTCCAAATCACCACTTGAGCAATCACACTCTGCCTCCCCAAAATGTTGCAATGGCATGGCAGCCCCCACACTCCGCAGGAGGTCAAGCAGGAATGCAGGAATATCAACAACTGACATCAGAAAAGACCTGGTTTATACAAACATGCTTTGGGGGAAAAAAAAAACAAACCAGGAGTTTTTCCTGATTTGGGGCTCTGATGCTGTCATGCAGACAAATGACATTGGACACACGGCCAACAGCATCTGCAGGGAGCTTGTACACAGGGTGAGAATGGCATGGGTCCAAGTGAGATGAAGGTGAATTCAGTTAGCTGCTCTTCCAGTTAATCCCCATCACAGCCCTCAGCCCTGCCTGCCCCAGCTGACCTGGACCTTGCATTTCTTAAGGCTGACCCACAGGATGGGAGTAAACGGAGCTGACCTAAACCTTACATTTCTTTACAATAATCCACGTGATGAGAGTAAGTGGAACATGCCCAGCTTCACAGTTTAACCCCAAAAAAGGAAGAGGACAGCGGAGGTCCCCCATTTGATTTGTTTCTTATTAAATGTTTGCAGTCTGTATAAATTCTTGTTGGAGCCAAAACATTTCACAGGTGGAGGGAGGATGTAAGCTGGAGAGAGGATACCCACACAGCAGCGATGCCAGGCACAGGCACTCCACCCTCAGTTCATCACTGCTAGGGGACACAGCAAGTCAGATGTTTATTTTTTTCTCTTATTCAGGAGGATTTTTTTGTTTTATGTGTTTCTTCTCAGGCATGCAGGCATCTCAGGGCAAGGG
This sequence comes from Aquila chrysaetos chrysaetos, assembly GCF_900496995.4. Lineage (NCBI taxonomy): Eukaryota > Metazoa > Chordata > Aves > Accipitriformes > Accipitridae > Aquila > Aquila chrysaetos. Next base: position 42,638,763 of record NC_044009.1, read on the forward strand.
CTTCTGCTGAGCAGCTTTTGCAGGTGATAAAAGCCAAGGCCAAACAGGAATACAGCAAGGAGAAAGGCTTTTAGGAAGCTCTAGGATAAATGTGCAGCCTGAGTGACTTTTGACCACATCTTAAAAGAGAGATGCTACCACGGTGCCATCTCCTCCCTGCTCCGTCTGGCCATAAGGTCCCTCTGGGCTATGCTGTGGCTCTGTAGGCAGGAGAACTCAAGATGCTTGAAACCAGGTTTGTTGGCTGCCAAGGAGTGATGGGCATCCTGTGCCCCACACAGCGTGATGACACTTAGATACTTCTTTGTTTTCTAGCCCAACCTCAGCTAGTTTTTAGCTCCCTGTCCCCTACCCTGCTCCTTGATGGGGAAAAGAGACACTTGCAGTCCTATAACCTGCTCTAATGGAAAAGGGTTTCGGCTCAGAGGACTTTACTAGGTTCAGCTCACCCCCAAACTTCCCTCCCATGCCCTGCAGCCCCATCAGCACACGCAGCCGCTGCCTGCCCCTCCATGAGCCCCCCACCTGCTGCTAATGACTGAGACCACTAATGAAGCAACCGGCAACATGAGGTTGCACTGCAGCGACCGGAGCTGACGCTGCATCCTCTGTCACCAAAATAAGCCTCAAAAATGGTGCTAGACATGTGCTCCCCATCCTCCTCCAGCCCAGGGAGTGGAGGAGGAACAACCTGCAGGGCAGCTGCCCCAGAGACGGAGCCGCATCTCCTCCGCAGCTGCGCGGCTCATGGCAGCACAAGCACTTAGCAACAACCAAAGGATTATTTTTAACATCCACATTTTATATGGTCCTTTTGTCTCTCCCCTTCAGGTCCTTTTTTACTAGGCAGTGCTCAGATTTCACCTTTTTACACAAACTAAATAGCCCCCCCTCCAAATCCCCCAAATCAAAAACCTAAAGATAACAAGACTTGACATGAGTTAAAAGAAAATGTTGCAGTGATTGTGGTTTGGTTGCACAAACATTGTGGTTTAAGCTCCGTTCCCTATCCTCTTTCTGCCGCAGGCCACCCTCTTTCCCCCTGGCAGGGGCCACATTTGCTTAATGCCACCCCCTCCTTGGCACCGCCACAGGCAGTGGGCACAGGCAAGCTCCGCTTCCTCCCCAAACCACGCTCAGCCCATCACCTGCACCTTGGAAGTTAATAAATCGACTACTACCCATTTCTGTCTTAACAGCAGCTTCTGGTAAAAGCTTACATGTGAGGAATGAAGAGAATTAAGACAAGAAAAGAACGTTAAAGCTGGATCTCACATATGAGCCTTCAGTTGCACACCAGCATCCTGTGTCCAGGCACTACCCCTGGGTGGGTGAATAATAATCACAAAAGTAAGTGTGGAAAAAAGCCAATTTCCATAAGAAGTGTCCATGGGCACAGTGATTTGTGTGGTAACAGGCCCCACCAGAAACCCCAGCGTGGAGATGGCAGTGGTGCCATCAAACCTGAGCGCTGCTCTCCAAGCGCGGGGCTCTATTGCACAACCAGAAACTGCCGCGCTGGCACCGGAGCCATCGTCCCACCAGACCTCCTGCAAACACAGCGCCGTTAAACGCTGTTACAGCACTCGGGACAGGGAACGTCAAAAACAAATTGCAGAAGCAGGAGTGAGATTTCTAATTCGAGGCTGTGTTAAAACAAACAGAAAAGCCTTATCTCACTGGACCTTAGTGCAGGCTAAAACTTCACAGTGCTTCCCCATTTAATAAAACCAAGAAAGGGAAGCATTCAGAAATAAATACTGAGGATTTGTACATCCTCAGCAGTTTTTGAAGTGGTTTCTGCAGGGCAGCTGGAGCCGCATCGCAAGTCAGCTTGGCTATTCTCTGTGAAACAAGCCACAGATTTTCAATGAGCTGTCACTTCCCAAATCCCATTTCAGAAGTGATTCTGGCACTTGCATGTATTTGCGAATTTGACACCTGATGCTTTATTGCCGACCTGAGCTTTTTGTGTCACTGGAAGCCCTGTACCAGCAAACGAGGCCTGACTCCTGGCTCCTGCGCTCCGAGGCATCGCCATCTCGCCGTGCTTTAGCCAGCCATGATCTTTAGTCATCTTAACCAGTTATGATGCTCGCAGATGCTTAAGAGCTAGAGAGAAGTTGCAGGGCTCGATTTACAATTGCAAGGTGTTTATAAATCTGATTTATTTTCTAATTCTAAAAAAATGGAGAAGGGAAACCACAAAAGACCTGATCCCACAAAGCTGCACCAACATCAGCAGTCTGTGTGGTACTCAGGCAGTATGGATTTTCGGGATGAGATCCTTTGTGTTTTAGGCGTAGAAATGGCTTGCAGCGTGGTGAGTGCTCTTTACTTATGCCTTGGTAATGGTGTTCCTGTGCAAAACCACAGTCCCAGGCTGAAGAGCGCACAAACGACACCCACATGGAGCCAGGTAACAGCGGTGACAGTTAAGGGGAAATTTCTCTAGAGACACCAAAGTAAAGACGATGCTGTACTAGTCTGCATCCCCTCCTCCAAGAAAAAAATAGGTCTGCAGCACTGAAGCTAATGAAGCTTGGCCTCTGGCGAGCCAGTCTCTCTTCATTAGAGGCAAACTTGTGATGCCCTCACCGGGGCCTCTCCTCCTTCTTGCCACCTAGTTTTATGGGACCTTCAGGAATGCAATTAGTGCCGAGATGTTTCCTCCTTTGTCAAACTGCCTGGCAGGCAGCCAAGGGGTTCAAAAGCCACCGGGCCGTGCAGCCAGCTGCCCCGTCCTGAGCTGGGCTGCAGGCGGGAGAGCTCTCTAACCCTTTCCCGCAGCCACCCACATTTCAGGGTAGAGGCCAGAGCGATGTGCTGAAGGTCTCAATGCAAGGGGGTAACTTCTCCGTCCACAGAAAAACCGGGAGCGAAGCATTCAGGGATTTGGGAAGCAACTGCCTGCTTTGTCAGAGCACGAGGCTGTGGATAACCCGCTTGCATCTCTTTTGGAGGAAAAGAACACTTCTGCAAGCCATCCCTGATGGCCCTTCCAGAAGCTGGATCAATGGTTTGAAACAGCTACAAGTTGTTAAGTGGACTCGCAGCAGAACAAACACCACTTATTAGTGACTAAGCGGCATTGACTAAGAGATGGATGCAACTTGAATCAACATTTATGACGTTATAAATGACTCCTTTTCCCGCCTGCCTCACAGATGCAGGAGGCACGTTAAACTTCCCACTAAACAGGAATTGAATTCTTGCTTCTCCTTTAGGTTATCTCCCACCCAAAATCTGCTTCTCCACTTCACACCGGGGGGAGGCGGGGGGGCTACAAAAGGACAGGAGCCGTATGCAGCACTGCCTGCAGTCATCTCTCCTCTCAAACCCTGAGAAAATGAGGTGCCAATATTTATAAATGGACCCAAGAATGAAAACGCTTTTGCTGGCCAAAGGACTGAGTACCAAGAGACAAGAAGCTTAAAGTTCATTTCAGACTGTTTCAACCCTGCTGTGGCTTTCGCCGGGAATATGGGATGCCTGAGCGCAATCTGCTGCCCAGCCCTGTGTCATGGCAGTGACTCAACGGGGACAGCTTTGCTCCAGATCATAAAAGGAAGAAATGCCCAGGCTGGTTGGTGATGGGCTCACAGTGCCTCTGAGCTGAGGCATGCAAAAAGCAGGGCCACGTACATGCAAAGCAGTTTGCATGCATGGATTTTTGTTTCTCAGCTTGGAAAACTGTGCCTTCCTCCTCGTGCTCCCCCAAACCTCAAGCTGAGTTGGACTGGCTGCTTTCCCACCTGCTCTGTCGGGGATGGGCGCTCACAGGTTCATTATACAGCCTTGTTCAACAGCTTGGGCAGGTGTAAATGCATTTAACGGGGGACACCATAGCCCATATGCTAAAACTGAGGTTGGGTTCCTTTGGGGTGAAAAAGCTGTTCAAAATACAGCCATCAGAAATACACTGAGGGGCATTAAGTGCCTTCTGCACTACCAGAAGACTCATACAATATAAAAAAAGCCCTTGACAACAGTGATGAGTTCCCCTCATGGGTCCAAGCCAAGCAACTCCCAAACAAGGATGGAGACAACAGCCATCTACAGCAAAGTGACAGCTCCCTCCACGCTGCTTTTTTTGGTTTCTGCACTTGCTAAAACCCGTTGGGTCTCCCCTCACAGTGGGATTCAGCCTGCAAGAGTGGCGGGCACCAGGATGCCAGGGCCTTTCAGGGACTAACACTGTGCCCAGGAAAAGACAGAAGGAGGGCAGGATGTCGCTTCTCCCCCTTGCAGGAACAAAAGCAGCGACCGGACTCTACACGACCACCCTGAGGGACATCCTGCACCCAAACTCCCCTGGCTGCCAAGTCTACACATGCTGGTGGACTGAGATGTTCAGCGTCAAGCTAAACATACGGTCTTTCTCAAGAAGGCCTCATTTGTAGGAAGGAGAGAGCATACGTCTGCTGGAAGCCACCAGAGATGCTTGTGTAGCCAAGGGCTGGTTGTTAGGGGCAGCTTTGGGGACAGCCCCACCGTACAAGCTCTGACATTTTTGGTGGGCTGGTGAAGCCCCAAGCCTCTTGGGCTGACCAAACCACCTTAAAATGTTATGTCATTGGCATGGTGCTTGCTACAGCTCAGATTTAGCATTGTAACTGCTGGAATTTAAAAAAGAAAAAGCCAACCAACCAACAGCGATAGAAATGCCAGGAGGCATAGGAAGAACCACCCCACCCCACGCAGCCATGCCAGACTCCATCCCACCCCTGGAGCAAAGAGGCCACTTGGCCTCAGCCCACCCTTTGTTTTCTTTCATAGCTATAAAAATGGCTTTTAAATGACTTTAAAAAACTCTGGTAAATCCCAAACCAGCTATGCTGCTCTTCCTAGCACCAGAAGCCCTCCACAGGAACAGAAGAAAGCAGGTGCAACAGAAGACACATAACTTGCTTTCCTGCGGAGCGGCAGAGCTCTGGCTCTCCTGATGAAAAGGAAATTTGAGCAAAGGAGTGTCCTTCTCTTGGAGTACCAACTGCTACACCAGTAAATTCCAACCTCTCTTTATCGTATCGCTGCCCTGCTTGCTATTAAATATGCTCCTTTTGGGTGGGATGATGCTATCATCAAAGCAATATGGTCATAGGGAGAACCCCCAGGCAGTACTGCTCTTAATTACTTCACAGTTGAGTTTATTTATGCCCCCACCTACTTTGAAATACCTTTTTCCTGCTTGCTCACCCTTCTTTCGGCTCCTGCATCAGCAGGGAGAGCCCCAGCCCTCCCGGTCCGGGGCAGTCACTGTGGAAGGTGGTACTGGCCTTTCTCACTGCTCTGCAGCAGGGAGCCCCAAGGCAAAGCCAAAAACTGGGGTATCGCCTGCCTCATCTTCAGCAGTGCCAAAACATCACTAGCCAGGCTACAGGAAAATAAGTGTGAACATCCTCTACTCACCTAACATCGTGACCGTCTCAAACAGCCAGAAACTCGCAACCAAAAGGTGCCCCATCACTTACTGCCCAGCTCAGAAACACGCAGGGCAAGATAAACAGTGGGGAAAAAACCCACCACTTCCCTGGAGAAAACGTGAAAACCAGCTATTTTTCCAAGCTTACACTTGGTTTGGAAATTTTGCCCAAGATTTTCAGTCAAGGAAATATTTTGCTTGCTTGAAAGCAGGCAAATTTTAAAGAATAACCTTTTGCCCAGCTCCAACTGAGGGAATTATGTCCGAGGGCTAATCCAGGCAATTATGTGCAAGGTAAATTATGTGACCTCGGACTGACAAGGAATTAAAGCCAGTCTAGCAAACACAGCTAAATAACTCCTCTACCTTTGCTTAAGCAAAGCTGACCGGCTACATCTTTCTCAGTGAATGACTTGTTTTCCCAGTGGGCAGAAAAATCTATGCCTGAAATACCTTTAGGAATCTTTAACACAGATCTTCTCTAATAAGTAACAGACTGAAACACAACCTTTCCTTTCACCTGCGCTGCACCAGAGGATTACTTCAAATGCTTGATCTTTAAAAAAAGACTGTTTCTGCCTACGCAGGGAAGGATGGCACATGTAGAAGAAATCCAACTGAAGAAGACACCAAAAAGCTTCAGAGGATTCAAGCCTATGCTGGTTTACTCTTTCCTAGGGATATACTTCAGTGTGCAAAAGATGTGCGTGGTTGCGTCAAAACAACGACACCAAAGCCAAGACTGTTCATCTCTGTAGGACCCGGGCAGAGGAGAAGCCTGCAAGGGGAGCGCCTTTCACTCTAATGCTGGAAACTCAGTTCTGATGGGGATAATGCATTTTTGCTCATTAGCGTGGATGCACTTAAACGTCTCCTTCCTTTTTTCCATAAAGAAAGGAAAGGGAGCACAGGTCCCGCCAGAAAGAGGGCAGATTTGGGCAGGCGGGGCAGGCGCAGCCCCTCGCGCACCCTGCCCGCACCAGCCCAGCAGCCTTCCCCGTTTCGGGGCGCGTTCCCCGGGCCCGCGAAGCGGAGGGCGCGAGGGAGGAAAGTCTCCTACCTGAGCAGAGGACTCCCTTGTACCTGGCGCAGGAGAAGTCGTCGCACTCGCAGAAGGGCCCGTAGATGTTTCCAAACTCGCTCTCGTAGCAGAGGCACTGGTTGCAGCTGCACTCCCCTCTCCCGCTGCAGAGGGGTTTGCCCTCCGCCTCCCGGCACATGGCGTGGTGCATGTCCCCGCTGGCACCCTCCTCGCACTCGCACCTGGCCCCCAGGTAGCCGGCGTCGCACTCGCACAGCCCGCAGGCGTAGGTCCCGTTGCCGCTGCACTTGCCGCTGGCCGGCGCGGCGCGGCCGGTGCAGCCGCAGAGGCAGTTGTAGGTCACCGCCACCTCCAGCGTGTCCCGAAAGCCGGCGGGCTTGATGGTGAAGGCGTGGGAGGTGTCCTCGGAGGGGCAGCTCCGCGCCTCCACGGCCACCTCGAAGGAAACCTGGCGGGGGGGGGGCAGGTTGAGATGTAAGTTAACACGCACGGCCCCAAAATGGCCGTCAAGGGTGTCCTGGGAGGCGAGGCAGGAGGGAAGGGCAAGTGTCCCGAGGAAAAGCCATGGAGCAATTCCCCGGAGCGGGGCCACGCTCGCCGTATTGAGCTTCGCTCCCAGGTGTGCAAAAAACCCCCAAACAATTGCACGTCTAGCAAGGGCATCTGCAGCTCAATGCACCGGCATCTGCCAGTTCCAAGAGGCGTTTGGCATCCTTAACGCTTTAAAACTCTTCTGTCAGCCGTTAGCAGTAATTTTCCCCATCAGGGACCATTGGTTTCTGTGAAGCGGGAAGGAACCTGCCTGTTCCCATGAAATAAACAGGGCAAAACTCTACCGAACAGGCCGGTATTCATGCTGTTAAAAATAATAAACTCTGTTGAAACCAAGCACTATCAAGGATTGAACAAACGCAGCACAAGGGCCCAAGGTGACTACAAGGTCACAGATTTAGAAGGTTTTATGGGAATCCTGATCTGCAAATAGAGATGTGCATCAGTCACACAGTCCCAAGCTTTCAGCACGCTGCTAACTGGCCATTTTTGATGGATGCTTCTATTAAGACTGGCTTCATGTCGTGGTTTAACCCCAGCCAGTAACTAAGCACCACGCAGCCGCTCACTCACTCCCCCTCCCACCCAGCAGGATGGGGGAGAAAATCGGAAAAGAAGCAAAACTCGTGGGTTGAGATAAGAACAGTTTGGTAGAACAGAAAGGAAGAAACTAATGATGATAATAATGATAATAATAAAATGACAATAATAATAAAAGAATTGGAATATACAAGTGATGTACAATGCAATTGCTCACCACTCGCCGACCAATGCCCAGTTAGGTCCCAGCAGCAATCCCAGCCAACTCCCCCCAGTTTATATACTGGGCATGACGTCACATGGTCTGGAATACCCCTTTGGCCAGTTTGGGGCAGCTGCCCTGGCTGTGTCCCCTCCCACCTTCTTGTGCCCCTCCAGCCTTCTTGCTGGCTGGGCATGAGAAGCTGAAAAATCCTTGACTTAGTCTAAACACTGCTTAGCAACAACTGAAAACATCAGTGTGTTATCAGCACTCTTCTCATACTGAACCTAAAACATAACACTAAACCAGCTACTGAAAGAAAACTAACTCTATCCCAGCTGAAACCAGGACACTTCAGAAGGGTTATGCACCATTACATGGTTATACATCACCCCCCTATTCGTTTTCTGTTGCTACAATCCAGTGTCAGGGATTTTCTCCTCGGGAAAACCAAGACCATCCTATGGCCGCTTGAATGGCCCCTAATTTAATCCTGCTGTTCGGTAGGGGTCTTGGTCTGGCCAGCACTGCCCAGAGCTGCCGGTTAGCAAAGAGGATTAACCTTATTCCAAGGAAACGAGCCCCTTTCCTAGCCATCAGGAGGGAATGATTTTTCTCTGGAGACATCTGGGGTCACCTCGAGCTCTCACTGCCTGCGCCATCCCACATGCCGAGGGGCGACGTGCAGACGGCGCCATAGCAGCCACCCCCAGCCGGGAGAGCTGCACCCCCAGGAAACCTCCCTTGACCCCCTCCCATTCCCAAGGCCTGAAGCAATTAGGCAACGAGCTCAAATTACAGAGGAGAAGAAGATCAGAAAGCAAGCTAAAGGGATCAGGGTAATCCTGCTGCCGTTCACCCTCTGACACCCACGGCCCCAGGACTAAACCCTGGCAGATTAGGAGGACCCAGTGCCAGCGTTATCCTCTTTGGGGACACTTTCTTAGCAGGAGTCAAATCTTGATCCACGTGGAAGCAATGGAGCAGAGAGCAGCTGAACAAGAGGGGATGGAGGGACGGGACCCCACGATCCTGTGGCATGTCTGCCCGTGCAGGCACCTCGATATTCGCGTGCACCTAAAATGGGAGAGGTACCAGTGCTGGCTCCCTGCTGCACCCGCTGCCAAACCCCTTTACGGCACAAGCTGCAGCAGCTGGGGCAACCCCCCTGCTCAAGCCAAAGCCGGGAGCCCAGGATCAACCACCAGATTAACTCTGCTACGTCAGGGGCTCAGGCTTCCCTGTGGGAACAAGGAGGGCACATGCCTAGCTACAGGGATTGCTTTTACCCGTCCATCAGAGATCCAGTAAAGTCAGCTAAAAAAGAAGAGGCCACCTCCCCTTTTAACACTTTGCATGATCCTTATTTGGCGTGGTAAAAATCCAGCTACTGTTGACTCTTTCAAACTATTTTTATATGCCTCAGCGCTTAGAGCTCTGGTATGTTTACAGAATCACTCTTCTCAAATAAGGCAATCAGGCTGCTAATGAACCTGCACCCACGTCCTTGCAGACAGCAAAAGCCTGGAGGAGGGGAGGGGGGTCCCTGCTGGTCTGAGCCCTCTTGCCCCAGCACCACAGCCCAGCAACTCATTGATCTGCATCAGTATTCAATTTAAACAAGCAAAGCTTAGCTTCTCTGTTTTTTTTTTATAAAAAAGCACGGGATGGATTATGCTGTGTATACTGTTAACATTAAGGGGCAAACTATATTTTTAGCCTGTGCTGCCATCCAATAACCCTAGGAACTGAACACACGAGAGGAGGGTTGCTGCCTTTCTGGGCACTCTGTCTTTTTTGGCAATACCTCCGAAGTTAACCATGACCTCTTCACTCCAGGAAAGACAGGTTTAAATTAGACTCATAGAATCATTTAGGTTGGAAAAGACCCTTAAGATCATCAAGTCCAACCGTTAAGCTAACACTGCCAAGTCCACCACTAAACCATGTCCCTAAGCGCCACAGCTACACGTCTTTTAAATACCTCCAGGGATGGTGATGCAACCACTTCCCTGGGCAGCCTGTTCCAATGCTTGACAACCCTTCTGATAAAGAAATTTTTCCTAATATCCAATCTAAACGTCCCCTGGCACAACTTGAGGCTGTTTCCTCTAGTCCTATCACTTGTTACACCCGGGAAAAGAGACCAGCACCCACCTCGCTACAACCTCCGTTCAGGTAGTTGTAGAGAGCGATAAGGTCTCCCCTCAGCCTCCTTTTCTCCAGACTAAACAGCCCCAGCTCCCTCAGCCGCTCCTCATAAGACTTGTGCTCCAGGCCCCTCACCAACTCGGTTGCCCTTCTCTGGACACGCTCCAGCACCTCAATGTCTTTCCTGGAGTGAGGGGCCCAAAACTGAACACAGTACTCGAGGTGCGGCCTCACCAGTGCCAAGTACAGGGGGACAATCACTTCCCTGCTCCTGCTGGCCACGCTATTTCTGATACAAGCCAGGATGCCAATACAAGCCAGGATTCTCAAACAATAACAAGAAAACCTTGAATATTTAATGGACCAGGAAAAGACCAGCAGACCACGGCAATAAAAATTTCACAGGTGAGAGCATGATGTGAATATCTGGGATTACAGGAAAAAAGAGCCCATTCTTGACTATTGTGTCCTGCTGCCTGATCAAGACCTTTTGGCTAAGGGTGCTGTAGACAAGATGCCTGTATTCCCTCTTTCCTCACAGCTGACCTTGGGCTGATCTATACCACCCAGAGCCAATTCTAGCAAAGCCACTCTCCGTGGCTTTATTGACATGGCATGGTATGAGGAGAGCAGAGGAAGATGAGCAAAGCTGTATTTTATTGCCCAGGACCACTCATTAAGAGTGGTAAGCGGCTGCACGGAGGGTAAAACAGCCTCTCCAGGGGACAGACTGAAAGGCAGACTCACCGTATCTCCTATTTTGAGATCCCCACACTTCCTGAGCCCAGGATAGGACAACCCATCCTGGCACGTGGCAGTGAAGGTCAAGCCAATGTCCTCAGGGCTGTCCCAGACTGTAAGCTCCACCTTGGACCGAATACTCTAGAAACACAATGGGAAAGCAAACCGTCAGGTTCCCAAAGGCAGGTGGGTTTCTTCTGCTTTAGTCTCTTCTGATGTTTCCAGAGGGTGGCTAGGACATCTCTGCACCTATATGAAAAAAAATCACCCTTGCACACACATTGACATTTGGGGTTGACTTAACCAGCCCAGGAGACTTCTGATGAACGCAACTAGGCTCATGGGGAGTCTAGTTGCCTACAACCCCTGTGGGTGGTTTATGCCCTCTAGGGCAAGTGTGATGACCACTGTAGCCAGCATTGAAAAGATACAGATGCACAAGAAAAAGAAAGAAGAAAACATTCTCGAGCACAAATGGAGCATCTCTGAACTGAAGGTCAGAGCCTCATGCGCACATCTGCACCTCCTCCTCCCCATAAACCAGCCCCTTAGCAAAGCGCAAAGACTGATTCTCCACTGGCACTCGTCCTGTGACGTCCGTCGTACAGCATAGAGAAGGCATAAAACTGCACTAACTCTGTCCTGCTTTCTTGATTTCACCTGGTCACAAAAATACATTTTCCCTCTTAGGAGAAAATGGCAAACAAGAAGTACTCTTTCAGATGCATCTGCTGGAAACACCACCATGGGAAAAAATAAATGAAAAATCTCTTTCTTTGTGAAACTTTTCAAAGTGAAAAACGTTTTCCATCAGCGAGGTTTTGGTATGCTCCTACCCCCTTTCTTCTGCTTCTCATCTCTCCGCCCTGCTGCACGCACAGACTTTTTAAGTCAAAACAAAATGAAGTTTATAAGTATTAAGTCGGAATGAGGTTGTTTTGTTTAATTCTTCCAATGGCTGGAACTGATTTTTTTTATGAGTGGTGTCCAAAAACCACAAAGGTTTTCAAAATGGAGCTTTTTGTACAAATACTTTTATTTTCCAAAGCCAGCTTGCAGCTCCATCCCTCTCCCCCTTGTCCCCAGTCCTTACCAATGTGGCCAGATTAAGGAAAAGTGCTAATTCAGACCTCTTACCAGTACATGTGATAACAAAACCATGGTTCACACGCCAGCAAAGAGCTAACACTTTTGGGAACAGGCAGAAAATAAATGAGTTTTGGCTGGGTGAATCTAAACAGCCCTTGAGAAGAGAAAGGAATAATTTCCCATCTCTCTGCTGTAATGGAGGAGCCATTCGTGGGGTGGCAATTTGGACCATACAGAGCATCCATTGCCTGTAGGCTCAATGCCGTGCACGTTGGTAAAGCTGAACATACTGCTCCGCCCAAAATTATCCCATAGGAATTAGCTGTCACACTGATGATGCCCTCTCATCTTCCTGCCCAGAGCACCTCATCTGGGGCATGGCAGAAGACAGGACACCAGGCCAACCCTTGCTATGACCTTGCATGGGCCCTTCCAATGTTCTTATAGAGATGCCAAGGTCTCTTATTAGCCCTGTATAGTAATGCAATTAGCTTAATTGTAATGCTATTATTATTAGCCACTTTGCACCATTACACAGCAATACCTTCTCACAGCACCGCAGCCACTGCTAAGGGCAACTGAGGATTTTGCTGCTGTGTTGTTTGGTGGCCCCTAAGCCTGCTGTGCCTTCAGGGGCAAGTGGAGGACACTGGAGAGACCTAGAGGAAGGACCTGACCCTGAGATGGAGCAATGTCTCTGCCTGAAATAAAGCTGTTTGCTGTAGCCCAGGGGAAATTCCAAGACTGGATCGTTTCAGTATAAAAACAAGGAAATCCTGAACCGTCAGCAGCTCCAGGGATGGCTGATGTGAAGGCCACCCGCCATGGGAAACCCATCAGTAGTGTAATGAGAAACACATCCGAGACCTGCCTGGCTTGGGTTTAGAAAAGCAGTTTCTAAACCAGTGTCCCACTTGCTCCCTTTGGTCCAAACCTAGCTACTACAAGGCACAGCCCCCCAGGAGACTTTCCATCTCCCAGGCGTGTTGAGATTTGGGGAAAGGTTTTTTTCTTAGTGAGGGCAGAGAAAAAAGCAGTCCCCCTTCTCTTTTGCTTCAGGCCCTGCCAGATGAGGGAGAGGTGACAGCACGCTGGGCGGAAGAAAAAGGGAGATGGAAGATGAAGAGAAGGGGGAAAGGGATCTTGGGGGTAACGTAAGTCCTGAGCAAGTCTGATGTACGCATTAGTGGAGGGAAGCAGACAAGAGAGGACCAGAGACGGCTGAAGCACTGAAGGGGAGAGGCTGAGCCCAGACCCAGAGCACCAACCACTGCCACCCCGCAGGAGGAGACGGTCCCTGTCGCAGGTGATGGGTTTCTCTAAGCACAGAGTTTCCTTTCTGTGAGGAATTAAAAAAGGTTCACTCCCACTTAGGAAACAGAAACTTTAGCCTTCTCCCTCGGTGAGAACTTCCTCCTTCATTTCAGGAAAAAAACAAAGCTACCAAGAGGAGACGGGCTGGGCGGGTGCCAGGTTTCCCATGCCCGCAGCACAGGCAGGAGCTGCCAGCTCCCGGCAGCATGCCCGGGGGTCCCAGCCCGCACCCACCACCCAGCTGAACAGGCAAGAAACCAGCCCCAACCTCAGCAGCAGATCATCCCCCGCAGCTCCTTCCGTGGGGCACCGTGGTCTCAGCATCCTAGTGGCTTCCAGTCAGCTACACTGGAAAGCTCACAAGCAAAGAGGAGAAAGAGGAGGGAGCAGAGGTGGGGGCATCAGGTCCCCAACGGTTTTCATCAGCTTGTATCTATCCACAAAGGCTTGAGGGGTGGTGGAATGGAGGCACAGATGCATGTTACAGCTGGGGAGCTGAGGCAAAGGGAGGTTTTCACATGATAGCACTGAGACCACGCGCAAAGTCAACGCGGAGTGAACGTTCATTTCTTTCTCCCCAGCCAAGCATCTCAGCCACAAGACCCTCTTTCCTCAAGGGGACAAACTGGGACAACTGGGCTTTTGTTTTGCAGTATGTCCAGGGCCTCGTTAGCAGCATTAGCTGCTCATTGCCTTTCCTCAAAGGGTGAAGCTTTGGGCAGCGCTCTTCCCAAGGGCATAACCAAATGCTGCTTTAACCAAAGGTTGCTTTAACTGGAGGGAGCTGGCGGGGAAGGAAAGATGAATGTTACAGGTCATGCAAAGCACAGCACAATCCTGCATGACCTCTGGATGTGTGAACTCCTCCAAAGAAGACCTTCCTCACTCCCTTCCACTAATAAGCATTGTACTAAGAAGGGCTTGCAGCCATCGAAAGCTGTGTTCACAGGTCCCATGCATGAAGAACCCTACCTGAAGGCTGACCTGTTATGGGGTCAGATCTCCATGCCCAGCACCAAAACAGCAATATCCTTCCAGGAGCACGAAGAGCCGACCCATAAGAATTCAGGGAGAAGTCAACAGAAATGTTGACAACTAACTACCCAACGAACATGCAATTTAGCTGCTTCTAATTGATCTGCTCCCCTGATCTCCATGGAGATGGACAACATCAGATCAGCAGTACAACTGCAGGTCCTTTGCTGTCCTCCATGGGCCCCACGGCGGCAGGGCAGGCTGCCCTGGCAATGCCACATAGGCAGGGCTCCTTTGGGACCTAAGAGACATGGTGATGCTCATGGGTGCTGAGGACCAACTTGTGCTGCATGAAGACCAACACAAGGATGTGACCTTAGCTGGAGCCTGGTCACATCCTCGGGAGGCCTCTGAACATCAGATAGCAAAGAAATAATCTATTTTACCTACTGGTAGGGTGCTCTGAGAGAGAGTTGTTTTAGATCGGGGCTGTATTTTGAGGGTAATTCTGCATACGAGAGCCGTGGGGTGAAATCTCTGCTGTGCTGCAGGCTTCCTTGGGTATCCCTGTGCTCCTTCTCCACCTCACACGCCTTGTTTCCCTTCCCAGGGTAGATGCCCCAGCTCCGGCAGCGTACGGAGGACCAGGGAGGGAGGAGCACGCTGGGGAGAGGCGAGCTGGCCGAGCTCTTGGCACTTTGCACGACAGCAGCTGCGGTATTAAAATGCACTTACGTTGTAGGCCTTGACGATCAGCTCGATGATATTCTTGGAGTCTTTGTGCAAAATCTCCACTGTCGTCCCAGGAATTAAGGCGGTAAAGTTCTTGGGGGAAAAAAAGAAAATGAAAGAAAATGCGGAGATGCAGAAAGGAAAAGCAGAGCGCGAGGAGGGACCGACCCCCTGCTAGGGACACTGGCCACACACCCTGCACCATCATCCAGTGGTGTACACGGAACAGTTCGGCTCCCGTTAACGTGGAGCTTTTGAAAGCAAAGCATTGCTAACAGGGCACGTTGAATGCTAAGCAAAGCTCATGGCCACGGGACGGGGACTCTCCTCACGACCTGCGAGCATCCCCGGGAGAGGGGGTGGAGAATGAGCTCAGCCCTCCCGCTCTCCGCAGGCAAGCAGCAGCATCTCGACGGTAGCAACGCAGCTGCTTGTTGTTTTCGCTCGAGCCTCGAGAGCCAGAGCAGAGGTTTCCAAAAGCAACCCCGCCTGAAACACCTCCCCTGCATCCGCAGAGGAGGGAAACCCTGCGGGGCAGCTCCAGACACAGGCCGGCCCTTGCGGCTCAGGTCACCTTTTCCTTTCGGAGGGGAGAGCGGGGATGGCGAGGGAGTTCAAACTATATGTGGCACGTCAGGGCCCTGGACTCCGTGATGGAAAAACACAGCTGGGCAGAAACGCTGCGCGCGATTAGGTAATGGGATTAAGTCACTGCAGAATGGGTTGAACAGGTTTCTGCTCTCTCGCATGCTGCACAGCTGGCAGCCATCCGAACATCAAGATTAAGCTGGAGTCTATTTTAGGTCTTCACATGCTCGCTAACATATATATCTGTTTGCTCTAAGGAGCTTTAGTGCTTTTCACTGAAAGGACTCGCGGGAAGGGACGGCGGGCTGAGCTTCGCCTGCCTGCATCTGCCTGCCCCTGCCAGCCCCGCGGGCAGCGCGTGGCCACGCTGCACACACGCGCGCTTGCGGCTGCCTCTGCTCCGTGGTGCCAGCGGGAAGATGCTTTCCAGAGGCATTTACATCTCCCCCCAGCCCAGGCGGCTCAGCAGCGCTTACCTTGTACAGGACGTAATGACTTTTCGTAACAGCGAAAATCAGGTGGATGTTGTTTTCAGCGAGTTTCTCCCCCAGAAGTGCTAGGGAAGGATAATCCTAGGGGCACAAAAAAGGCAGAAAGACTAATGGGTAACACAGAAACAAAGACTAATTTCATTGCTCTTCTCCTCCCAACAGCAAAATTCGTTCCAGAAATGTGGCGTGTTTTGTTGCGGGATGAAGTCCCTGATGTACCAGCACAATCCCAACTGAAATAGTAGAAATTCTGTCATGCCTTAAATATTTCTCCTGCACCTTTCACTAGAATCTATGACTGACAACACCATTAGCTGCAGCAACACCTGAAACACTGGATTTCTTTCTTTCCTCTCTACTTTGCCGTCAGCAGACACACGTGTGTAATAAGCTGCTTGCTATCTCCAGGGATGCAAGGCGGGGAGATCTAGAATTGCAGTAAGTGGAAATGTATGATTTTTCTTCCAAAGCGGAAACATCCATTGCCTGCTCTTTCTGCATACTGGAACCACAAAGAGATTACAATAAGCTCTTTAATTCTGCAGACTTCCCAGACAGAGAGGATGGCAAGAAGATACTGCTCTAGCTACCCACAAGCAACAAAATAACGAACCAGGGCTCAATTTCAAGAGACCGGCTTGAGTTTAAAATCCCAGGCTGCTTCTGAAGTGCTGTCCTTGGGAAAAAAGACCTCGTTTACTTGCAGGCTGGAGGGCTGATTGAGAACCTCGAAGACTTAAACATGGGAACACCAAGGCAGCATCCCCACACCAGCTCCCCAGCATAACCCCGTGTCAGTACAGGGGCTGTACTCCGGTATACATATGCTTGCTAGGATTGCACAGGTGGGTGGAAAGGGGGTTTCTCCAAGGATCCTAGCTTTCATGCAGAAACACCTCCTGTTACGAGGCGGCATCCATGCAGGAACAAAAATCGTAAGTAGTGCTTGTGATCTGCTGAATAAAGCACCCTTCTGCAGAAGGATGTGATAATGAGGTGTCAGGCAAGTGCCCGTTCACCCCAGAAGTTTCCTCCACCGAGTTTAAATTTAAAAAAAGGGCCAGTTTGTCTATTTATTACTAAGACCTATGTAAGTGTTGTGCTCAAGGGCTGTGAATAAGAGGAGCATCCTGTTGTGCTTGCTAGTGTAGTCACACCAAGGTAGACTCAGCCTCCCCAGGGAGAAGCTGACAGTCCACTGGACATTTTAGCAAAGGGATGACATATTTTATGTTTCCTCTACACTTTGCATGCAAAATCTGATGCTCTTCAGGACACCGAGTTACTTTTCCCTCCCTTGCAATGAGCCCTGAAGGAACTTGCTAAGCTCCTAACTCATTTTTGAGCATCACAGAAGCATTCACCGTGGGGGGGATGCCCAAACAGAACCGCAAATTTTATTTGCAAACTGCAGGAGCAGGTGAAACCATGCTGGTCAGGGGGTGCGTTTGCCAAAGGCTGCCGGAGTCGGGGGTGACTGGTCTCCAGAGAGGTCCACCAACACCCCGAGGTCTCCAAGGGCTGGGCCCCCGTGTGCCCCCTCACCAGCTGGCTGGATGCGCTGTACTCGTTGGCTTCATTCAGGTGGCACTGGCCATCATGGGGCTGCACCAGCCCCCCCAGCTTCCCATCCAGGGCTATGTGGGGCACGTCATCCGTTGTGAAGACCAGCAGATGAGATGCCTCCTTACGCCAGCCGATCTTCTCCTGGAGGAAAAGAAACCCCGTGAGACAGCCGGTCTGCCCCTGCCAAGCCCACGCTTTGCCCCTCACCCTGCACACGGTCCCAGCCATGCGCCCATCCAGCAGCGGACCCGTTAGCACTAATTAGAAGAGCACCATGCTGCTGTCCCCCCATCCCTGGCAAGAAAACAAAACATCAGGGGCCCATCTAGTATTTCCCAATATCTCCTTCCAACGCTCTTACTTAAAAAGGCATGAGGAGGTATGTGGACTGTCCACCAGACCTTCTCTACACAGATCCAAGAATAAGAATTTCAGCTGCTTTTATAGCCAAAGGAGACCTGCCAAATTCCTCCACACACATTTAATCTGACCTTGTTTCCTCGGCTCTGCGGAGTGGGCAAGGCAACAGCAAGGGCTGCAATATCCCCGCTCAGCAGTTTCATTACCACCCGCTCGTAAAAGCTGTTTCTGAGCTGTGACACACAGCGAGGTCCCTGCCCGAGGGTGCTGGCTTTGGTGCACCCATGTGCACGCACAGGCACTCTGTGCAAGGACCAGACATTATCACCATCTTTGCACGGAGAGAGATGCAGGGATAGATTGTTTTCCAAATAAAGGGATAGCATTTAGTGGATAAATTTTTCCCTCCCATGGAGCTTCCCCAGGTTTCTGCCTTTGCATCGGCCCGAGAAGCAGATCCGTGCCTACAACAGCACACTGAAGCTGTTTGTTGCAACAGAAGCGGAGGAAAACAGCGAAGCCCGAAAGAAATTTTTGGAAACCATCGCGCTGCAGCACGCTCCCCTGCGCTCGCTGGCTGCTCCCACTGCCAGCTCACTGCCAAGCCGGGCGGCCCGAGGTCCCGCCTGCCAACCGCGGCAGAGAGATCCTGCCGCGGCAGAGACCGGAGCCAGAAAGCCCCATCTCCCAGAGCTTCCCCTGGGGCTGGCCACCCTGCCCTGTCCCCCAGCGAAGACGCAGCCCCACGCCTTCCCTCCCCACGCACACCCAGCATCCCCCTCCCTCCAGCCCCCAGCTCGGAGCGACACAGCGCAAATCCCTTGGGAAGGGATGAGGGAAAAGCTGGTAAAAGCTTACTGGTGGGAACGCAGTGCAGATGAATATACCCAACTCCTCCAGAGCTTATCGCGCAGCTTATGTAGCAAAATCTGAACTCTGCCTTTTTTTACAGTAAGATGCTAGCCTACGAGCTGCCGCAGCCCAGCTGCAAAGACTCTTTCTATGGAAAGCGCTGGTGTGGACAGGGCAAGAGGGCAGAGCAGGCAGACAGATGCGGAATCATGGCGGCTGCCAGCACAATTTTCGCCTGCAAATGTGAGTCATAGCCCAAAGCCTCCTGATCTTTCCGATAA
This sequence comes from Aquila chrysaetos chrysaetos, assembly GCF_900496995.4. Taxonomy (NCBI): domain Eukaryota; kingdom Metazoa; phylum Chordata; class Aves; order Accipitriformes; family Accipitridae; genus Aquila; species Aquila chrysaetos. The sequence continues at coordinate 42,657,664 of NC_044009.1, forward strand.
ATATAACTCTTGCTTCAGAGACACTATTCCAGAGTAGATTTCTTTTTCGACCCTATTGCAGAAGGTATAATTTCTTTAATGGCATTTTAAAGACCCACACAATGCAAATAAGGCCAGAGGAAGAAGTCTTTGGCAACACACATCCTTTGCCACGTACCAGCACATTACAGTCCAGCTCAGTAGGCAATGAGGACTTTTTTGCTCTGGGAAGCAGGACTCATTCCACTGAAGTGACCCCACTGGACAAAAGGCAAGATCTTCATGCCAAAATGTAATTTCTTAAGAACTCAACCCAAGAGTGATTATGGCTCTAACAATGCAAGAAGCAGTTCTTGGTCTACTCAGCCACCAGACAGAAGCCCATCCAGTTCACTTTTCTTTGAGTATCCAAAGCTGATTTCTTTTTTTTTTTTTAATGATTGAGGCCAAGAAACTCCCAAAGAGATTAAAAGGATTAATCCGAGTTTCATTTCCTTAGAAATGCGCTACACACAAAGAGAACGAGCCGCATTCAAGCAGCAGTTACAAATCCACTTCAGGGGCGATGCTGCTGTTCACCTGCCTGCTAAGCCCACCTTTAAATCAAGGGCTAAGCATCCCTTGGCGGACAAATTCTCTGTGCCTCCAACACACACTTTCCCACGTAAACAGCATCAAAACTGCTTTGGTTGCTCAGTTCAGGAACTCACTTCCAAAAAGCACCGAGCACCCACAGTGTCGGTGCCAATATCCGGGCACTGAGAGCGTTTGATGCCTCAGAGCACTGGACCAGGATGTCTCAGACGCGGTGGCCGAGCCGGTGCTGATGCCACACTGAAAGAGCTGGAGACCTACGGAAAAAGCACCCGGAGAGGCTGGCACGCCAAGGAGCCGCTGCATCTCACACTGCCTCCACCAGCAGCTTCCAGGCACTGGAAAATACAGCTCTTCAGCACGCAGTTTCCACCGCGAAACCCAGAGCAGCACTCTGCTCCGCTTAAAACAAATAACCAAAGAGACTTTCGTTTATTTTTACTGGACTGGGATTGTTGAACAAAAAAACCTGCACTGACGTCTGCCCCCTCATCTGGTTTTTGATCCTCACGGGATATAAAGGATTTTGAAAGCAGGGGTGGGACCTGACCCAAAGCAGAGTGAAGTGGGAAGACGTGTCTCCACAGGGCTGGGCACGCTACAGATCCTGCCCCTACTCCTACGACCAGCCGCGGTTGCCTCCTGTACCCCAGAAGACCAGCTTCTCATGCCTTACAGCCAACAGTGACTGGCAAAAGTGCCACAATTGCCTCAGCACAGCCCAGCCCTCCAAATCCTATTGAAAAGGCTGCAAAACCCTGCATCAGTATTTCCAAGCCTGAAATAAATATCTAAATTTATGCTTTGGGCGCTGAATAAAAATGGTTCAGTTGCCAAGACATTAATTGCCAGGAGACCCCCTGGATTCATCAATATGTCTAAACCCCGACCAGTTTCTCAGGTGCAGACCTTTTTGGAAGCAAGAAACAGATACAGGTGCAAGACAAGTATGCCTTAGAGATTAAAAGCCAAAATCTCCTTTGTCTGGCATAGCTCTGAAAGGCACCTCAGTGTCTCCCAGATGTCTTGGCCATCTCCATGTACCAGTGTCTAGCAAGCACCAAACGAAACTATTTCAAAAGACGCTTCATTTTCTAATCCAGCATTATCTCCTTGCTGCATCTTAGTATATAAGATCTGAAACTTACACGTACCACCAAGCCATATGACGCTTGCACTTAAAGAATGGCAGAAACCCAAAATACTGCAAATGGAAAATGTAATTACAGAAAGTTGATTAATATTCCTGGCTTACCATTTTAGCATCAGGATAAAGGCTTATTGTCTCTGGCTCCTTCATTGCCTCCAGAATAACATTTACTATATCTTCATCTTGCAGAAAGGAGCCAAACCCTGGGCCTGCTTGTTAGTCTGTATTAGCTGTACAAACTTTCCCCCTTCCTTGGCTTGAAAACCAGGCCAAAAAATGACTTGAGCGTTACAGAGCTCTTAGACAGCTCATGCAGAAGAAATGTTTGATATGAATTACAGTATAAAAATACCTAGTCAACAGAGTAGGTATTGTTGCTGACACCTCAGTGCTTGAAGAGGTGGAGAAGACCACACTCGGACACCATGGCTTGGAAACAGCGAGGCTCTGCCCTGCCATGACCCGCTGTCCCCAGGACGTCCCCCCGATGCCACAAGCTCTGCTGCTGAGCACAAAGTACTTCATGGTCAACATGCTACATCGCCCTGACGGCAGAGCACTTTCTAAGGTCGTAACTGCTCTAAATCTTGGGTTTTGAATAGGGCAGTGGGTGAAAGCTGGAAAAAGCTGGAGCACGCCAACGAGATGCAATGGGTTGAGTCCCCACGATACTTCATCAATCACTGCTGGCTGCAAAGCACCATTTGTTGCAGCAAAGAGCATCCTCATCAGGCAGCAGCACTTCACTGCTACCCCAGCTGTCTGCCACCTTCACCCACCTCAGTGGTGCTGACCCCCACCACAACCCACAGCCACTGACCGGTCTGGGCCATCACTCGGCCGCCACGACGGAAATTAATCTCTAAGCTCCCGTTTTGGCTACGGGGCTTAGGAGGTCAATCAGCCGGAATGGTCTGGAATTTTGGCTGTTCTGACTCTGGACAGATGGAGCGTTTGCTGCTCATACCTGCGATCAGCAGGCAGCTGCTCCACCCACAGCAAGGGGCTGCCAAGGCAGCGCGAGTCACGGTGCAGCCGGTTCTCCCGCCTCGCACACCGGTCCCATGGACTTCCCTTCCCACACCTGAGCTCTGGCATTTAATTAACCGCCGCGGCTGCAGAAATTCCTCTGTCATGACCTGCCACATCACGCCAAGAGCCATGCAAGCGCACACGCTCACCTCTGCTCACCCTTCCTAGAGGATGCTCAGTCCTGAATTCAGATGGTGCCAGCATCTAAATTCATCTTCCGAATTTAGAAGGGACCAGGCTGTGTGCTCAAGAATGACAGTCAAAGATTTTGGTCCCTACTAACAGTTTGAGACTGGCAGAAATGTGTAGGCAATACCTTGCAGATCTCCTGCCTTCCACCAACACCTCCAAAATGAGCCCTTGTGATACACACCACAACATTTCTGTATCACAGGGAAACGTTGTCCCATTTTTGCAATAACGTGCTGGAAGGAACTGCAAAAAACCACACAGTGGGTGGCACAACTTGAGTGACCATGCTGAGATGTCTCTGCTCTAACCATGAGAGCCACCACTCCAAAACTGAGAAGCACTTTATGCCCAGATGAGTATTGGGAGCAGCACTGTAGCTGTGCCAACAACAATACCTGTGCCAGGCTGGGAGAGGGAAGATGGCTGTTGGGTGGCATCAAATCCAATGGGGCAGGTTCAGTCCTGCCAAGAGCATGAAACGTAAATGAAGCCAACCCAGGCGAGGGAAGCTCTGGTTTCCCACAAGCCTGTGTCCCACCACTCCTGCAGATGATGCCTATCTCCCAGCTCCCAAAATCCAGACTCAGAAGAAAACATGCCCAATCCAAAGAACTATGCAAGGCTGGAGCAAGCAAAACCCAAACTGTATGTCAAGAGGGGAAAAAGCAACTAGAGCTGTCCCTGGCGAGCAGGAAAGCTCAGCCACACAGTGGAGGGGAGCAAACACTTCCATCCCTGATGCACAAAGGGATACAGAGCAACCCACCTACTTGTTCCAGAAAGATCTTCAAGCAAACACCTCCAAAAACCCTAAGGACATGGCTAACATGGCACCAAGCTAATGAACTCTGTCTTTAATTACTGCTAACAGCTCCAGTTTTGTTGACAAAGAGGGAGAGCAGGCTATCAGGGCCTGGGGCTGGGCTCATCCAGCCCCACACACAAAGGGGGCAGGTACGAGCAGTAGGAACCAGCTCCAACCCTCAACATGAGTCAACCGCTGCAAGATGTGTTTGGCACACACGCACTGAGCCGATGCACGGTGCTGCTGCACGCAAGTGTGCATGAATCTTAAAGGATTTTGTCCCAGGTGCTCAGGGATCAGCACCTACAAGTCTAGCCATGTGATGAAATCTCAGCCCTAAATTTGCATTTGCAAAAGCTTCTTTTTTACCCCTTTAAACTAGAAAAAATATTAACCTTTTTTTCTTTGCCTGTTCATGTACAAAACCACATGAAAACAATAGCCTCTACTTTTCAAGGCATTTTTCATGGTTTCTGCAATAAAAATTTGGTAGTTACTTCCAAAAAATGGCATACTGAAGTTTTACCCTGGTCCTAGAACAGAGCAGAAGGAACCTCCGCTTCTTTTGCTTTGCTTTAAAACCCCAGAAATCAGAGCAACTCACCTTGCAGACGGCAGCCTGCAAAATTGCATCAAAACCACCCTCTGGAGCATCTCGGTTGCGGGAAACCTTCTGTTTCTGAACTTCTTCGTTGAAACGGTCAACTTTATCCGTTAGGGACAAGAGGTGGCGGAAGCCAAAGGATGGGACGCAGCTGGGGAACAGCTTGTAACTGCAGGAGGAACAGAGGAGTGGTCAGCTGGGAGGAACCACACCAGCAGCCAAGAGCTGCAGAAACTCCCAGCTCTACCAGGTTGGTCTCCAAACTTCTGTTCAGAGGGATAAAATACTTCCACAAGGCTTCATGTTTTGGACGCTTTGATTTCTGGGTGTTTATCTACAAAACCCTACAGTAGAGCCCATTTTTTTTTGTTTCCCCCCCGGGGTTTTGAGCAGCTGAAGTTTCCAGAGATCTCACCAGGACTGAACACCTCTCTCCATGTAAGGTGTGAGCGAAGACACCAAGCACCAGCCTGCCCTGGGCCATGCAACTCTGCAGTTTCAGCACCCATAAAGCAGTTTTCACAGCAGGAATCCACAGTGCAGGATGTGACTCAGTGATGCAGAGGGTGCTTTTTGGTAAAGCCACCATCCCCAGCAGCCCAGGAGGGTGGTGTGAGCCGTGCCCCATGCCTGCAGAACCGGTGGGCTGGTGTCAAAGGGCATCACACAGAAGTGTCACTGCCGAGAGCTACTTTTCCCCTACTTTTCAATATGCATTTTCACTCTGTCATCCACTTTTCTTGGCAGTACGTGCCACCCTGCACCCACTGCACGTCACCGGGCACCTGGCAATTGCCCAACACGAGATGTGGTGATAACTAACACCAACTCTTGCATACACCCACTATCCCTGCAAGCTGGTGAGCAAACACCATCTCCGCTTTCCAGAGGGCTGCTGGAGCAGAAAGGTAGGAGTGGCACCCTAAGGCAGAGAAACACCTCGGCAGGCTACCAGGAAAACTTCTTCTTCCATACCAAACTATCAGGAGGCAGCTTTGGTGCTCCCCACGCGGCCAGGAGAGCTCAGCAGAGCAGCTCCTGCGGCGTGGGAAATCAGAGTGTGTGCAGGGGAGAGGGATGAGAAGGGTTAAGAAGAAAATGTGTTTAAAAAGGAGTTGGGCTGGCACTAATTCATTCCTATCTTCAAAGATAAAACCCAGAGAACAATTAAAGGCTTCTGCTGACACATGACCCACTATGGGTAAGTTGTAAGAGGCTTTTTACACAAAGGAGCATTTAAGATTTACTATGGCTGGGAACTCAAATCCCTCACAAGCAACCCCAGAGCCGGGACTTCCACTCGCACAGCCATGCACACACCTAACCACGGGGCAGGTCCCACTGCCCTGGGCCTGGCTGGCAA